>NC_142342.1:25399375-25743750 GCF_054954075.1 Amborella trichopoda
GTTGATTCTGCCGAAACTGTTTCTTCGTCTGCACTACCTTAGACATGTCGAAATGTCATGAAACTTGGCAAGAGACTTTTTAAACTCCTTATTAAGATCTTGGCCAGTTTTATAGTCATTCTGTGACTGTCGAAATTCCCACTGTTTGTCAGGCTTTATTGACTGGCTTCTCTTTTATTTCGCATCGAGGACTCATGGTGCTGAAAAATGTCTTCAAACAGCATGCCCCGCCGAATGTTGTGCTTCGAGAGAAGCGAGAAGGACAACATTTAAAAATTTCCTTCACCTTTATTTCTTTTTTTCTTCCTAGCCATAGGACCACATGAACGTCGAGCAGAAATCCATACAATGCTGTGACTAGGATGCTCAGAAGTTTTCACGCATTTTTTGCAAATCCATCCATGGAGACTTTAGGGGAGAAGAGACTTTGAGGGATCTTGTCACGGTCCTCACCCTCATGGGACCATAACGATTAGTTCTTAATGTCTTCACCATATCAGATAAGTTTGCGACATGGAGAGATTAGTAGTCATGGTACCCTTGAGGGTAATATGTGTTTTTGAGGGCTCTTGCGATCATCGTCCTCACCCTAGGGACTCTTTTTTATTTTGAGGGATCTTTTGTTCATCGTCCTTACCCTCAAGGACTCTTTTCTTGGTTTCGGAAGTATCTTTCAGTCATCGTCCTCACTCTCAAGGACTCTTTTTCTTTTTGGAGGGACCATTCGGTTTTCATCCTCATCCTCAAGGACTCTTCTTATTTTTGGAGGGATATTTCGATCATCGTCCTCACCCTTAAGGACTCTTTTATTTTTTAGGGATCTTTCGATCATCGTCCTCACCCTCAAGGACACTTTCTGTTTTTGAAGAGATCTTTCGGTCGTCGTCCTCACCCTCAAGGACTCTTTTTGTTTTTGGAGGGATCTTTCGGTCATCGTCCTTACCCTCAAGGACTCTTTTTGTTTTTGGAGGGATCTTTCGGCCATCGTCCTCACCCTCAAGGACTCTTTCTGTTTTTGGAGTTTGAGAGATCTTATAAGGCTCTCACTCTTGGGTGAGCCATCTAATGTTGTGATTGGATCCTGATAGCTGAGGATTTTGTATGGACCTTGTTAGCCAGAATTATGCCTGTTTGGTAATTGGGTGCTGACTGAGGCTATGATGCTGCATCAACCCGCTTTATGGGTCCAAGCGCCAGGTTAGGTGCCTCGATCTGGCCTTCTGGATCTAGATGATCTGACGGTACGTATCCCAAGTTTTTAGCCAACCCGAGATTAGAGATCGCTCTCTCAAAACCTTACTCAATAGCAAGGGCAAGTATACCAACTGATGAGAGAGGAATTTAAGATGGGTTCGAAACTTACTCGGGCTAGCTCACATGTGCGCCTTCTTAGATCACAAAGAAAGCCCCCCAGGTGCTTTAACTGGTTCGATATCACCTTCCTTGACCTGCAATCCTCTTGTTTTCTGTACAACACTTCAATGGTTAATTGGCGAGACAAGTGGGTCGAAGCGACCCACCCTTGTCTTAGGGCATTGTACGCTCATATGAGGGAGTGATGAAACGGAAGGTTCCAAAAAAGAGAGAAAGAAGAAGAAAACATGACAAAGGGGAGAGACTAGCATGACGGCCAGAAAGCTACCGACTCAGAGTGATACCAAGACAGGCATGGTTCTCGATGGTTCTCGAGACTCACACGGCAGCAATACTACTCTAAACCGAGACCGATATGACGACGCTAGGCTAAGTCTATCCTAAGTCATGTGAGGAGAGAAAAGAGTGAAGAGAAGAAAAGGGGACGAAGAGAAAGAGAACGAGGACGCAGAAGGGGGAAAAACCCAGGCGACAATGGGCATCGTTGTTGGCATCATGAGAAGGGAACACGCCCTTACACCGGTGACGATAGTTCTCATGAGGCGCACGACCATAGGCGTTGAATGCAGGAGGAATGACGATGAGCACCGAATGCTCGCAAAAGGCTCACGAACGGCAATGGGCACTGAGCACGTGAAGGAAGCTCACAGATGGTGACAAGTGTTACTGAGACCTCTAGCGAGCAGCGAAAGGTATCATCGTCTACGCGTGATGCGTAACAAAGGAAGTTCCTTGCGAGCGGCAACAAGTTTTGCCATCTGTGTTCTTCACTGAGACGTCGAGGTTATGTCTGCGGACGATGATGAGCACGTCATCTACACGCCTCACTAGGAGAGACAATAGAAGAAGACAGAAGCTCGCGCATGACACTGCCATCGCCATGCGTGACCTGTGAGACCACTAGAGAGGCATGCATGGCACTGCCATTATAGTGCATGGCCTCTGAGAGGGACTCAGATGGGGAAGAGGAAGAAGAAAGAGAAGAAGAGGAGAAGAAGAGTGAGAAGAAAAGAAAAGGAAGAGAGAGAAGATCTACCTCAAGCCTAGGGATACCGATCAAAAGTTTTTCTCACCTTGCTCTCTCTCTTCAAACGTGACCCGACAATGGTAAGAAAGAGAACTGTATTAAGTAAAAACTCTCTCTTTTGTGAGGGATTCAGTCCTTTGCTTACAATGATGGTATGATGTATATATAGAATTTTTCCCTGTGGATGATCAAAAGTAACCCTAATTGCTGGAAATTAAGATAAATTGAATTAAAAGAAATTCTAAAAAAGGGTGTAAAATGACGAATTTACCCCTTCCTAACAATTTTTGGAATTCCAGAATAGTCCCTGTGTTGCCATCAAACTTGCGTGATCTTGCATGGATAATCTGTGGTCGTTTTGATGCCCGATTGATTGAAAGATGATTGTTTTCTTGTAGGGCTCGGCATGACGATCGATTTGATACCAACTTCTAATCATAGATCATATTTTTAGGGCACGATCATGTGACTTGAAATTTGAATGAATATTAAAACTTCAGATCGATATTGTGCTCATTCCTTGATGTTTTTCTGTGATTTCTTCGTTGGAGTACAGTGAGCATGCCATCACGATCGCGGGGCCACAAATGCAGCTCGATTCTGTGTCCGACTGAAGGTTTTGCATCTTTGGAATTAGGTCAGAATCTGGAATTTCGATGACATAATTTGTAGTCACTTTGTCGGCTTCGTCCGCAAAATCCGACCGTTCATCATGTATGGAGTTTGGGTCAGAGATAGCCCAAAACCTTACGAACGTGATGGAATTGATCTTGCGTCGATCGGGCTTGCGATCAACGTGATTTGGTCGCTCGAGCGAGGCACAATGTTGCTGATTTTCCTGCACTTTCTTCACAGATCAGCAACTTCTCCCTAGCTTTTCTTCGTGCTCAGTTGTCGTCATAGGGCATGCCACATATCGAAACGCTCCTCTTGATGAGACGAATACGCTCATAAAATTTGGGCTCGATCTGACCTGGGACGAGTAAGATATGAGCATCGAAAGTAACTGGTCGTGACTATCCCTTCAATGGTATGGAGTTGCACGGTGGCCACACAGAAATAGCGTGCGGCTCCTCCTGTTTCACTTTTCTGCCTATAACATCTTCCTGGAGTGTCCGTTCAAGCTAAAATTTGACCCCTGGGGGTTTTTAACAGTACCAGATCCAATAGTGTCATCCCACAGCAAATTGAGACATCGAAAATGGAGCTCTAGTTATAGGGTCTGTTTCAGGGTGAAAAAGGTTAATTCTGCCAAAACTGTTTCTCAGTCTGCACTGCCTTAGACATGTCGGAATGTGACGAAACTTGGCAGGAGACTTTTGAGGGACCTCATGAAGATCTTGGCCAATTTTAGGTCTATTCTAAGACTGTCAAGATTTCCACTGTTTGCTGCCCTTTTATTGAGTGGAGGCCCCTTGATGATGAAAAACTATCTTCCAAAAGCATGCCTTACTGAATGTTGTGCTTCGAGAGAATCAAGAAGTACAATTACTTGGGAAGTTTGAGGGATCTTATCAAGTTCCTCACCATGAAGGGACTATTTTCTATTCTGAAGCGTGAGGCCTTTGTAGGGACCTCCTCAGACAGAATCAGGCATGAGGGATCTTGTCGAAGTCCTCACCCTCGAGGGACTATTTGTGATTCTGAAGCGTGAGGCCTTTATAGGGACCTCCTCTAACAGAATCAGGCCTACGTGGAGGATAAGTGCTAAGAACATTTTAGTCGGCATTGTTCACTGCTACACCAGGTTTTCTTTTTATGCTCAGGGTATCTCTATAGGCTCCGTCTAGCGGGGTCGAGTCAGGGGCTTTTGACCTATCTCGAAAGTCTGGTCCCAAGTAGGCTAGGGGATTGTGTGAGGAATTCTCTGAAGATGGTGGCAGGTTAGACTTGGCTTGGTCAGTTTCTTGCTGGTCCTTAGCATTTCAGAGGGATATTTTGGTCATCGTCCTCACCATCAAGGACTCTTGTTGTTGTTGATGTTGAAATGTGGAGATCTTATGCAGCTCTCACTCCTTGATGAGCCAATTTGTGTCGTGACTGGATGCTGGTATTTGAGGATTTTAGGTAGACTTCACTAGTCAGGCTAGTGACTGTTTGGAAATTGAGTGTTGACCTAGGTAGCGGTAGTGCATCAACCTATTTTTCTGTCGATCCAAGCCCCCTTTCGAGGGTTTTCACTTGAACATGAGAAGTGGCACCGTAGAGACGGTTTTCACCGCCTTCCTTCATTTTTGGGGCCCTTTTACTCATGACCTTGCAATTATGTCCACTCTGTTCATCTGTTTTTTCTCACGATGCCCTTTTGGGATTTTCACCGCGTTTGGATTTTTCTTTCCATGTGACCATGCCCATTTGTCATTTTAACTCAAGGAATTCCCTTGTCCAGGTGTACATCATGCTCATTTTTTGTGAAGGCGTGCTTTTAGGATCCTGCCTTCAAGACCTGTGTGAAGCCTTTTAATGTCATGCAGCCAGGATGTGCACTATAGTTTAGGGTCATACAGCTGGACCGTAGTTGAAATGAATGGCCATCTGTGGAGACCATGGAGTGAGTGTGGTGACGGTTATGACTCGCTTTGGGAAGATGGTACCAAGTTGCCTGTAAAGGATGAATGATGGGTGAAGAGTGGTGAATAATGGTGACCCACTAGCTGACAGCGCGTATGGGTGGCGAGATGGCTTACCGTTTTGTGAGCATTGGTAAGACTCACAGAGGAATGGTGAAAGATGGTAAAAGTGGTGTGCGCACACCAATGGGCCGGGTAGAGAAGGCATGCGTGAAGATGCACGTGAAAGGCATGTGCGCATATGTGGACTCCCTGGAGAGGAAATGAAGGTGGCTTGCCTGCACAAATGGGTAGGTTAGGGAAGGAGTGTGTGAAGATGCATGTAAAGGGGGTGTGCGCGTATGTGGGGGCATCATTAAGGTCGTGCCTCCTGGACCTGTGCAAAGCAGTTTAATATCATGCGGTTAGAACGTGCACTATGGTTTAAGGTCATACAGCTGGACCGTGGTTATGCAGTTTAAAGTCATGCAACTAGGACCATGCAGTTTAAGGTCGTGCAACTAGACCTCCTCTACAATTTAAGGTCATTTAGTTTGGACCATGACCGTGCAGTTTATAGTCATGCGGTTAAGACTAGAGCTGTGAAGTTTAAGGTCATGTAGCACAGACCATGGCTGTGCAGTTTAAGGTCATGCAATGCGAACCATGGTTGCATGCCAGGTGGACCGTGGCTGTGTAGTTGAAGGTCATGCAATGCAAAACATTATGCGGGTCGCCATGTGGATGAAGCTTCATGGGGATAGGTCTATGAATAGCAGTCTGATTCCCTGGGGCTAAAATAGTTAAGGCTATTCACAAACAGAGAGCTTTAGATGAAGAAGATGGCCTTATGAAGAGAGGCAAGTGGAAGCGAATCTTCACTGGGGATTAGGAGGTCCAGTGTGACTCCACGGGGATAATGATGGGGATTCATGTAACTCAACTGGGGGTGACAGTCTGGAGTACAAGCGTAACCATGCTGGGGGTTAAGAGGATAAGCATGGACCTCACTCCCTGGGGATAGTGGGCCGTAATAGGGCATGACTGTCACTGAGATGTTGGTGAAAAACAAACTCATTGGGGATAGAGGGGTAGGTATGACCTTTTACAGACATCTAACTCCACCGGAGATGTTGATGAAATACCCCTTAACGAAAAGGTGGTCCATCTCTTGGTTAAAGTTATGCGTATGGGCCATTTTTCATGCTGTGCATTACAATTTTAGAGCCTTGTAGCTCAGACCATCATTATGCAATTTTAGAGTCGTGCGACTAAGACCATGCAGTTTAAGGTCGTGCAACTAGACATCTGCTATAGTTTAGGGTCAAATAGTTTGGACCATGGTGCCAAGACATGCAATGTGGTTTAAGGTCACACAGCTGGACCACGGTCGTATAGTTTTGAGTCGTGCGACAAGGACTAAGCAGTTTTCGTCAAGGGAATCCAACTCTTGGTAACGGAGCTTGAACATCTCATCATCAGTCAATCCCTGATGTATAGCAACACGGAGTGAAGGTATTTGAACCTTGAGGGGTAACACCGCTTCACCGCCATAAACCAAGGAATAAGGAGTGGAATTTGTAGCATTCCAAGTGGTGGTGCGATAGGTCCACAAAGCTTTAGGCAGCTCCTCGTGCCAATTCTTCTTTGACTTAGAAACTGACTTCCGGAGCACCTTGCACATAGTTTTGTTGAATGCCTCAGCCAAACCATTAGCTCGAGGGTAGTACATAGTTGAGTACTTCCACTCGAGGCTGAACTAGTTGGCTAGGCAATCAAAATGATGGCTTTTGAACTGAGGGCCATTATCATAGATTATTCGGTCTGGAACCCGAATCGGTAGATGATGTGGTCATGCACAAAGTTGGCTATCGTGGTCCCTGGAACCTGCTTGAGGCGGATCTCTTCAACCCACTTGGAAAAGTAATTTGTCGCTGTTAAGATGAAGGCATGACGGAAGGCAAAAGGAGGGCCGATGGGTCCCACAATATCCATACCCCACTAGGAAAAGGGCCATGATGCCACTGTGGGATGGAGAGGCTCCAGGGGTTGATGAATGAGGCTTGAGTGAATCTGACACACCTGACATCTCTTAGCATAGTTTTGGGCATCAACCACCATTGAAGGCCAATAGTAGCCGAGTCTGCGTATGTGCTTGTAGAGCTTCCGACTGGACTGATGCAGCTCATAGATACCTGAATGCACTTCTTCGAGTACTTTGCTTGCCTCATGTGTATCGACGCATCTGTGGAGAATTCCATCAAATGACTAATGGAAGAGAACTACCCCTTTGAGAAGGGTGTACTTGATAGACATCCGTCGTATGGCATTGCATTCCGCCCTATCCTGAGGTAGCCTTCCATGCTTTATGAAGTCCATGATCGGCTCCCTCCAATCTTCGACTTGTTCAACTTGTGCACACATTGGGTCGAAGAATTCGGGCTCTTGCTTCTTGACCTCGGATTCTTTGTCTTGAGGCATCTCTTACTCTGCCTCAATGACATCTTTGGCCGCGAGAAGCGCCTGAATGAGTAAGGCAGGCATTCAGGGAAGACATCCCTCTCATCATCTGTGTCAACTTTGGTTCTCATGTCGACGTGTCTCCTTTCGGTTACCTAGACTAGAATGGGCCCTAATGAAGACAATTGAATGGTGGCACCGAGCTGTGAGAGCGCATCAGCCTATGAGTTTTAACCTTCTATGGAGAAATCATCCAAGTGGGCCACATAAGATTTGGCGGTGTCATGATAAGGCTTGAGGGGATCTTTCCTTACATCACAAATCCCCTTAAGTTGTCGAAGATCAGCTTAGAGTCGCCGAAGATGTTCAGGTGCTCTAGGTCTAGCTCTTAGGCAATTTTCAGTCCGATTATGAGGGATTGATACTCGGCTTCGTTATGAGAAAATGCCTCTACAAGTGAGAAGGATAGAGGAATCATTCCGCCATCAGAGTCAAGAACACAACTCCAGTGCCCCCTATATCAGACTGGAATGCTCCGTCAAAGTGCATTTCCCACGGCTGATTTAGCGTCGTACAGAAAACTTTTTCATCTAGGAGGTCGCTCGACAGGAGAGATTCTTAAGGGACTGGGTGAGCTGCGAGATAATCTGCTAGGGTTTGACCTTTAACTGCCTTCTGCGGTACATACGTGATGTCGAACTCCGTCAGCAATAATGCCCACTTGGCCAAACATCCTAACAATCATGGCTGGGCCATAAGGAACTTGACTGGGTCTGCCTTGGAGATTAACTTGACCTCGTGACCGAGCAAGTAATGGCGGAGTTTTTGTATAGGAAAGATCAAGGCTAAGCACATCTTTTCAATGGGAGGGTAATTCTTCTCGGCTCCTTACATTTTGCGGCTGAGATAATAAAGTGTTGTCTCTTTCCGTCCATCATTGTTCTGCACCAAGACACCCTGAGTGACTCATCAAGGGCGGTCACATAAAGGGTAAGAAGCCTTCTTAACACTGGAGTGGAGAGTACCGGTGGGTTCAACAAGTATTTCTGGATGTCATCGAGTGCAGCTTGACAAGCTTCATCCCATATGAAAGGAATGTCCTTCTTCAGGAGGAGTGAAAAGGGTATGCATGCCCTAAAAGGTTTGAGATGAACCTCCGAATGTAGGCGAGCTGTCCATGGAGAGACCGCAGTTCATGGAGGGTTGTAGGTGGCGGCATGTCGCTAATTGCCTTGATTTTGACTACTCGATCTCCAGTCCACGGTACCTCACGATGAACCCTAAGAACTTTCCTCGACGTACACTGAAGGCGCATTTCAAAGGGTTCATCTTGAGTTGGTGACGCTACTGATTAGGTGCCTCGATCTCGCCCTCCGGATCCTTTGGGGATCGGGTGGCAGCGTCTCGGGCTTTTAGGGAAGACCTAGGACGTTTTTGAGATCGCTCTCTTGGGAACCCCGTTCGAAGACGGGGGCAGGTGTTACCAACTTGTGAGAGAGGAATTTAAAGGTGGGTTTGGGACTTACTCTGGCTGACTCGTGTGGGTGCCCTCTTAGATCACGAAGAAAGCCTCAAGTAATAAAATTGGTTCGAAATCGCCTCCCTTAGCTTGTATTCTTCTTGTTTTTTACTTTTCTACAATCACACACATATATGGCAAAGGTTATGAAACAGGTAGGACAGACCTCACCCTTTTCCTCTTTGATGAACATACACAAGCACGCGCATTCAAAAATAAAAAGAGAAGAAAGATGGGGGAGAGAAGAATTTAACTAAGCTAAAGGATCAGAGCAGTGACTAGGCCGATGGATAATTGGCCTGACGTCGTCGTAAAACGGGCTCAGCAACTGGGACTAACTCATAGGATTACTACTAGACATCGTTACCAATACCGATTAGGTACGTACAATGGTCAGTCTGTCGTGGCAATAACGCGAGCTAAGTACAACAAAATTACGACTAGATGACAGGACTACCATGAGAGGCTAATCTCAATCCCTCTTAGTTGAACGAAAGAGTAACATAATTAAGGCTATGAGGAGAGAATAAGAAGAGAAGAAGGGAAAAAGAAGGACGAAGAAGGAAGGAAGATAAGAGTATGAATGGTGAGAGAATAAAGGAGAGAGAGGGAAGAAGGCACAATTGGGGTTAAGCATTATCGACTATGTTTAAAAGGAAAAGAGTGAAAACCAGTCAGTGCTAAGTCTCACCGACTGACATAAGAAGAGAGAGAACCAGTCGGCACTAGGTCTCACCAACTAATAAAAGAAGAGAGAGGGAATCAGTCGGTGCTAGATCTCACCAACTGACAGAAGAAGAGAGATAAAACCAGTCAACATTAGGTTTCGTCAACTAACAGAGGAAGTGAGAAAACCAGTCAGCGTTAGGTCTCGTCGACTGACAAAGGAAGAGAGAGAAAATCAGTCGATGTTAGGTCTTATCGACTGATAAAAGAAGAGAGAGAAAACCAGTCGACACTAGGTCTCATCAACTGACAGGAGAAGGGAGAGAAAACTATTCGACGCTAAGTCTCGTCGATTGATAGGAGAGGAGAGAGAAGATCAATTGGTGCTAGGTTTCATCGATGGACATAAGAATAAAGAGAAAACCAGTCGGTGTTAAGTCTCATCTACTGATAAAGGAAGAGAGAGAAAACTAGTCGGTGTTAGGTCTCGTTGATTGACAGAGGAAGAGAGAGAAAACCAGATGGCATTAGGTCTCATCGACTGACAAAAGAAGAGAGAGAAAATCATTCGACTCTAGGTCTCACCGACTGATAAGAGAAGGGAGAGAAAACCAGTCTGCGCTAGGTCTCACAAATTGATAGGAAAGGAGAGAGAAGACCAATCGGTGCTAGATTTCACTAATAGACAAAGAAGAGAGAGAAAACTAGTCGGCACTAGGTCTCACCAACTGACTAACAGAAGGAGAGGAGAGAGAAAAGGTCTCACTGACTGACGGACAGAAGGAGAGAGAAAATCAACCCACATTAGATTTTGCGAACTGACAAAGAAAGGAGAAAACCAAATAGCGTTAAGCCTCATCAGTTGTGATAAGAGGAGAAAACCAACTAGCATTGGGCCTCGTCGTTTGCATTAAAAGAGGATAGATGGAGATAGACATGAGAAGAAGACAGAGATGAGAAGGAGATAGAGATGAGAAGGAGATAGAGAAGGAGATAGAATGAGATAAGGAGATAGAAAGAGAGAGATGAGAAGGATATAGAGATGAGAAGGGAGGAGGAGAGAGAAAGAGATAGATATGAGAAAAGAGGAGAGAGAAAGAAGAGAGAGAGAGATAGAGATGAGAAGGAGATAAAGATGAGAAGGGAGGATAGAGAAAGAGATAGAGATGAGAAGGAGATAGAAATGAGAAGGGATGAGGGAGAAAGATAGAGATGAGAAAAGAGGAGAGGAGAGAGAAAGAGGGAGGAGAGAGAAAGTTACCTGCTTGAAGGGTACTGACTCTTTTATTCTCTCCTCTATCCCTCTCTATGAAATATTCACAAACTTAAGTAGGAATTGAAATTTTTGTTGAATCAATCCAAAAAAGAACCGAAGGCCCTATGTTCTTATTTATAATGGGGCAGTACCTGTTTATATAGAATTAGGCTAAAACATGTGTGTACGCCTAGAAACTAGCTAAAATTGAAGATAGTTACAATTTAATTGAATTTAAAGAAATTCTAAAAATGGGTGCAAAATGATTGTTTTGCCCCTGCCTAACAATACGTGAAATTCCATAACAGTCCCTACTGCTGCTCGAGTACTTGCATGATCTTTTGTGGCTGACCCGAGGTTGTTCTGATGCCCGTTTGATTGAAATATTATTTTCTTCTTATAGAGCTCAACATGGCAACTATTTTGATACCAACTTCGAGCCATGAATCATGTTTTTGAGGCATGATCATGAGACTTGAATCTTAGATGAATCTTGAAAACTTTGGATCGATTGTGTGCTCGTTCCTTGATGTTTCTTTATGATTTCTTTATTGAATCATATTGAGTATGTCGTCACGATCATGTTGCAATGAACGTAGCTTGATTTCATGTCTGAATGAAGATTTTGTCATCTTGAGTTTTTGACCGAAATCTTAAAGTTCAAAGGCCAAAATTTACAGCAACTTTGATGCATTCATGTATAAAATATGACCGTTCATTGTACGTGAGGATTGGACTAGAGATAGCCTCAGCCTCACGCACATAATGCAATTGGTTTCGTGCCAATCGAGTATGCGAGAGTCATGATCTGGCTGATCAAACGAGGCATGCTGCTGCTGAATTTTCTACAACTCCCTTCATGGATCAGCAACTTTCATTTAGCTTTTCTCTTTGCTCGGGTGTCATCATGTAGCGTACCACATATCAAATTGTTCGTCTTGATGAGACGAACGTGCTCACTAAATTTGGGAGCTGTCCAACTTAAAATGTGTGAGATATAGGCCTCGAAAGTGACTACCCATGACTGTAAAAACAGCCACCTTTAATGGTGTTTTGGTGGAGTGAGGCCACATGGGAATACTGTGCGACCTATCCCTTTTTAGATTTTTAGGCATAACTTTGTCTTGGAGTGCCTGATTAAGTCAAAACATGACCCATAGGGGCTATTGACCGTGCTGGATCTAATGGTGGTGGTCCCATAGCTGTTTGATGCACAAAAGTATAGCTCTAGTTACGGGATCCATTTCAAAGTGTTAGAGACCGATTTTACTGAAATTGTTTCTCTGCCTTAAACATGTCTGATCGCAATGAAACTTGGCAGGTGGTTTTTTGAAGTGCTGATGAATATATTGATCAATTCTGGGGCTATTCTGAGACTATCGAGAATTTCCACTGTTTTGTAGGCTTTATTAACCTGTTTCCTACCCGGGACCAAGGTGCTGAAAAATACGTTCAAACAACTTGCCCCACCAAATGTTGTGCTTCAAGAGAAGCAAGAAGGACAATCATTCAGAAAATTTCCTTTTGCTTTTACTTTTTTCTTTCCTAGCCACAGGACCATGTGAATGCCGAGGAGATTCACATAATTGTGTCACTAGGCTGCTCAGACATAGAGATGTGTTGTTTGCGAGTCCGTCTATGGAGACTTTTAGAGGAAGAAGAGACATTTTTTAGGGATCTTGTCGAAGTCCTCACCCTCGTGTGAACTGTTTGTGATTCTGAATCTGAGGACTTTATACGGACCTCGTTATTCAGAATCAGGCCCATCTGGCAATTGAGTGCCATGTAAAAGGGCATCGTTCTTATTTGGTCTGGGTTTGTTGGTTTTCTTTAGTAGGCATTGTTTGCTGCTACACCAGGTTTTCCTTTGACCTTCAGAGTACCACTATGGGTCTCGTCTACAGAGTCTAGTCGGGGGCAGGTTCTATTTGCCGATCCCTAAGGTCTAGTCATGCCAGTTTGACGAGCTGACATCTCTGACATGTTCTCCCCTCGCTTTGTCCGTTTCTTGCCTTTGCTGTATTTGTTTCTAAAGTGACCTCGTGGGAATAATGTTCTTCTACATGAGATTTGTCTTGTCGTCTTGGCGAGTCTTCTTTCTTTCAAGTTCTTTTTGCAACTGGACTCAAGCTGTTGGAATCTTTTCCTTGAAGCTCATATATTTGGAGTCCTAGCATTTATAACACTAGGGATTTTTCTTCTTTTTGAGTGAGGGCTGAAGCCGCCTGTTGAGACGAGTGCTGCATCAACCTGTTTGTTACTCCAAGCATCCTTTGCGAATTTTCACTTGAACTTGGGAAGTGGCGCTGTAAAGACGGTTTTCACCAACTTCGTTTTATTTTGGGTCTCTTTTACCCATAAGCTTTTGGCTATGTCCACCCTTTTCATCCATTTTTGCTCACGATGCCCTTTTGGGTTTTCACCGTGCTCGGTTTTTATTCAAGGAACTCTTTTACTCATGGTTTCGTGGCCATGCTCGTCTGTCAATTTTACTCATGGCGTTCGCTTGTTCAGGTATACACCATGCCCGTTATTTTTTCAATTTTTTTTTTTGTGAAGACATGTTTAAGGTCATACCTTCGGGACCTGTGCAAACTAGTTTAACATCATGCGGCCCGGAGGTGCACTATGTTTTTTAAGGTCATACAGGTAGACCGTGGTTATGCAGTTTAAAGTCAAACAACTATAACCGTGCAATTTAAGGTCGTGCTGCTAGACCTCCGCTATAGTTTAAGTTCATATAGTTCGGACCATGGCTGTGCAATTTAGGGTCATGCAGCTAAGACCACAATGGAGATGGATGGCAGTCAGTGGAGACCCTGGAGTGAGTATGGTGGTTGTTTTACCAAACCATCGCTACAGTTTAAGGTCATATAGTTTGGACCATGGTTGTGCAATTTAGGGTCATGCGGTTAAGACCACCGCTACAGTTTAAGGTCATATAGTTTTGACCATGCAGTTTAGGGTCGTGCAACTAAACCACTGTTATAGTTTAAGGTCATAATGTTTGGACCATGCAGTTTAGGGTTGTGCAACTAGACCATCGTGTGGGTCACCATGTAGGTGGAGCTCTATGGGGAATAGGTCTGTGAATGGCAATCTGACTCTCTGGAGATAAAATAGTTAACGTAGTACACAAGCAGAGGGCTCAGATGGAAATGGTGACTTGATGAAGGATGGCCAACAGAGGCAGTCTTCACTAGGGCTTAGGGGGGGCAAGCTTACTGCCTGGGGTTAAGATAGCTTGGTGTGAAACGGATCCACCAGGAATTGAAGAGGTAAGATTGACCCTAACTCCACTGGGGATAATAGGTTGCAGTATGGGTGCAACTCCTATGGGGATGAGGGATAGCTCCTGACTACATTAGGGATGACGGGTCACAGTTTGGGTGGGTGCAACATCACTAAAAATGACAGGTCACGGCTTGGGTCCAACCTCAGTAAAGATAAGTGGTAGGAGTCACAAGACTTCAACCTAGAGTAGGTAACAATAAGCTACTTGAAATATGACCGGCACCAAGTATAGCGTTAGTGGTTTCTTGTGAGTGTTCAACTGGTGCTGAGTTCTCAAAAGCACAAACGGCGCTGGGTTGTTAAAGACTCAGTTGACGTTGTGAACAACCTGTGATATCATTTGAAGACAATCGATGCTAAGTTAACCGGCACTGGGGTCATTTGGAAACACACCCTGCGCTAAGTCAACCGACGCTATGGTTGTTTTGAAAATGCACCCAGCGCTAAGTCAAAAGGGGCAAGAGTTGTTTGGAAAACACACCCAATGCTAATTCAATCGGCACTAGGGTTGTTTGGAAGATACCCAACGATAAGTCAATCAGCGCTAAGGTTGTTTGGAAGGTACCCGGTACTAAGACAACCGACGCTAGAATTGGGTCGATGAGAGTCACTAAGGGTAAAAAGAAACTTAAGCACAAGTTTTCTTAACAGTGAAGCGTGAGTGTTTAGTTGAAGTTCCAGTGAGCAATGGGACTTCAGTAAAAGTTCTGCAGGGAAGGTTTTCGGCCAACAGTGGGATTCTAGGCAATTATGCAGGGAAGACCTTCAGCGTGCAGACTTTGCCAAGAATTCAGCGAAGTTGCAGGGAAAGGAGAGGGAGAGGAGAGTTCTTCGGGGAGTTTTCTAGCAAACAGAAGAGGGTTCAGATTTAGTATTTTTCGATATAAGAGGCGGGAAGTGAACCCGTGAGCATTTCCATGCGTCTTAATATTTTTCTGGGGATTTTTTATAAGTTTCCAAGGGATTTTTTCCACTTTCTGACACTGCTAGTGGTGTTGCAGAGGTTTTCAGGAACTTAAAGAAGTTTTCGAAAGTTTTTCGGTGACGTACTAGTGCTGTCCAGGTCAAAAACGTAAGCGGGAAAGTTTCTTAGCGGGTTTTCGATCGCATAGAAGAAGTTCAAGTGAGAAAACAACGGTCAGGGGAGGTGGACCATCGTGGGAGGTGGACAGTTGGTGGAGGTGAACCGTCATGGAGGTGACCTGTCGCAAGGGAGGCCTACAGGACATGGTGACGGTTGTCAGTTGCTTGTGTGTGAGATGGTGCCGAAGGACGTGGAGATGGTTGTCAATCGACACAGCTAAGTTCGAGGTGTCACGACTGAGATTCATGGTACATGCGAGAGATTTGATCATAGTCGGCGCTGGCCTTAGACAACCTCAACCGGTGCTAGGTATTGGCAATCTCAACCAGCGCTGAGTATTGGCAATTTCCACCAGCGCTGAGTGCTGAAAGACTCAACCTGTGCTGAACTTCTTTTGAGGGGGTTATCCCGAAGGCGGTCAGGATACTCCGAAGGGGAAAGGGAAGGTTGTCGCAAAGGAGATGCTTCCCGTATATCAACTTGAGACTGACAATGACCGTGTCTTCTTGGCTGCATACTTGCCCTTATTCTTATTGAAATTTGTGCTTCCTGGCTGGGGGATGACATTCGTCCAGACGTACTGTATGTGGCTTGTGACATGGCCCGAGGGCGTGAGGATGCTCTTGCTCAGCCGGTCTTGTGCAACATATACCATGACTTAGGGGCCATCTCCCGTGGAAAGGCCTACAAGGGAAAAGAGGGACGAAGTGGTATTGTTGGAGGAGAGGCTTTTCCCGAGTATTTCAAGACTCTATTCCTTGTGCGTTACGTGTATGGGTGGCTAGGGGCTTATTTCCTTGATATCTACGTCAAGCATCAATGCTCGGGAGATAAGTTGTGGCCCTTCTTAATGAGGATTGCCAACCAGAGGGCCATCTTCCATACCCCAGGGGAGGCTCGGAGTCTCTTTAGAAATGATTCTCTGAACATGAGGCGGGTCCCTTTTCCAGTGGGGAGCTTCATCGACCGTGCTTTCATTGATGAGTTGGGGAAGGAGCTAGACGGAGCTCCAACAACTATTAAGGAACTCATGTTCATTCTGAGCATTAGAGGGGGATTCTTACCCTATCGGACTCCGCTTAATGTCCATTCAACAATCTCAGTTCCATCTTCAAATGGGATGAAGGGCGACGAGTTCCTGATTATGAGAAGCGTCCCCCAAAGTATTTGAATGCTCTCATTGGGAGTGGTCGCCACAGTAAATTAGCTCGAGCGTCTTCTCAAGGAGGTGGATCTGAAGCGATAGCTCCTACTTTAAGAGCGGGAAAGAAAAAGAAAGCGCTCAATTGCTGTCGATACTCGTGCCTCAACTTCAGTTAGTGGGTGTATTCAGAGGCGCAAGAGTGTCAAGCTTCCTATGGCGTCAGAATTAAAAGGTAGCTCTTCCTCTTCTGATCTTTCAAGAACTACTCCGGTATCACCTTTTTCGCTCTCTGGACCACCTTCTTCTTCTCCTGAATTGTTTTATTCTTCTTCAGAAATCGAGGAAGACAATTTCAACTATTCTGAGCCTATTTTCATTGCTTCTAATCGAGAGATGACTCCAAATCTTGGAGAGGCATCCTTGAGTCCTAAGATAATTCCAGAGTCAGAGGCAGCTCGGATGGAGACTGATGAGGATGAAGGCATTGTAACCACTGCTTCAGATAGGGGCTCTGATGTTGATGCGGCCTCCATGCCTCAAGAGCTTGGTGCCCCGACCAAGGTAGGGGCTATGACTCAAGGAGAAGAGCCTAAAGTCAATGACATGTCTGAGCACGAAGAGGTTTCTGCCCCCCTGGACATAGGTCATGAAGATGAGGGAATTAAACTCTTCATAGCCGAGGTTCTAGCTGCTAAAGGCAGAAGCCAAATGGAAGAAACTGTGGCTAGAGATGAATTGGCTAGCAAAGGACAAAGAGAAGAGGCAGTTCCAAACCTGATAATGTTGAGGCGATGGTTCAGGTGAATGAAGAAGAACTAGAGGTCCCCATAAGAGAAGGTCAAGCCAGCGAGACTGATATTATGGCTATTATTTCAACAAGCCCGGTCCTTGAGGTCGAGGTTTCTTAAGCAATCATGGTCTCAGTAGCACCATCTAAGCCTATTTTTAGTGGTGTTTCTAGCATGATTGTAGGAATGCTTAGAGTAAGCCTTTAGGGCTTGAGGGAGCTGCTCCTTGATGAGTTGGGCGAAGCCTTAGCAAAACTGAGGGAGTTCGCCACTACTACTGCTGTTGGGAGTGCCCCTTAAGTGCTTTCCCATTTCAATGCAACTCTAAACGAGTTGGAGAGCTGGCGGTTGGGAGCTTTTCATCATGAACAAGAAACTATCATGCTCGCCTCTTTGGAAGAGTCGATCTTGCGTCGTCGCAAGAAAATAGATGCCTGCATCGAGAAGAAGGCCATGATAACTGGCCATCAGCGGGACCTCAAGAGGGAGGCGCAAGGAAGTCAAGAGAATGATTGAAATTCTAGAGGTGATGTGAATACTGAAGTAGGAATTCAAGGGTCTCGAAAAAGAGAAGGTTCAGAGGAAGGCCATGGAGGCCTCATTGGTCAAAGATTATCAGAACTCAACGGCACAATTGAGACAGAAATTGTGGCGATGACAGAGGAGACTCAAACGGTGGCGGAACTAAAGGAGCGTATCCAGGACACCGATACCTCTCCTGCAACGCGCAGCGTAGAGATCAACAAGATGATTGACCATTTCTGAGCATGTCATTTTGTCTTGCCAGTACTTTGTAAAAAAATTAACTTGATGAATAAAGCGCTTCTCTCTTTTGACTTTACTGCATGATTTCATTCTCTTGTTACTTTTACTGCACCTCATGTGATTTTTTGTTTGAATGCCTCTCAACACTTTCATTACCCTAAGAGGCTAATACCCTAGGCCATGTCTAGCCCCATGATGGGCTACCGCAGCTTGGATAGCTTCAAAATGGGGAGTTGTTACTTTTTCTCCTTTTAATGTCTAATTGGCCAAGGGCTCATAGTTCATTTTCCTCATGATTTGGTGAGCCTGGTCACTATGGATAGTCCAATCAGGAGGAGCCTCGGCCTCCATTA
Source organism: Amborella trichopoda (assembly GCF_054954075.1). Taxonomy (NCBI): domain Eukaryota; kingdom Viridiplantae; phylum Streptophyta; class Magnoliopsida; order Amborellales; family Amborellaceae; genus Amborella; species Amborella trichopoda. Next base: position 25,417,654 of record NC_142342.1, read on the forward strand.
GTGGCGCGTTTACCTCAAGCTCATCATAGCTTTTAATCTTTGGCACGAACTCTTTGAGATTCTTTGAAGCGATACGCATGACCCCCAATTAACTTTGGAGACTGCGGGACTTCGGTTCTTAAGTTTACTAGGGGATCCTACCCTTGAAGGGAAGAAAGTTGTTCGTTATTGAACTTCTCTCCTAAGAGGTCAAGGAGAAGTAACACTTTTAGCTACTCCCCGGTCTGAGGAGTATCCTCTATACTTATAGCAACCAGATTTTGAAAAATATTTCACTGTGGTTGTCGCGCCGCTTAGGCTCTCAAGAGCGCAATGGGGATATGCAAGACTTTCTACTGGTCTGGCGTATAGGTGATCCTTGGCACTAGGAAATCTATCCTCATGGCTTGCTCAATCTCAAGAATGACCTCTGGTTCATCTTCCAGCCAAGGTGGCTCAGAACTGGGGGCAGAGGGCGAAGACTTCTTTTCAGGCGAAGAAGGAGTTTCTTGAGGGATGATAGTTGCGATGTTATAATGAAGAGTAATTAGAGGTAAAATTCTACCCTTTCTCTTTGAACATGTTCGACAACGTCCTCCCAACATCCTCAACATCTTCATGAGACAAGGGCGCAGTCTTGCTCATAGACTTGTGACCTTCATCATTCGGCTTTTGACGCGAGGCCAAATCTATGAAGTAATATTTAGCATCTGCATAGTGAGTTTCGACCACAGGGAATGGTCTCTTATCAGCATAGACCGTATGTTGTCTCTCATCTTGATTATATTTGAAGCACTGATGCAATGTTGATGGAACCACCCCCTGAGGAAAATATTGTAAGAAGTGTCGGTGTCGATTACATGAAACTAGGAATCGTACAGCTCATCAATCTTAAAGCGAAGGCGTACTATGCCGGGTGGCTTCTCTCCTGACTAGTTGAACCCTTGAACTGTGACGTGGGTCGGGGTAAGATCTTCGGATCCCAACCCTAATCGAGTAAGGATCCTCCTAGGAATAAGTTTGACCACCAATCCTCCATCTAACATATATCGGTTGATGGGACATGCATGTAATTCGCCAGTAACAAAGAGAGGGCGATTATGGAATTTTTCCCCTAGTTGCAGATCATCCTCTGAAAAGGTGATTGACATACAACTTTGTAGACTTGCCAAGTCTACCTCAATGGGTTCTACTTCGGTTTCGTACACTTCTAGCTTAGAGAGAGCCTGAACCAAAGCCATCTGGTAATCCTTCGAGAGCATGAGGGCATCATAGACATTGAGAAGTGCTGGAAGCTTCTGTAGATGCCCTATCACATCATATTTCACCTTTTCTTGGTCAGAGCCATGTGCTCCTGGTCCTGCCACCAATTTGGGTGGTATGCTGGGTTGAGGAGCAGGTTTGGGTAGAAAAGGTTTATTCTGGTTGGTTGGCTGACTTGATTGCACCGTGGGATTGGTTTGAGTGATGGAAGTTTGAGGTTTTGGAAGAGATGAGGTGCATGGGATAAAAGAGGTCCCAAGAAATTGGAGAATAGGTGGATTGCTGGAAGTATTAGGATTAGGAAGGAGCCCAAGGAGCTGTAAGATAGGAAGACCAGTCTTTGGATTGGGGGGTAGTGGCAGACCAGGGAACTTCAAGGTGCTCGACTTTTGCAGTGGAGGCTGTAGCGTCCTCCCCAATCTAAGATTTATCTGCCCCATGATGGGTATCGCTCCCGAAATTTGCACCATGTTGAAAGCTCCTTGAGAATAGGAGCTTTTCTCATTTGATTATCTCAATCTCTGCTCAAAGTGGCCACCGGGGTTTCATCGGCTTCAACTTCTTGTGCTTCTTTGAAGAAGATGGCTCTACCTTGGCTTTAGCTGCCAGGGCCATTAGCAACTGTTAGGAATCCTACTGCCTATGCAAGGGTCTTTCTCAATCGTTTCCGTTGCATCCTTCTTATATTAATTCCTTCGAAGTCTCGATCAAGAGCCTCAAAGTCTGAGCATATCAAGGTTGTACCTGTAGGGAACATAAAAGAGGGAGAATGAGAAGCAGGAGAAGAAGAAGAAGAAGGGTTAGAAGGTGGGGGACTTTTAAGGTCATTCCCCTCATCAGACCGATCTGGACAGTTGTTTACGTGATCACTAGGGTTGGACAGGTGCAAGGGGTCCTTCAGGTCTTTCCCTTGCTCAGACCGTTGGGGAATGATTTTAGCATCGTCACCCTTATTGGATGTATGCTAAGTGGGAGATGGCACGAGAACATCTTCTTGACAGGATGAAGAAGGAAGAAGGATCGTGTCGGGGATGAAGTCCAGTAAAGTTGGCAGTGGAGAAATTCCTGCTCAACTGTGGGTTGAGCGGTCTTGTTTCTTCGGTGAGTAGCCCTTGGTACCCATCTTTTTCTGGTTTTCTGAGGTGATGTTTGACTCATCTCGTTGGGCTGGTGAACAGCCCTAGCTTGGCGGATAGCTTCTCACCTTAAGGACTTGAGTCTCGTTCGATCATGGTAGACTATCCATGGCTGGGGAATCGAGGGTTCCGCAGAGTCCAAGTCATTGATAGAAAGGTCCTTCTCTGTGAGACCTTCTTGCCCCGATAGGCGAATGACTTGGGGATCACTTACAGGGAGATTGTAGAACTCCTGACCCTCCAGTATTTTCTTTGCGAATATATCAAGGAAGCTTGTGCACTCTGATAGATAATGGCCTCGTTTCCTATGGTATGGGCACCAACGATCTTCAGTCCCCTTAGCAAGGCGATGAGGCTGCCTTGCTTGCTTCAGTATGATTATGCCTTCCTGAAGCATTATAATGAAGAAGGCATAAAAGATATCAAGAATTTCGTCGTCCTCTTGGATGGTTATGACATGAGAGGCCTCGACTGCCCCGAAGGCTCTCTTTAAGTCTTCATGCTTTATCTGACCTTTTAGAATTAGGGCCTCGATAATATCCTTCAGTGTGTAGCAATCATCTGTAGGATGATTGATCCTCCGATGGTAGGCACAACAATTCGCCTGAGTGTCAAGGCCAAGTTGGTCAGGGAATTTGGTTTCTAGAAGATGGATCATATTTTGTTTCAATAATAACCAGAACAGCGCAGGGACCCATTCCTTTTCGAAGGGGTAAACCTTGTTCATGTGCCTGTTGAAATAATCACCCCGATCAAGGTTGGCTGGTGAGGGTATCCGATTGTACAATTGTTGTTGCTTGCCAGCTTGGGGTGTTACCTTTGTTGTGCTTACCCCTTTAGAGAGGTCCAAAGTTTGGGAGGGAGCCTTCTTTGAATAAGTGACCATGACGGCCACACTGATTACTCCATTCTGTTGGCTGCCCCTTGTGTTATTCCAAGAGTTACCATTGCCCCGGTTGTTTGCTGAACTTGTAGATGGTTGTCATGTCACACCATGGTGGTGTGATAGACTTTCTATGTGGACTGATTTAGCGATCAACTCTAACATGGAGGTCGGATTAGACTCCTCAACATGTAAAGCGATTTCGGGTCGCATGTTCCGCACGCAAATTTGGACTGCTTCCTTCTCAGGCATAGGGTTAAGATGGCGAGAAGCCAAGTTTCTCCATCTTGATATGAACTGATCCACAGGCTCATCGGCGTCTTGAGTCAGGGTGAGAAGTTCGATGGTTTGAACCTCTCTCTAGACCTCATAAAAGCGTTGATAGAACAACTTCTTCATCTCCTCCCACGTATCGACTGAGTTTGGAGGGAGTCAATCATAATATTGAAATGCTGGGCCATCGAGGGTCTCAACGAACTGTCGGAGAAGAAGTCTCTCGTCAGCCACTATTTCTCAATGAACTGTCGGGGACGTGGTTCCATTGAATAAAGGAAGCTTTCCTTTCTTATAATCTGAGGGAAACAAGACCTGATCAATATACGAGTGGTATGGCCTTTGATAAGTCGTTGCGCCCTGTATCCCTGGAATTTGTCTATTCTTTAGGCTATCGTTAACAATAGCGTTAATGTCTATCTGAGAGAAAAGATGGGGGACAGAATTGTCCTGTGAGGTAGGAGTGAGCTGCCTAGGAGGTGCACCATCAGAGTGATGGGAATTGACCTCATGATTAGCAGACTGTCATGCAGTGTCAATACGATAGATGTTTTCCATCATCGCACACACCATATCCTCGAACTTGTTCTTGAGCTCTTCCTACGTATCGTCGGGCTTGCTTACGACCATTACGTTAACCGTTTCATTATGGAGGTCGACATTAGTGGCAACAAAGGGCTTGCGAACCTGAGGGGTTGTATGTGGTAGGTCAGTCAGCAGGGGGCCAACATGCCCTGACCGAACTCCATACTTGTATGCTAATATTGTTTGGATCGGTTCTCGACAGTCTTGGGACCATGACTGATGTGTGTCTGGGTCTTTTTCTACAGCAGTAACCACAGCACAGGACTCATGGAGTCCTTCTTCAGGCTTCATCATCTGAAGCAGGTAGAAGGGATTCAGACAAAGAGGGTCGTCATAATTGTTTGTTTAGACTGTCTTGGTCACCTCCCTAGTCAAAATTTGTAGAACCCTATTACGTTTAGTCTTGAGGTTTTGATGGACCTCGTGTCAAAACTACGATCTAGGTCACTGCTGGTCAGCTCTTCTTGCACAGGAGAGAGTTGTCTCCATCAGGTGTGGCAATAGATGAGGGTCAGGAACTGGAATAATCTTAGGTCGGGGAGGATGAAGGACTCGATCTTCCATCAGGTTGATGCCCCAAGGTCTCACAAGAGGATGAAGGACTCGATCTTCCATCAGGTTGATGCCCCGAGGTCTCTTGTGAGTTCGAGAGACACGACCAAAGTGAAGGGACTGGTTCAGGATGGTACCCTTAGGGAAAATCTTCGAGTACCAAGGCTGAAGGGGCTTGCTCAATGAAGAAGGAGCAGGCCAGAGAAGGGTTGACTCATGAGGAGACCTGAGTCGAGGGTGAGAGGGCATCTGTGATGGCGACATGTGTGCACCCCTTGAAGAAGGGTTACGAGAGACCTGAGGGTCGGGCTCGAGAAAGTGTTTGCAAGGGAACAAGTAAATGCCTGCCCCTTACAGGATGCGCTTATGTGTGCAGAGTAGGACGATGAGAAGGTCGTCTCCTGTTTACTCAGGTTGACTTGGCAATGGCATTGCCTCGACCAATGCGATGCATATGAGTAGCATGTGCAAGATCTAGCCTTAAAAGGTTCGATCTTGGATACAGTCTTGAGATAACAGGAGGGTTGCCCTGAGGTGTGGCTCGAGTGGGTAACCCACGAGCCTTGTGGTGTGTGTGAGAAGTGGAGACCGTGGGGTTTCCACCTCGACGAGTTAAGCCTCTAGGGATAGAGACCAATGGTACAGAAATGCGGGGGGTAGCCCTATGGCAACCCACAGAAGCAATGGCAGCTTTTCACCTTTTCCAAAAAGGAACTGGGCAGCCTTCTAACGTACCACGAAAACACGACCGACAAGTGACTTGCCAGTGGCTGGGTGCATGATGTGTGGGGCAATAGAAGTGCTGTCGATGCAGGGCATCTTAGTGGAGTTTCTGCCAGAGCGAGGAGATAGGGACTGAGAGATTTTTAGGTACCACCTCACACCGGTCCAGTTTAAGACTTGAGATCTAGACAAGGGGTCTTTGCTCAAGAGGATGGCTGGGAACAAAGTTGAAGGAACTTGTTCCCTAAGGACACTCTCGAATACGGGTACAAGAAAATCCTCGATCTGGATAAACGGGTTACAGAACCCACAAGCCATAATATAGTGTGTAAAGACAATGAAAGAAGATAACAAAAGAAGAACGATCCGACTAAGGAGTAGTAAGTCCCCAGTAGAGTCGCCAAGCTAGTTAGGTGCCTCGATCTCGCCCTCCGGATCCTTTGGGGATCGGGTGGAACATCTCAGGTTTTGAGGGAAGATGCAAGACGTTTTTGAGATCGCTCTCTTGAGAACCCCGTTGGAAGACGAGGGCAGGTGCTACCAATCTGTGAGAGAGGAATTTAAAGGTGGATCCGAGACTTACTCGGGCTGACTCGCGTGGGCATCCTCTTAGAACACGAAGAAAGCCCCCCAGTAATAAAACTGGTTCGGAATCACCTCCCTTGGCTTGTATTCTTCGTGTCTTTTGCTTTTCTGCAATCACACATATATATGACAAAGGCTATGAAACAGGTGGCTCAGACCTCACCCTTTTCATCTTTGATGAATGTACGCAAGCATGCGCATTCAAAAAGAAGAAGATAAGAAAGACGAGGGAGAGAAGAATTCGACTAAGCGAGGGGATCAGAGTAGTGACTAGGCTGATGGATAATTGGCCTGACATGGTAGTAAAGCGAGCTCGATAACTGAGACTAGCTCACAGGATTACTACTAGACGTCGTTATCAATACCGACTAGCTAGGTACGATGGTCAGTCTGTCGTGGCAATAAGGGGTGCCAAGTAACCCTGGCACAACAACATTACGACTAGACGACAGGACTACCATGAGAGGCTAATCTCAATCCCTCTTAGTCAAACGAAAGAGTAGCAGAATTAAGGCTATGAGGAGAGAATAAGAAGAGAAAGAGGGAAAGAAAGAAGGAGGGAGAAGGAAGGAATATAAGAGTATGAAAGATGAGAGATTAAAGGAAAGAGAGGGAAGGAAGACATAGTCGGGGTTAAGCATTGCCTACTGTGTTTAGAAGGAAGAGAGAAAAAATCAGTCGGCACTAGGTCTCGTCGACTGATTGAGAAAGAGAGAGAAGCAGTAGGCGCTAAGTCTCGCCTATTGATAAAAGAAGAGAGAGAAAACCAAACGACGTTAGGTCTTACCGAATGACAGGAGAAGATAGAGAAAACCAGTCGACGTTAGGTCTCACCGACTGACAGAGGCAGAGAGAGAAAACTAGTCGATGCTAGGTCTCACCAACTGATAGAGGAAGATAGAGAAAACCAGTCAGCACTAGGTCTCACCGATTGATAGAGGAAGAGAGAGAAAATCAGTCGACACTAGGTCTCACCAACTAATAGAAGAAGAGAGAGAAAACTAGTAGGCGTTAGATCTCACTGATTGAAAGGATAAGGGAGAGAAAACTAGTCGACACTAGGTCTCATCTATTGACAGAAGAGGAGAGAGAAGCCCAATCAGTGTTAAGTTTTTCTGACTGACAAAAGAAGAGAGAGAAAACCAGTCGGTGCTAGGTCTCACCAACTGACAGATAAAAGGAGAGGAGAGAGAAAACCAGTCGGCACTAGGTCTCACCGATTGACAGATAGAAGGAGAGAGAAAATTAACTGGTGTTAGATTTCGTCGACTGACAGAGGAAGGAAAAAACCAACCAGCACTAAGCCTCATCAGTTGTGACGAAAGGAAGAAACCAATCGGCGATGAGCCTCACCGCATTAGAAGAGGACAGATGGAGATTGAGATGAGAAGAAGATAGAGATGAGGAGATAGAGATGAGAAGAAGAGAAGGAGAGAGAAAGAGAGAAAGAGAGAAAGAGATATAGATGAGAAGGAGATAGAGATGAGAAGGGAGGAGGAGAGAAAAAGAGATAGAGATGAGAAGAGAGGAGAGGAGAGAGAAAGATGGGAGGAGAGAGAAAGAGATAGAGATGAGAAGGAGATAAAGATAAGAACGGAGTAGGAGAGAGAAAGAGATAGAGATGAGAAGAGAGGAGAGAGAAAGAAGAGAGAAAAAGAGGGGAAGAAAAAGAAAGAGAGGAGAGAGAAAGATGGAGGAGAGAAAGAGAGGAGGAGAGAGAAAGTTACCTACTCGATGGGTACCGACCCTTTTCTTCTTTCTTCTCTCTCCCTCTCCAAGACATACTCACAAATTCAAGAAGGAATGGAAATTTTTATTGAATAAATCGAAAAATGAACCGAAGGCCCTGTGTTGTTGTTTACAATGAGGCAGTGTCTGTTTATATAGAATTGGGCTAAAACGTGGGTGTACACCCAAAACCTAGCTAGAATCGAAGATAATTACAATTTAATTGAATTTAAAGAAATTCTAAAAATGGGTGCAAAAGGATTGTTTTGCCCTTGCCTAACAATGTGTGGAATTTCAGAACAATCCCTGCTACTGCCCTAGAAATTGCGTGATCTTTTGTGGCTGATCAGAGGTCGTTCTGATGCCCGTTTGATTGAAAGATTATTATTTTCTTGTAGGACTCGGCCTGGAGATCATTTTGATGCCAACTTCGAGCCATGAATCATGTTTTTGAGGCTTGATCATGAGACTTGAATCATGGATAAATCTTGAAAACTTTGGATCGATTGTGTGCTCTTTGTTTGATGTTTCTTCGTGATTTTTTCATTCAATCACACTCAGCATGCTGTCACGATCATGTTGTAATGAACATAACTTGATTTCGTGTTCGGATGAAAATTTTGTCGTCTTGAGTTTTTGGGCAGAATCTTTAAGTTCAACGGCCAAAATTTATAGCAAATTTGATGCCTTCATGTGTTAAATCCAACCATTCATCGTACACGATGTTCGAATCAGATATAGTCTCGGACCTCACGCACATAATGCAATTGGTTTCGTGTCGATCGGGTATGCGAGTGTCATGATCTGGCAGCTCGAATAAGGCATGCTGCTACTGAATTTTCTACAACTCACTTCACGGATCAGCAACTTTCATTTAGTTTTTCTCCCTGCTCGAGTGTCGTCACAAGGCGCACCACATATCGAATTGTTCTTCTTGATGAGACGAACACGCTCACCAAATTTGAGAGCGATCCAACTTAGAATGAGTGAGAGAAATACCCCAAATATGACTGCCCGTGACTGTAAAAACAGCCACCTTTAATGGTGTTTTAGTGGAGTGAGGCCACACGGGAATAGTGTGCGGCCTACCCCTTTTTAGTCTTTTACCTATAACTTTGTCTTGGAGTACCCGATTAAGTCAAAACTTTATCCATAGGGGTTTTCGACCTTACCGAATCTAATGGCAGTGGTCCCACAGCTGTTTGATGCACCAAAAGTATAGCTCTAGTTACGGGGTCCATTTCAATGTGTTAAAGACCGATTTTGCTGAAATTGTTTCTTTGTGTTCACTACCTTAGACATATCTGTTAGCGATGAAACTTGGCCAGTGATCTTTCAAAGTACTGATGAAGATCTTGACCAATTCTGGGGCTATTCTATGACTATTGGAATTTCCACTATTTATTGACCTTTTTCCTACCAAGGACCTAGATGCTGAAAAATACGTTCAAACAGCCACAGCCATTCTAAGACCTTTTTAAGGTCTTGTAGGTGAGTATCCTTTATTTCAGACTTCACCACCAAGTCATCCACATAGTACTCGACCTCCTTGTGGATCATGTCCTTGAAGATGGTCGTCATGGCTTGCTGGTACATGGCACCGACATTCTTTAACCCGAAAGGCAGATTTCTTCTTTATTGGGACAAAAATTGCCAGCAATCTTGGGTATTTGACTTCACGTATGAATCTAGCATGCCTGAGTTTATTCACTTCAACATTGATCTGCATCTCGAGGTCAAGTCAAAACCTTCTTGATTTCTACTTTATGGGTTTGATGGACGGATCAATGCCAATTCGATTGAGAGAAATTTGAGGGTCTAGACCAGGAGGTGAAGACATCTCGGTTTGCTCGGAGGTGGGAGATATAACTTTCTTTCTATTTTGAGGACATTTTTGCTGAGATGAAAGTTGGACTTAGGTCGGCCTCATTCCCTAGGTTGATCTCTTCAAGCTCGTTGGTCGTGGCCTGACCGCCTTCTTCTCACTCTTATGGATCTTCCTGAAGTTCCTCGTCAGGGGACTCACAAGGATTTTCTTTGAACTTGAGTGTAGAAACTCATGATCCTGACATCTCAGCTACTAGGGGGCATAGTGCGGGAGAGGACTCCCAGTTTCTGGTTGTTCTAAGCAATGGAAGGGTCAGTTTCGAATGGGAAGTCCATGACCTCGTCACTGGGATCACTTGGTGTTTTCCTTGAACTGGATGACGCTTCATGAACTTGGATCATGTGGTAGGCCTCTTTGGAACAGGAGTTTGAAGATGACTCGGTCTTTGCTCGGGTTGACAGGGCGTCAGAGGCTGACAAGAATCCAGCTGCCTGGGCCAACATCTTTATTAGGTGCTCTTGCTGTGGTTGGATGAGGCTGGTGCCTCCGAACTCTCTGTTTAAAGTGTCGAAGTCTGGGCACCGCCGAGCTGCACCTGTGGAAGAAATAGAAGAGGGGGAAGGAGAAGAAGAGTTACAACTTTCCGAGCTGCCTTTTACGTCGTCACCAAAACTGTACGTACTCAGGAGATATTTTAGGTCTTGCCCCGAGTTTGACTTTTGTGGGTGCTTTTAGCATCGTCACTCATATTGGAGAAATTTCGAGCTTTTGGTGACTCGGGAATGTCCAACTTATTGGACGAAAGGATGAGGTGAGATGTGCCTGGGATGAAGTCCTGCAAGGTCGACAGTGGAGGAAGAGGCCTAAGAAATTCTTCCTCTACTGGTGGCTGATAAAGACGATTCCTTCGGCGAGCTGACCTTGGTGTTTATTGTCCCCTTCTGGGTCCCTAAGGGGGTGTTTGGATTGCCCTATTGTGCTGGTGATTAGTCCTAGCTTGGTGGACTGCCTCACGCTTTTAGGATTTGAGCCTACTTCGGCCATGGTAGACTTCCCAAGGCTGAGAGGTCGAGGGTTTCGAAGGGTCTAGTGCATGTTCATGAAGGGCTTGTAGTGCAGCTTCCTTTTGAACGGGGGTGACGCCTGGAAATATTCTGGGAGGATGACACAAACCATGTGGCCTTCCTGGACTTTCTCCACGACTGCGGCTTCGAACCCAGAGCATTCTTTTAGCTCGTGGCCCCATACCTGGTGATATGGGCACCAGAGTTTTTCTGTGCCATGGGCCAGACGCCTCGGCTACCTAGCAGGCTTGGGAGTGACGAGGCCTTATCAGAGCATTACCTCGAAGAGGGCCTACAAAGGGTCTTGTTTAGTATTTTCCTAGGCTTACGTCGGGAGGTCTTCTCATACAGGCGGAAGCGGGACTTGAGGGCGTCCTCTTAGGTTGCCTTGAACTTCCTGTCACTGCTGCATCTTCTTTGTCGCCAGTGCATTTGCTGACATCATGGCCTTGTATTTGGTGATAAGCACACCAGAGGTTCTCGGTCCCTGAAGGCAGGACTTTAGGCTGCTTTGTCGGCATGGGAGTGACGAGTCCTTCTTCAAGTATTATGGAGAAAAATGCATAGAGGATAGCGGGTGCCTCGTCACTCTTTTTTATCGTGACTATGTGAGAAGCCTCAGTTACCCCGAACACTTTCTGCAACTCTTCGACCTTTATCTTACCCTTGTTGATAAGGGCTTTGATAGTGTCGTTGAGCTTAGAGCAGTCGTGAGTAGGATGGCTTACTCTCCTGTGATAGGCGCAGTACCTCTCATTCATCTCCTACCCAGCTGACTCTACAATATTGGCCTCCGACAACTGAATCATGTTTTGTTCTAGAAGCAGTCGAAGCATTGCGGTAGTCCACTTCGTGTTGAAGGGGTAAACCTTATTCTGGTGCTGGATCCAAAAGTCATTTCACTTACTAATTTTAGGAGGCAGGACCTCATTGTAGGACTGCTGCTTGCCCCCGGCCTGTGATTCTGTTCCTTGAAAAGGTCCGGGGTTTGAGGAGTCGTGCTCTTAGTGCCAGTCACGGTGACGACCACTCTGATCATTGCTTTTTGGTTGTGTGAGAGTTTGGGCCGGAGGGTTGCTGTGAGGGCTACCATGATGCTTAAACAACCCCTCAATACGAACCGCTATAGAGATAAGCTCTGACATGGAGGGTGGATTGGATGCCTCAACATGCAGGGCGATCTCAGGAAGCATGTTCCATATGCAGGTTTGGACCACGTCCTTCACAGTCATGGGAGTGGAAGGAAAGTTGCTAACTCTCTCCATCGGGTGATGAACTTGTCAACCGGCTCACCAGAGTTCCTGCCTCAGGGTGAGGAGTTCGATGGTCTCCACATTCCTTTGGACTTCATAAAAGCGTTGGTAAAACAATTGTTCCATCACTTGCCACGTGTGTACCAATCTGTGAGGTAGTTGAGCATACCACTGAAAGGCTAACCCTTCAAAAGTCTCAATGAACTGGCGGAGGAGGATTCGTCCATCAATTGTCGTTGTTGAGCCTGGAAGTGAGCAGTATGCTGGTACAGAGGCGTAGTACCGTTGAACAGGGGGAGCTGCCCCTTTTGATAGTTCGGAGGGAAGGGTTCTTGGTCGATGTATGCAGGGTATGGCTTCTAGTAGAGCGACACCTCTTGTATGCCTAGGACCTTATTCTTGAAGCTATGGGCCACCATAACATCTATGTCGGTTTGGGAGACCACACGGGAGGTAGAACTGACTTGGGAGACTGAAGTTTGTCTAGGAACTGTGTCCTCACCGATCGGGGAATTGGTCTCATGGTGAGAGGAAGTGTGCCTGGAGGCTTCTAGGTGTTCCATCTTTTCAAGGATGGACTGCATCATTACCTCAAACCTCGTCATTCTGTCCTCCTGGACTTCGTCCGGGTCAGTGATCCCCATGAAACTGACCGTCTCTTCTGGGATGTCAGAGCCAGGAGGAGGAGCGAACTACCAGGGTCGGCGAGTCAGGGGTGGCAAGTAAGTCTGTAGGGGCTTAGCTTGTCCCGATTGGACTCGACCCTTGTATGTCGATCATGTGAGGACCGGTTCTTGACAGTCTTGGGACCGTGGCTTCTAAGCAGTGACGACCCAGCAATACTCTTGGACTCGCTCAGGTTCTGGAGTTTGAAGAGGGAAAAAGGGTTTACGAGGCAGAAGGTCATCAAGGGTGGCGACCTCAACTTCCTTGGAGGCTTCTTCCGTCAGGATCTGAAGACCTCTCTTCTGCTTAACCCTGAGACGGCTGTGAACTTCATTCTAGAACCGAGCCTAAGACCTGGACCGCACCACCTTCTTTGAACATGCAAGGGCCGTGTTTATGAGTTGGAGCAGAGAGTGGGGGTCCAAGGATAGAAGGCAGCCTGGGTTTCTTCATTTGAGGCTAGAGGCCTCTGTTTGACATCAAGTCGGTTCCCCAAGTTCCTTTGTGGGGCTCATGTGCACAGCTGAACTGAGGCTGGCTCAAGATGGTACTCTTAGGGAAGACCTTTGAGTACTAAGGCTCAAGGTGCATGCCTGGTGTCGGAAGGGTGGCAGGGGAAGGAGCTGGTTCATGACTCCGTCTGAGTTGGGATCTGGAAGGACCTGCAAGGGTGGTGCATGTGCACCTTTAGGGTTAGCTGTTTGGGTGACCTGGGGTTCAGCCTAGGCTCAGTCAATGAGTCCAACCTAAGGAGGCCGAGACTCATGAGCTTGTGTCTGTGAGGGACTAGGCGGAACCTTATCTCTCGCAGGATAAAGCTGTGTGTGCTGAGAGGGGGGACGGGGCGGTCGACGCTCATGTGGTTGAGGTGGCATAGCGCTAGCGCTACCCCGAGTTGTGGAAAGCAAATGCATGGCACTTGTAGGGTTCGGCCCTAGAAGGCCTAACCCTGGATGAGGGCTCAAGGCAACATGTAGCTTGCCCCGAGGTGAGGCTCGAGTAGATGGACCACGAGCCCTTGAGTGTGTGCGAGGGATGGAGGCCGTAGGGGTGTGCTGAGCCTCTAAATGTAGAGGTCCGAAGTGATTAAGAAGTATGGCGGGTTGCTTTACGGCGAACCTCAGAACCGACGGCAACTTCCTTGCCTCCATCGAAAGTGGTTAAGGCATCCTTCTGGCGTGTCCCAGCAATATGATCGGCAAGAGACTTGACAGTAGCAAGGTGCGTGTTGTGTGCAGTGGTAGACGTGCCACCAATGCAAGGGGCCTTGATAGAGGGTCCACTAGGGCGAGGAAGCGGGGAGTCAGGTACTTTTAAGTCCCCCCTCATCTAACCAAGGCAAGAACCTAAGAGTCGGATCATGAGTCCTAACTCAGAAGGAGAGTAAGGAAGGAAGCTTGAGCAGTTCGCTTCACTGGGATAGTCACGAGTGCGGGGATAAGAAAATCCTCGACTCGGATGAACGGGTTGAACAACGCAGGTGTCATAGAAGGTAATGAAGAAAGTAAAAGAGGATACTGGTCAAACAAGAGCAAACTGACTAAGGGGTAGTTAGTCCCCAGCGGAGTCGCCAAGCTAGTAAAGTGCCTCGATCTCACCTTTCGTATCTAGATGATCTGGCAGCATGTATCGCGAGTTTTTAGCGAACTCGAGATTTGAGATCTCTCTCTCAGAACCTTGCTAAAGAAAAAAGGCAGGTATACCAACTGATGAGAGAAGAATTTAAGATGGGTTCAAAACTTACCCGGGCTAGCTCATGTGAGCGCCCTCTTAGATCACGAAGAAACCCCCAGGCTGCTTTAGGTGGTTCGAAATCGCCTCTCATGACCTGTAATCCTCTTGTTTTCTTCACAACACTTTTATAGCTAATTGGCGAGACAAGTGGATCGAAGAGACCAACCCTTGTCTTAGGGCATTGTACTTCCATATGAGGAAGTGATGAAACGAAAGATTCAAAAAAGAGAGAAAGGAGCAGAAAAGTTGAAAAAGGGCGAGACTAGCATGACGGCCAGAAAGCTATCAACTTGGAGTGATAGTAAGACGGGCATGGTTCTCATGGCCAACACAGCTGCTATACTACTCTAAACCGAGACCAATATGGCAGTGCTAGGCTAAGTCTATCCTAAGTCAAGTGAGGAGAGAAAAGAGTGAAGAGAAGACAAGGGGACGAAGAGAAAGAGAAGGAGGAAAAATCCAGGAAATGGGCATCGACATTGGCATTATGAGAAGGGAACACGCCCTTACGCGGGCGGCGATATCTCTCATGGAGTGTGCGACGATAGTTCTCATGAGGCGCACGGCGATGGGCATGCAACGCAAGAGGAAAGGCGACAAGCACCGAATGCTCACAAGAGGGTCACGGACGGCGATGGGCACCGAGCACGCAAAGGAAGCTGATGGACGGCGATAGGTGTTGTCGAGACCTCTAGCAAACGGCGATAGGTAACATCGTCTTCGCTAGACACGTAACAGAGGAAGTCCCCTGCGGGTGGCAATGAGTTTCGCCTTCTATGTTCTTCACTGAAACGCCAAGGGAACGTTTGCGGACGACGATGAGCAGCGCCGTCTTCATGCCTCACCAGGAGAGAGAACAGAAGAAGAGAGAAGCATGCGCATGGCACTGCCATTCCCATGTGCGACCTGTGAGACGACCAGAGAGGCAAGCACGGCACTGTCATTACCGTGCATGGCCTCTGAGAGGGACTCAGATGAGGAAGAGGTAGAAGAAAGAGAAGAAGAGAAAGAAGAAGAAGAAGAGAGAGAAGAAAAGAAAAGGAAGAGAGAGAAGATCTACCTCAAGCCTAAGGGTACCGATAAAAAGTTTCTCTCACCTTGATCTCTCTCCTCAAATGTGACCCGACAATGATAAGAAAGAGAAACTGTATTAAGTAAAAACTCTCTCTTTTATGAGGGATTCAATCCTTTGCGTATAATGATGATACGATGTATATATATAATTTTCCCCAAACATGGATGGATGATCAAAAGTAAGCCTAATTGCTGGAAATTGAGATTAAATTGAATTAAAACAAATTGGAAAGTAGGGTGCAAAATGATTGATTTGTCCCTTCTTAACAATTTGTGGAATTTTAGAACAGTCCCTGTGTTGCCGTAGAACTTGCGTGATCTTGCATAGATGATCCGGGGTCGTTCTGATGCCCGATTGATCAAAAGATGATTGTTTTCTTGTAGGGCTTGGCATGGCGATCGATTTGATACCAACTTCGAGCCATGGATCGTGTTTTTAGGGCACGTTCATGTGACTTGAAATTTGAATGAATCTTAAAATTTCGGATCGATTGTGTGCTCGTTCCTTGATGTTTTTCTGTGATTTCTTCGCTAGAGTACACTGAGCATGTCGTCATGATCGCAGGGCAACAAACGCAACTCGATTTTGTGTCCAGATGAAGGTTTTGCAACTTCAAACTTTTGGCCGGAATCTGAAATTTCGACGACAGAATTTGCAGTCACTTCATCAACTTCGTGCGCAAAATTCAACCGTTCATCATGTACAGGGTTCGGGTCAGAGATACCCGAAACCTAACACTCACGATGGAATTAGTCTCGCATCGATTGAGATTACGAGTGGCGTGATTTGGTCGCTCGAGCGAGGCACGATGTTGCTGATTTTTCTGCACATTCTTCACGGATCAGCAACTTCTCTTTAGCTTTTCTTTGCACTCGGGCGTCATTATGGGGCGTGCCACATATCGTAATGCTCGTCTTGATGAGACAAATACGCTCACAAAATTTGGGCTTAATCTGACTTCGGACGAGTGAGATATGAGAGTCAAAAGTCACTGGTCGTGACTGTCCCATCAATGGTGTTGAGTTGCAGGGTGGCCGCACGGGAATAGAGTGCGGCTCCTCTCGTTTCACTCTTCTGCTTATAACTTCTTTCTAAAGTGTCCGTTCAAGCTGAAATTTGACCTCTGGGGGCTTTCAACTATACTGAATCCAATGGTAGTAGTCCCACAGCAAATTGAGATATCGAAAATATAGCTCTAGTTATAGGGTCCGTTTCAGGGTACTAAAGACTAATTCTTCCAGAACTGTTTCTCAGTATGCACTGCCTTAGACATGTTGGAATGCGACGAAACTTGGCAAGAGACTTTTGAGAGACCTCATGAATATCTTGGCCAGTTTCGAGGCTTTTCTGAGATTATCAGGATTCTACCTTTTGCTAGGCTTTTATTGAGCGTGGGCCCTATGATGATGAAAAAATATCTTCCAATAGCGCCCTTTGTGCATTTTCATCTGGACTGGGGAAGTGGTGACGTAAAGATGGTTTTTACCAACCTCCTTTATTTTTGGCTCTTTTACCCATGACCTTGTGGCTATGTTCACCCTTATTTTTCCATTTTTACTCATGGTGCCCTTTTCGAGGTTTTCACCATGCCCGGGTTTTTATTTTCACGAAACGTTTTTACTCATGGTTTCTTGACCATGCCCGTCCATCATTTTTACTCATGGTGTTCCCTTATTCTGGTATACACCATGCCCATTATCCTTTTTTTTTCTTTTTTTTTTTTGTGAAGGCATGTTTAAGTTCATGCCTTCGAGACCTGTGCTAAGCTTTTTCATGCCATGCGGCCAGGATGTGCACTACAGTTTAAGGTCATACAGCTGGATCATAGTGGAGATGGATGCCAGTCTGTTGAGGCCATGGAGGGAGTATGGTGGTGGTTTCGACTCACTTTGACGAGATGGCATTAGGCTACCTATGAAATATTGATGATGTATGAATGGAAGGTGAAAAGTGGGGAACCACTAGCTGACAACGACTATGGATGGAGAGATGGTTCGTCGTTTTGTGAGCATGAGTGAGACTCACTGGTGAATGATGGAGGGTGATGAAAGACTCACTAGGGAGGTAATGAAGGTGAAGTGCACACATGGATGGGTCGGTTAGGGAAGACGTGCGTGAAAATGCATGTAAAGGGGGTGTGCGCGTATGTGTGTGGGGGCATATTTTAAGGTCATGCCTCCGGGACCTGTGCAAAGCAGTTTATTGTCATGCGACCAGGACATGCTCTACAGTTTAAAGTCATATAGCTTGGATCATGGTTATGCAGTTTAACGTCATGCAACTAGACCTCCGCTACGGTTTACGATCATATAGTTTAGACCATGGTGCTAGGCCTTTTTACATCATGCTGCCAGGATGTGCACTACAGTTTAAGGTCATACAGCTTGACCATGGCTTTGCATTTTAAGGTCATGCAATATGGACCATACAGTTTAAGATCATGCAACTAGACCTCCACTATAGTTTAAGGTCATATAGTTTAGACCATGGTTGTGCAGTTTAAAGTCTTGCAGCGAGGACCATGCAGTTTTAGGTCATGCAACTAAACCTCCGCTACAATTTAAGGTCTTATTGTCAAGACCCCACCCCCGACCACTGTACCTGACGTGGCGATGGGTGATTGAGCGAGAGTTCACGATCCAATGTAATGTTTGTCACTCGAGTAGGGGTGGACTCAACACCTTTATTTTCGATATTCGAGTAAACCATGTAAAATAACTAGAATAAAAACTCAACTACAAAGAGAGTACGGAAAAAACTCCACAAACCAAAATTCATAATATAAAAATCTTTCAAAATATTACATTCAGTTCGGGGCACCTAGGCCCAATATAACACATATCCACGAAGAACAAAACAAAACCAAGGCCAAACAGTCCAGACATAAACAAGGTCTAAGCACCTTCTCCAAGAACACTTGCTTCGTCTTCCAGCTGCCAAACATGTCGCTATCAATCTACAAGGAGAGGAGAAATAATGGGATGAGCTATACAGCCCAGTAAGCAGGTCTAGTGTCATGCATCTGTGGTAGTTCTATCCATGTGTTAAAATAGTACAGTTCATCAATATAAAGTCATAGTTTAGCATATATGCATATCAGGTCAAGGCAGCGAATATAAACATTTCATTTAAACGACAGTTACCTTTAATTCGGTGTGATCATAAGCATTCGGTCAGTGAAATCATTAATCATCCAATCATTGTAATATTAAACATTCCTTATACATAAAATCAATTCTTATCCACTCACTCCCTAAATCACCAACTCTCGTAGTAGAGGCCCTATCCATCAAGCAAAGCCAATCCCATTGCTTAAGACATCTACCATCGTACAGGAGGGAGGGCAATAACAAGTGGGTTAATCTACTTCGTAATGCCCACAACACACACACACACATAGTCCCCAGCGCGCATTGGGGGTTTGATAGGCCCTTACCTTGCAAGGCATCAATCATTCATTACATAAATCTAGGGTGCGACCCTCTATCCTCTTCCTTAACATGCTCCTATTATTAAGCATTTTAGGGGATATGTCTGTCCTTACTACCGATGAGTGTCCCATCGCGTAGCAGGCAACATCATAGCAGTATCCACTTCCGGTGAGTGTCCCACTGCGTAGTCGTCAATATCAACATAAGCATTGGTCATTAATTACAGTATCGCAACAATATCCACTACTGGTGAGTGTCCCACCACCTAGTGGCCAATTCATTACAGTATCATAACAATATCCACTACCGGTGAGTGTCCCATCACATACTCGCTATTACAATGCCTCATAATGGATGAATCACATTCTCATAAATCAATGTCTCATACAGATGAATGATAGTTTATTATAACATCATAATATCATAGAATTAAGTAAAATACATGTCTTTCATAAGCTTTCACAGGCCATTTACACATATCTCAGTAGCATTTGGCATTCATTATGAATTCATTGCATCACTATCGCACTCGTGGCCCCTCTTTCTCATAAAGTGCAATTTATATGAAATCATTCACATATCTTTATAGAATTCTCATGGAATTTATCATATGGCATTCACATTTATCATATATCAAGATAACTTAGCACCACATGATCGTAAAATAATGCAGTGACAAGTAATAGTGACATGCTCCTTTTGCAAGGGCGTAGCTCCCGTTTTAGGGGGAGTTTCAGGATTCCTTAAACATGAAACTTTGAGATAACACATAGACCTTTACAAAAATATTAATTTGAAAGAAATTGGGGGCCATTTGATGGGTCAATAGCTCAGTACAACGTGAGCATTACTTGCTCGAAATCTTCCATGCAACAGTGCGCAGCAACATACTCGCGCATTTCGGGTCATAATTCAAAATCCGTAGGAAATTTCAAAAACCTCAAAACATGCAACTTTGAGTACTTTCATAAAACTTTCCAATGGTATATTTTTAAGGTTTTTGGACACCTTTTGCAAGGCTAAAAGCATTGCCCAAGGAGAGCTGCAACAGCTGGAATTAGCAGCGAATGTGAGCAGTGTCATGCCTTGACATTTTAGGCCATATCTTTTCTTCCAGTAGAAATTTCATCATGACATAAAAAGTAAACTTAAAGTAGACATACATGCCTTTCATTCGAGACAGGTTTGGTCCCATTTGGATGCCATTTGGCTAACAAACACATGGATGCAAAAATGGTCACAGTTCTGGAAATTCATATGCTCAAGTTAACATGCTTTTAAAGAACACTTAATATTTCCTAGCCAAGCTATACTTTGGGCTTGGAACATTATTCGTGATAAGAAGTCTCACAGTGAGAAATTTCATGAGTGTCCATTTATATAAATATCATATATTGTGTAAAAACAGTCATGGCATTAAGAAGCACAAAAACTGAAATTTCAACTTCATGTTAACGCATTCATTCTTCACATTTTCATTCTATCATCGTACCCATTCTAAATATTTGTTCTTTGCATAAACTATGGATGCATAGAAACTAAATCCAATTACCTTGACTTCTCAACATATCTCAATACGTCACTCACTGTCTCCACGAGCTTTCCTTAAGCTCCACCAGTGGACTATCTTCAAGGGGCTGCAGTGAACTCCTTAGGGGGAGAGAGGGAGTAAAATGAAGAAAATTGTCTGTCAAAGGGCTTAAGTGCTCACGGTTGGTGGGATTCATTATGGCTGACACAATCACTCATTGCTCTGACACTTACGAAGAGGTGTTGATCTGTACGGAGGCTGTACGTTTGACGAAGACACTCTAGCGCTGCTCTTTCTTACTCCCCTTTTCCAGTCGGCACTGGGTCACAGCCGGTGCTAGGCCTTGCATTCACAGATGACGATGGGTTCTCTTACACAGCCAGTGCTGCGTCTTCTTCTTACACAGCCGGCGCTACGGTTTCCTCTTACTCAACTGGTGCTACGTTTTCCTCTTACTCAGTCAGCGCTACATTTTCCTCTTACTCAGCAGGCGCTGCGTTTTCCTCTTGCTCAGCCGACGTTGCATTTTCCTCTTACTAAGACGACGCTGTGTTTTCCTCTTACTCAGTCGGTGCTATGTTTTCCTTGTACTCAGCTGGGGCTACAGTTTTTCTGTTACTCAGCCAGTGCTACCTTTTCCTTTTACTCAATGGGCGCTACGTTTTCCTCTTACTCAGTCGGCGTTATGTTTTCCTTTAACTCAACCGGCACTGTGCTTCCGTTTTTCTCGACTTCCTTCTCTCTCTCCACTACCGCGAGTGGTCCGGTTTAATCGAATTGTGTCCCTTACAAAATCCCCCCTTTAAAAGGGATTTTGTCCTCAAAATCATATCAACATTGACTAAAAAGGTGGGGGTATTTCTATCTAATCTCATCCTCTCGTTCCCATATCAATTCTTCCCTTTAATGATACTGTCATTGCACCCATACCAGAGGAATTTCTTTACTGTGCAACACTTGTACTCTCCTGTCTAATATCATAATTGGTCGTTTAACATAAGTCAAATCTTCCCCTAGTGGAATTGGTTCATACTCTAAGACATGGGATGCAACAAGTCAATATTTCCTCAGCAGTGATATATGGAAGACATTGTGGACGCTGGCCAGTTTAAGTGGCGGAGCAAGTCGATAAGCCACGCTTTCAATTCTTTCCATGACTTCAAAAGGCCCAATGAATCGTGGGCTCAATTTCCCCTTTTTACCAAATCTCGTAACACCATTGGTTGGTGATGTTTTCAGGAAGACTCGATCCCCCACTTCAAACTCGAGGTTTCTCCGACGATTATCAACATAGCTCTTTTGCTGACTTTGGGTTGTCTTAAGCCGCTCTCTAATTAAGGTAATCTTCTCGAAAGTCATCTGAACTTTTTCGGGCCCTAATAATCTTCTTTCGCTCACCTCATCCTAACAGATGGGTGACCTGCACTTTCTTCCATGCAAAGCCTCATAAGGTGCCATCTGAATATTGGCTTGGAAACTGTTGTTGTAGGAAAATTCTATCAAAGGTAGATGGTATTCCCAGCTCCCCTTAAAGTCAGTGACACATGCCCTCAACATGTCCTTCAAGGTTTGAATGGTTCTCTCTGACTATCCATCAATTTGGGGGTGGAAGGCGGTGCTAAAAGTAAGTCTGGTTTCCAAAGCTAGCTGCATACTTGCCCAAAATCTGGAGGTAAATCTAGTGTTCCGGTTTGACACAATGCTGATGGGCACTCCGTGCAATCTCACAATTTCCCTTATGTATAACTTGGCTAGCTCGTCTAGAGCATAGGTCGTACGAGCTGGTAAGAGGTGAGCAGCTTTGGTTAATCGGTCCACCACGACCCAATACTATCATGCCCTGCACTTGATCTCGATAATCCAGAAACAAAGTCCATTGTGATGTGTTCCCATTTCCACTTTGGTATGGGCAAGGGCTGTAGCAGTCCAGCAGGTTTCTGATGCTCTGTCTTCACTGGCTGGCACGTCAAGCATTTAGTGACATACTGTGCCACATCTCGCTGCATGTTGTTCCACCAGAAGGTATTTTTCAAATCCTGGTACATCTTTGTACTCCCTGGGTGTATCGTGTAACGAGAGTGGTGTGCTTCCTCTAGGACAGCCCTTTTTATTTTCTCATCATTGGGAACACACACTCGGCCTTTGAACCTTAACAAGTCATCCCTGCTCATAGAGAAATCTCCTTTTCCTTTCATGTTCAGTTCTTCAAGGATTTTTATCACTTGGGGATCTTCATTTTAGGCCGCTCGAATTTGTTGAAGGAGTTGGGGTTCCATCCTTCAACATGACAGCATTCCTTCCCCCTTGCTATGGGGCTGAGATGGGTGCCACTCCACCCATTCCTCTGACAACTTCATTTCTCAAACCATTAAATATGCCACAGAAACCACAGCTTTTCGAATTAGGGCGTCGGCTACTACATTAGTCTTGCCCAGTTGGTAATCATTTGTATAATCATAATCATTCAATAAGTCCATCCATCTTCTTTGCCTCATGTTCTGCTCTTTCGGGGAAAATAGGTACTTGAGGCTCTTGTGGTCCGTGAACACCTTAAACTGGGCCCCATAAAGGTAGTATCTCCATATTTTTAATGTGAACACTACTGCCATGAGCTCCAAGTCATGAGTTGTCTGGAGGTGTAAGCAATAACTTTACCTCTCTACATAAGTACACATCTGAGCCCTTTATGTGATGTATCGGTATAAACCACAAAGTCTTTATTTCCTTTGGGAAAGGCTAATATTGGGGCTGTGACTAGTCTCTTTTGAAATTCCTGGAAACTCCTCTCACACTCCTCTGACCATACAAATTTTACATTCTTCTGAGTCAGTCGAGTCAGGGGAAGCGCTATCTTTGAGAATCCTTCTATGAAGCGCTTATATTACCTTGTCAGCCCCAGGAAGCTACGAACCTCGGTCACATTTGTTGGCCTTTCCCACATAAGTACGGCTTTGATCTTAGAGGGGTTGACCGTGATTCCATCCATAGAAATAATGTGCCAAAGGAAGGCCACACTGGGGAGCCAAAACTCGCTCTTGCTCAACTTAACATACAACCTTTCTGAGTTCAAAGTTTGCAAGACCATTCTTAGATGTTGATCATACAATTCCAGACTCTTTGAATATACCAAGATATCATCGACGAAAACCACTACAAAGTCATCAAGGAAGGGTCTAAACACCCTATTCATCAAATCCATGAACACAGTGGGGGCGTTGGTTAACCCGAACGACATCACAAGAAACTCATAGTGACCGTATTGAGTTTTGAAGGCAGTATTTGGAACATCTTCCTCCTTGACCCTCAATTGATGATAACCCGATCTGAGGTCATTCTTTGAAAACACTTGGGCCCCTTGGAGCTGGTCAAAGAGGTCATCTATCCTAGGCAGAGGATACTTATTGTTCACTGTCACTTGGTTCAACTGCCTATAGTCAATGCATAATCTTAAGGACCCATCCTTTTTCTTCACAAACAAGATTGGGCGACACACTGGATCGGATGAATCCTTTATCCAATAATTCCTACAACTGCTCTTTTAACTCTTTCAATTCTGTTGGAGCCATTCTATATGGGGCTTTAGAAATGGGAGTAGTGTTAGGTACTACTTCTATCTCAAATTCGATTTCTCTTTCTGGAGGTAGGGATGGCAACTCCTCTTGGAACACCTCAAGGTATTCTTTTGCTACTGGTATCCCTTCCAAATGGGTCTGAGCATCCCGATTCTTTACCACATAAGCCAGGTACCCTTCATACTTTTTAGCCAGAAGGCAAGAGGCCTGGAGGCAAAGATGAGGTGCAATGGGGAATTGTCCCTAATACCCTTGAAGTGTATTTCTGCTTGATCAGGGCATTTAAAGGTTACCATCTTTTCATGGAAATTGATGGTGGCATGGTGTGTAAACAACCAATCCATGCTTAGAATCACATCAAAGTCTTGAATATCTAGGTGGATTAGATCCATAGGTAGGTCGCACCCATCAATCGTGAGCCTACACTGTCTATATATTCTATCAGTCTCTATAGAGCCTCCCACAGGCGTGCATACTACTAAAGTATAATTGAGACATGCAGGTGCGACATTCATGTAACGGGCAAAATGGGGTGCAACAAATGAATGAGAGGATCCAGAGTCCATTAAGACTTTAGCATTAATATCACAAATTGAGACCATACTTCTGATCACCAAGGTGGATGCCTTAGCCTCTTGTTTAGTGAGTGCGAACACCCATCCTTGGTCTTCGGGTGATCCTCGATCTTCATCATCATGCAGCCCTTCACCCAGTGGCCAGGCTTGTCGCATTTCAGACATACATTCTTCTTTCGGTAGCATTCCGCGGCTGTGTGGTTGCTTCTCCCACAATAAGTACAAATCGGGTGTCGGTCATCGTCCATATTGTCCGGAAGACTCTTCGGAATCCTTGAGTTAGGTAGGTACGGCCTTCCTCTGGCATTTCTCCTTGAAGACTGCCATGGTTTCTTCCCAAACTTTCCCGAAGGAACAACTTTCCTTTTTCCTTCCTCCCTTAACCTGCGATCCTTGCAATCTTTTTCCATCTTCATAGCATGGTCTATCATCGGGGTATATGACTTTATATTGGTCGACATCACCTTGCTCCCGATCTCTAGTCGCAAGCCCCTTTCAAATTTAGCCACCTTTCGCTCATCGATATTTACGATGTGGGCACATACCTAGAGAGCTCTGTAAATCGGGCGGCATATTGTTCAACAGTCATACTCCCTTGCTGGAGATTAATGAATTTTATTTCCTTCCTTTCCTTGACTGAATCAAGGAAGTACTTCTTGTCAAATTCCACCAAGAATTTTTCTCAGGTGATCTCTATCCCTGTCTCCCTCCAAGTCTGCTTCACCAAGTCCCACCAGTATTTTTCTTCCCCTTCCAGCATAAAGGCCTCTAGTCTGACTTTTTGCTCATCTGAGCAGTGTGACACCTTTAAGATTTTCTCTATCTGTTTCTTTCACATCTCAGCCTTCTCCACTCGTCCATGTCGCAAAAAGGTTGGGGGTACCATTTTCCTAAACTTCTCCATCAGGCTACTATCACTCTACTCGGGCGTAGGGGTAGACTGGGTTGCCATCGATTCCTTCATCATTTGGGTCATAGCCCCCAGAGTCTTGTTAAACTCGCCAAGTGCCTCAGTATTTTCATTACTGGAACTTGCATTATGGTTATGAGATCTCGGCATCCTTTAACCTAGTCACAAGAACACCCAGTCACTTGCCTGCCCCAAAACTAATCTAAGGACCTAAACTTCCTAAGCCAAGAATCCTCTCATGGCTGCTCTGATACCATATATGTCACGACCCCGCCCCCGACCACCGTACCTTACGCAGCGACGAGCGATCGAGCGTGGGTTCATGATCCAATGTAACATTTGTCACTCAGGTAGGAGTGGACTCAATGCCTTTATTTTTGGTAATCGAGCAAACATGGAAAAGAACTAGAACAACAACTCAACTAGTAAAAGAGTAAGGAAAAAAATCCACACACCAAAATTCATAATATAAAAATCCTCCAAACTATTACATTCAGTTAGGGGCACCTAGGCCCAATATTACACATATCCACCAAGAACAAAATAAAACCAGGGCTAAACAACCCAGACATAAACAAGGTCTAAGCAACTTCTTCAAGAACACTTGCTTCGTCTTCCAGCCGCCAAACACGAATTTCCAGCCCTTCAACTGTTGTTATCAATCTATAAGGAGAGCAAAAATAATGGGATGAGCTATACAGCCCAGTAAGCAGGTGTAGTGTCATGCATCTGTGGTGGTTCTATTCATGTGTGAAAACAGTACAGTTCATCAATATAAAGTCATAGTTTAGCATATACGCATATCAAGTCATGGCAACGTGTCACAGCCACGCCCACCGACCCCTACCAAAGGGTGACAGAGTGCGGGATGCGGAGGTCGCGAACGTGACTCAGGTGGGTGTAGCTCAACGAATAAAAACACAGAATCAAGAGCAAAGCACAAAAGAAAGCTAAAATAAATCCATTCACAGATAAATATCACTTCAAAAGTACTGTCGTCTCATTCATTCAATATCAAAAGCCTTTACATTTCCTTCAAGGCAGTATTGGCCCAACATACACAACATAAAGTACATATCACAATGCTAAAACAACCAAATCGTACTGTGAAGGTCTTCGAAAGACAGATTTTCAAACTTCTTAATTTTGACCTTCAACCCCCATACTACCACCCACCTTTAGCACAGAAGTCAACACTCTTCACTTTATAGTTATGTAAATAAGATGGAATGAGCTAACAGCCCAGTAAGCAGATCTACATTATTGCCTACCAACTAATATAACAGCGCTAGCACTATGCATTATACATATATATACATTCACAAAGTACCAAGTGGAGTCCTCCAATATGCTTTCCAATATTCTAACGATATTGTGAAGAAGCAGTCTAATATGCAGCACATGAGTCATAAATCATTTCACTACCAACAATACAGTAGGGGCAACATAACACAAGTACAGAATTAGCAAAGCCTAGTCCTGAAGTAGAAGTTCTATTGCTCAGGTTAAGCTAATCCTATCGCTTAAAACCTCTACCTTCAGTCAGGAGGGAGGACAATGAAAAGTGGGTGCCCCACTTCATAATTCCCTCACACACACACACATACCCAGCGCGCTTAGGGGTTTCGATAGGCAATGGCCTTGCAAGACACGACCCTCTCCTTATGCCCTTCTGGTGAGAGAGCGTTACACTACCATTGGTGACCCAATGCGTAGTGCCTATATAGATCTAGGGGGCACGACCCTCCCTATTATTCACATCTTGACTCTCATCCTATCATGGGGAGTGAGGGAAAGATTGCAACTATCGGCACCATCATTCACACAGTAGGTGTCCTTCCAATCTGGCAGCTGCCGACACTATCATTGCTCATTCACACATCACATAAATAGCACGGTACTATCATTCACACAATAGGTACCCCTTTCTCATATCACATAAGCAGCATGATACCATCATTCACACAGTATGTATCTATTCACATATTGCATAAGCAACATGATACCATCATTCGCACAGTAGGTATCTATTCACATATCGCATAAGTAGCATGATACCATCATTCACACAGTAGGTATCTATTCATATATCGCATAAGCAGCATGATACCATCATTCACACAGTAGATATCTATTCACATGTCACATAAGCAGCATGATACCATCATTCACACCGTAGGTATCTATTCACATATCACATTTGATTGTGGCACATCATATTAAGTAATATCATAATGATAGTACCATGGTAATAATGACATTATTATATTTAAGCTTTATAGCTCAATTTCCTACCATAAAGGGCAATGACATGAGCTCACCATGAGGGTCATAACTTTTAAACCGTTTAGAGTTTGAAGGTGATTCCAAAAGCAATTTGGTACTAAACATATATATCCTTCAAACAGAATTTCAGAATTTTTGTGTGTTCTTGAAAGAGGCTTTTGAACAAATGGGGTCCGATTGACCTCAAACCACCAACATTGGAAAGATATACGAGTCTGATAAAATGATTGTTTTTCCCATTGTTGAATTTTTTTATAAAAATGAAGTTATGCTTCAAAATGAGAAGGTATATCATTATTAATTATTTTCTTGGATTTTTCAGTAATACCATTGTGGTTACTAATTTTAACTAACCAAACGAAGTTCATTTTCAGCCAAACCATAGTCATTTGAAAGATCTTTGAATGGGCTAGAACTTGCATGTAGAAACCATTATCAAAATCTTTTTAGATTGAAAGTTATACTTCGTTTTATGAAGGTATGTCACTGTGAGTAGTATTGAGAAATCCAGAACTATCACCTTGCATTGAACGAACCTTTGAACAACCAAATGGAATTCAAATGCTTTCAAATTTGCCTTATTAAAAATATATACATCTTGGCTTAAACTTTTATTTTGCTTCTAGGGTCTGAATAGTCCTTTATGACTGTCCATCAGTATGAGGGTGGAAAGCATTACTAAATGTGAGTCTGGTCCCCATAGCCGACTGTAGGTTGTTCCAAAACCTTGAAGTAAATCTAGAGTCCCTGTCCGACACAATACTAAAAGGCACCCCATGCAACCTTACTATCTCCTTGATGTATAGTTGCGCCAACTTATCCATGGTATGAGTAGTGCAGACAAGCAAGAAATGAGTGGCCTTAGTGAGTTGGTCCACAATAACCCAAATACTATCATGTCCCAAACTTGATCTCGGTAAGCCAGATACAAAATCCATAGTTAAGTGCTCCCACTTCCATTCTAGAACAGGTAAGGGTTGTAACTGTCCAATAGGTTTCTGATGTTCAGCTTTCACTTGCTGACAAGTCAAGCACTTGGAAACAAATTGTGCTACCTCTCGCTTCATGTTATTCCACCAAAAGATTCTTTTTAGATCTTGATACATTTCGTGCTCCATGGATGTATTGTACAACTGGAGTGGTGTGCATCTTTTAAAATAGCCCTTTTTACCTTCTCATTTTCAGGGATACAAACCTGACCTTTAAATCTTAACATATCATCAATGCTCAAAACAAAATCCTCCTTACCCTCTGACTTTATTTCTTCAAAAATCCTCATGAACTGTGGATCCTCCTTCTGTGCTACTCAAATTAGCAGAAAGAGATGCGGATCTATTCTCATACATGCAATTATTCCTTTCCCATCATCAAGGGGCAGAGTTGGGTGCCATTCTATTATATCTTCTAGTAGCTTCATCTCTCGGACCATCGTGTGAGCCATTGACACTAGGGGCTTCCTACTTAAGGCATCTGCCACAACATTGGTCTTACTCCTATGCTAGTTGAAGGTACAATCATAATCATTGAGTAAGTCCATCCATCTCCTCTGTCTCAAATTCAATTATTTTTGAGAAAACAAATACTTGAGGCTCTTATGGTCGGTGAACACCTTAAATAGAGTTCTATATAGATAATGTCTCCAAATTTTTTGGGCAAAACCATAGCTGCCAATTTCAAATCATGAGTGGGATAGTTCTGATCGTAAGGCTTTAACTTCCTAGAAGCATAGGCTATAACCTTTCCTCTTTGCATAAATACACACCCAAGCCCTTTGTGAGAGGCATCAGTAAAAACCACAAACTATTCATTCCCCTCAGGCAAGGTCAGTATCAGGGCTGTAGTTAATCTCTTTTTTCAGTTCCTGAAACTTCTCTCGCAATTATCGGATCATATAAACTTAACATCCTTTTGGGTTAGGCGGGTTAGGGGAAGTGTTATCTTCGAGAACCCCTTTACAAAACATTTGTAATATCCCGCCAGTCCTAAGAAACTGTGAACTTCATATACATTCGTTGGTCTCTCCCACTTAAGCACAGCCTCAATCTTATAGGGATCAACTGCCACCCCATCTTTGGAAACAATATGCCCAAGGAAAGCCACTCTTGGAAGCCAGAACTCACTCTTATTGATCTTAGCATACAATTTGACCGTCCTTAGAGTCTGGAGGACTACTCTTAAATGTTGCTCATGATCTGTCTGATTCTTGGAATACACCAAAATATCATCTATGAAGACCACCACAAATTCATCCAGATAGGTGTTCATTATATCCATAAAGACAGTCGGGGCATTTGATAATCCAAAAGGCATGACTAAAAACTTGTAGTGGCCATAACGAGTCCTGAACGCGGACTTGGAGATATCCTCTTCCTTAACACGTAATTGGTGGTACCCAGACCGGAGGTCAATTTAGAAAATACTTCGGCCCCTTGCAGTTGATCAAATAAATCATCAATTCTAGGCAACGGGTATTTATTCTTTACCGTAACCTGATTCAAATGTCTATAATCAATGCATAGCCTCCAAAACCCATCGTTTTTCTTCACAAATAAAATCGGTGTGCCCCATGGTGACACACTAGATCAAATGAACCCCTTATCCAACAATTCTTAAAGTTGCTCCTTCAATTCCTTTAGCTCAGCTGGGGCCATCCTATATGGGGCTTTAGAAATTGGAGTAGTACCAGGGGCCACCTCTATTTCAAATTCAATCTCCCTGACTAGGGGCAGAGAAGTTAACTCTTTAGGGAAGACCTCTGGATATTCTCTCACCACCGGTATCTCTTCCAATTTGGATTGGACATTCCGGTTTTCTACTACATAAGCCAAGTATCCTACGCATCTTTTGGCTAACAAGTGAGAGGCTCGAAGGGCTGAGATGATGTGTAAAGGAGAAACATCCTTAATGCCCTTAAACATAGTTCAAGTTGACCTGGGCATCTAAAAGTCACAATCTTATCAAAACAATTCACTATAGCATAGTGGGTAGACAACCAATCCATGCCCAAAATAATATCAAAGTCTTGAATAGCTAAGAGTATCAAATCTATAGGTAACAAACACCCTTCAATTGCATCCCCACACTGCTTATACATTATATCAGTTTCTATTGATTCTCCCATAGGTGTACATACTACTTGAGTCCAAACAAGTTGTACAGGCTTAAGTGTGGTGCAACAAAATGAATGCGAATATCCAGGATCAATTAAAACTTTTGCTTCAATTCCACATACAGAAAGCATACCTCGAATCACAAAGGTTGACGCCTTTGCCTCACTCTCGATCAGGGTGAACACCCACCCTTGAGCCCTCGGTAGGTCCTCTGATCCCCTGATGGTACAGTCTTTCACTAGATGGCCCAATGTTTTGCACCAAAAGCAAGTCTTGGTCTTCCTGAACCACTTAGCCGCCGTATGATTCCCCAAACCATTGTGAGGGCAGACAGGGCGTCGGTTGCCCCTTACATCAATGGGAACAACCCACGAGATTCTGACACCACCATGATTGTTTCTCCGCTTTCAATCTCTCCTTAGAGGTGGTCATGCCTTCTTCTTAAAACTCCCAGATTACATGACACCCAACCTCCCATCCCTTCTTGTCTGAAAGTCGTCATCATCTCTCTCCATCTTTAGGGCCACATTCAGCAGTGGGGAGAAGGTCTTAAGGTTTTTTGCAATAATCCTTCTCCTTATGTCAGACTGAAGGCCCCTCTCAAATTTACTAGCCTTTCGCGCCTCAGAACTAATAATATGTCGTGCATATATGGAGAGAGTTCAGCAAACTTCGCTGTATACTGCTCAACAGACATATTCCCCTGTTGCAGCTCTATAAATTCTACCTCTTTCCCTTTCTTTACATAGTTGGGGAAATATTTCTCATAAAAGACTTCTAGAAAATTCTCCCAAGTAGTCACAACTCCCGTCCCTTCCAGTGACTGTTTTATTTAGCTCCACCAATGCTTAACTTCTCCTTCGAACATAAAAGTACCCAACCTAACTTTCTACTCTTCTATGCACATAAGGACTTCAAAGATCTTCTATATCTGCCTTCTCCATCTCTCAGCCATCTATACTTCCCCATGCCCTACAAAGTTTGGAGCTACCAGCCTCCTGAACCTTTCTATCAGATTACTATCATTCATAGCAAAGGCGGGGGCAGATGGGGCCAGTACCGCTTCTCTCATCACTTGTGTCATAGCCTCCAAAGTTCTGACAAGTTCATCGAAGGCCTCAGTGCTCCCATTACTTGAAATCGCATTGTTGGTATGAGTCCTTGGCATCTCCAACCAAAACGTAAACACCCAATTACTAGCCTATCAAAATAACTATCCAACAAGCACTCCTAAGACTCCCCTACACCAAGGATCCTATCCTGGCTACTCTGATACCATAACTGTTTTGACCCCGCCCCCTAACCCCTACAGGAGAGCGACAGAGTGCAGGATCACAGCCGGAGGTTACGAACGTCACTCAGATGAGAGTGGCTGATGGATCCACTTACCAGATCAGTAATGGTGCCTTCTCACAAACTCTTCTTGCACAACTCACCAATCTTTCCCAACCTTGCCTTAGAGAGAAAGAGAAAGAAAGAAGAAAGAAAGATGAGTGGCGTGGGTAAGAGGGTAGCTTAAGTACTCATGAGATGAGGCAGTGGCCAAGTGGTGCTAATGGTTGGGAAAGTGGCACCCAAAGCACAACAAGTGGCGAACACTCTTCATGCATGCCAGAGCCATGCGCTGCGCCTTGTCCCTTCTTCAGCTAGCGATGCCCACACTGCGTTGCCCATCCTTTAGCTCACACGTGCACGTGGTGTTACCCCCTTCTATCATCGTGCATGCCTTCTCTCTTTTGCGTCTATCGTCGTACGCCTTACTGTGTCTATTCGTTGCGCGCTCGCCTGCTCTACTGCATGCTTCCATCACTACACGCCTACCGTCACGCACCACTCATGTGCCTACCTGACATGAACACCATCACTGTGTGACCTATCGTTGTGCGACTCACACTGTTGTGCGCCCCATCACCGTACCACCCACACTCTACTTATCTCGTGGTGCACCCAACCGGCCGGGATAGTCCGGGTCCTTACACAACAAATATGAACATTTCATTTAAATGGTAGTTACCTTTAAGTCAATGTGATCATAAGCCTTCGGTCAGTAAAATCATTAATCATCCAATCATTATAATATTAAACACTCCTTATACAAAAAATCAATTCTTATCCACAATCCCTAAATCACCTACTCCCACAGTAGAGGCCCTATCCATCAGGCGAAGCCAATCCCATTGCTTAAGATCTCTACCATCATATAAGAGGAAGGGTAATGACAAGTGGGTTAATCCACTTCGTAATACCCTCAATACACACACACAGTCCCCAACGTGCATTGGGGGTTCGATAGGCCCTTACATTACAAGGCATCAATCATTTCATTTCATAAATCTAGGGTGCGACCCTCTATCCTCTCCCTTAATCTGTTCTTATCATTATGCAGGTTAGGGGATATGTTGGCATCTCTTTCCTTACTACCGATGAGTGTTCCATCGCATAGCAGGTAATATCATAGCAGTATCCACTACCGGTGAGTGTCCCACTACGTAGTGGTCAATATCAACATAAGGATTGGTCATTGATCACAATATTACAACAATATCCACTACCGACGAGTGCCCCACCATGTAGTGGCTAATTTATTACAGTATCATAACAATATCGACTACCGGTGAGTGTCCCTGTAAGGACCCAGACTATCCCAGCTGGTTGAGTGCACGGCGGGATAAGTAGAGTGTGGTCCGTGTGGTAATAGAAGGAGAGAAGAGTCACGCGGAGATGGGGCGCGTGGCAGTTTGAGTCACGCGACGATAGGTTGCACGACAATGGTGTTCGCGGCAGGTAGGAGCAAGAGAGATAGGCGGCGGTAGGCACGTGACAGAGCAGATGAGCGTGCAACGATAGATAAGAAGGAGAGAAGGCACGTGGTGATAGAAGGAGGTAACGTCGCGTGCGCGTGTGAGCTGAAGGATGGGCAATGTTGTTTGGACATCGTCGGCTGAAGAAGGGACAAGGCACAGTGCATGGTTCTGGTGTGCATGAAGAGAATTTGCCACTTGTCGTGCTTTGGCTGCCACTTGCCCAACCATTAGCGTCACTTGGCCACTGCCCCATCTCATGAGTACTTAAAGCTACCCTCTCACCCACGCCCCTCATTCTCCCTTCATCTCTTTCTCTCTCTCTAAGGCAAGGTTAGGAAAGATTAGTGAGCAGCCATTGTTGGGTGGGTGTGAGCTGTGCGAGAAGAGTTTGTGAGAAGGCACCATTACAGTGCAGGTAAGTGGATCCATCGCCATTGTATTATAGTCATAAGGATGTATGGGGATTTATGCATGTGAAATGAGCAATGGAAATATATGTGATGTAGAAAATCGTTACGCCTTTTTCACTGAAACTTGAGGCTTTTGTTCTATGATAATGGTGAATGTTGAGAATGAATATATGATTCTTATATTATGTAAGACATGCATGTTATGTGTGTAAATTGTGAGAGAATAGTTGTTATCATGTTCCTCACCATGAAATGAAGGTCATGGAATGTGTTCTTGAGTCATGTTATATGCCACTGTGAAATGGCAGATTTTTTTGTGTTTTTGAAAGAGGCTTTTGAGCTATCAAATGGATTCCAATTGACCTCAAACCACCACCATTGGAAATATATATGATTCTGATAAAATGGATGTTTTTTTCCATTGTTGAAATTCTTTACAAAAATAAAGTTATACTTCAAAGTGCAAAGGTATATCATTATTGACTGTTTTCCTGGATTTTTCAGTAATACCATTGTGGTTACTAGCTTTAACTAACCAAAAAAAATTCATTTTCAGCCAAATAATATCCATTTTAAAGATCTTTGAATGGGCTAAACCTTTCATGTAGAAACCATTTTGAAATTCTTTTTAGATTGAAAGTTGTACTTCATTTTATGAAGGTATGTCACTGTGAGCAATATTGATAAAATCCAGAACTACCACCTTGCTTTGAACGAACATTTGAACCACCAAATCGAATTCTAATGCTTTCAAATTCGCCTTGATAGAAATAAATAATTCTTAGCTTAAACTTTGATTTTGAAGCCATCACAACTTGCTTCATGGTTTGGGAGTTAGGGTTATATGAAGCAGGGTATGTCGCTGTCCCCTGTGGACCATAGGGTGCAGCTAGTAAACCCTCACCTCTTTGAAC
Organism: Amborella trichopoda; assembly: GCF_054954075.1. Taxonomy (NCBI): domain Eukaryota; kingdom Viridiplantae; phylum Streptophyta; class Magnoliopsida; order Amborellales; family Amborellaceae; genus Amborella; species Amborella trichopoda. Next base: position 25,452,524 of record NC_142342.1, read on the forward strand.
CATTAAGAAATCAAACCGGGTCTGACTGTCTTCAAGCCAATCCCATTTGAAGGATGGGTGTGTTTTGTACAAGATTTGTTTTGGAAACATCTTCAAGCTCTAAACGGTCCAAGAGCTACAACCCTAATGGTGAGTGCATGTCATTACCCTGGATAATAGGAAATTAAGCGATAAGGCTTGATTGAAATAATGTTACTATCACTTTTATAATAGTTGGAATGCAATGGTGTAGATCTACTTACTAGGCTTTTAGCTCAATCCATCTTAATTTCATAACTATAGAGTAAAGGGTGGTGACATCTGTGCTCAAGGTGGGTGGCAGTTTGGGGGTTGAAGTTTGAAATTTAGAAGTTTGAAAAGCCGTCTTCCGAAGACCTTCACCATATGTTTTGGTCATCTCAGCAATGTGATATGTACTTCATTATTTGTATTTTGGGCTAGTAGTGCCTCAAAGAAAATTTAAAGACTTTTTAGATATTGAATGAATGAGTTGGATGTTCTTTTGGATTTGATATTTTTCTAATTGAGTTTATTCTAGTTTTTCTTTCATGGTTTGCTCTTGATTCCATGTTTCATGCGTTGAGCCACTTCCATCTGAGTGACGTTCGCGACCTCCAGTCGTGATTCCCGCACTCTGTCGCCCTCCTGTAGGGCGGGGTCGTGACAGTTATAGCATCAGAGTAGCTAGGATAAGATTCTTAGCCAAGGGAGTCTTAGGAGTGCCTGTAGGATAGTTCTTGGATAGGTTAGTAACTGGGTGTTTATGTTTTAGGCTGCAGATGCCTAGGACTTGTACCAACAATGTGAGTTCAAGTAATGGTAACCCCGAGGCCTTTGGTGAACTCGTCAGAACTTTGGAGGCCATGACATAAGCGATGAGAGAAGTTGTACCGGCCCCGTCTACCCCCTCCTCTGATATGAATGATAGTAATATGATAGAAAGGTTCAGAAGGCTGGCACCCCCAAACTTTGTAGGGCATGGGGCAATAGAAAAGTCCGAGAGATGGAGAAGATAGATAGAAAAGATCTTTGAGGTTCTAAATTACACAGATGAGCAGAAAGTTAAGCTAGGTACTTTTATGCTCGAAGGAGAAGTGAGCACTAGTGGAGCTTAGTAAAACAGTCGCGGGAAGGGTCAGGAGTTGTGACTACTTGGGAGAATTTTCTATAAGTATTTTATGAAAAATATTTCCCTAACTCTGTAAGGGAAAGGACGGACGTAGAATTCATAGAACTGCAATAGGGGAATATGTCTATTGAGCAATATGCAACGAAGTTTGCTGAACTCTCCAGATGTGCACCACATATTATTAGTTATGAGGCACGAAAGGCTAGTAAATTTGAGAGGGGCCTTCGGCCCGATATAAGGAGAAGGATTATTATAGAAAACTTGAAGACCTTCTCCTCGCTGGTGGAGGTTGAGTGTCACCCATCCTGGGAGTTTTAAGAAGAAGGCACAACCCCCTCCAAGGAGAGAGTGGAAGGGGAGAAACAATCAGGGTGGAGTCATGATCTTGGGGGTTGTTCCAAATGATGTAAGGGGCAACCGACACCCAGTCTGCCCTCATTGTGGTTTAGGAAATCATACGGTGGTTGAGTGCTTCAGGAAGACCAAGACCTACTTTTGATGTGGTAAATTGGGCCATCTAATGAAAGATTGTCATGTCAGGGGATCAGAGGATCGGCCAAAGGCTCAAGGGCGGGTGTTCACCCTGACCGAACAAGCGGCTAAGGCGTCAACCTCAGTGATTTTAGGTACGCTTTCTGTATGTTGAATTGAGGCAAAAGGTTTAATTGATCCTGGATCATCCCATTCATTTGTTGCACCACACATTGCATGTCACTTGAATGTTAAGCATGTACAACTTGTTTGGACTCTGGTAGTATGTACACCTATGGGAGAATCAATAGAATTGATATAATGTATAAGCAATGTGGGGTTACAATTGAAGGACATTTGTTGCTTATATATTTGATACGTTTAGATGTTCAAGGCTTTGATATTATTTTGGGTATGGATTGGTTGTCTATCCACTATGCTACCGTGAATTGTTTTGATAAGACTGTAACTTTTAGATGCCCGGGTCAACCCAAACTATATTTTAAGGGAATTAAGGATGTTTCTGCTTTACATTGCATCTCAGACCTTTGGGCCTCTCGGCTGCTAGCCAAAAGGTTTGTCGGATACTTAGCATATGTAGTAGAAAACTAGGGTGTTCAGTCTAAATTAGAAGAGATACCGGTGGTGAGAGAATATCCAGAGGTCTTCCTTGAAGAGTTAACTTCTCTGCCCCTAGTTAGGGAGATTGAATTTGAAATAGAGGTGGCCCCTGGTACTACTATAATTTCTAAAGCCCCATATAGGATGGCCCTAGTTGAGCTAAAGGAATTGAAGGAGCAATTACAGGAATTATTGAATAAGGGGTACATCCGACCTAGTGTTTCACCATGGCGCACACCTGTTCTATTTGTGAAAAAGAAATATGGGTTCGTTGAGGCTATGTATTGATTACAGATAGTTGAATCAGGTTACGGTAAAGAATAAATACCCGTTGCCCAGAATTGATGATCTATTTGATCAACTGCAAGGGGCCCAAGTATTTTTAAAGAATGACCTCCGTATGGGTACCACCAATTGCATGTTAAGGAAGAGGATATCTCCAAGACTGAGTTCAGAACTCGTTATGGTCACTATGAGTTCTTAATCATGCCTTTTAGATTAACGAATGCAGTGCCTGTGTTTATGGACATGATGAATAGAGTCTTTAGGCCCTATCTGGATAACTTTGTAGTAATATTTATAGATAATATTTTGGTGTATTTCATGAATCAGATAGATCATGAGCAACATTTAAGAGTGGTCCTCTAGACTCTAAGGACTGAGAAATTGTATGCTAAGCTCAATAAGAGTGAATTCTGGCTTCCAAGCATGGCTTTGATCCTTGTAAAATTGAGGATGTGCTTAAATGGAAGAGACCAACGAATGTATATGAAATTCGCAGTTCTTAGGACTAGCAGGGTATTATAAGCATTTTGTAGAGGAGTTCTCGAAGATAGCACTTCCCCTAACTCGCACAAACCAAAAGGAAGTCAAGTTTGTGTGATCAGATAACTATGAGAGAAGTTTTAAAGAGCTGAAAAGAGATTAACTACAGCCTCGGTACTGACCTTGCCTAAGGGGAATGAAGATTTTATGGTTTTTACTAATGCCTCACACAAAGGGCTTAGGTGTGTACTGTTGCAAAGTGGAAAGGTTACAGCATATGCCTCCAGGTAGTTAAAGTCGTACGAACAGAACTATCCCACTCACGATATGGAATTGGCAGCTGTGGTTTTTGCCCTAAAAATTTGGAGACATTATTTGTATGAAACCCAATTTAAGGTGTTCACTGAACATAAGAGCCTCAAGTACTTGTTTTCTCATAAATAATTGAATATGAGACAAAGAATATGGATGGACTTACTCAATGATTGTGATTGTACCATCAATTACAACCCGGGTAAGACCAATGTTGTGGCAGATGCCTTAAGTAGGAAGCCCGTGGTGTCAATGGCTCACATGATGGTCCAAGAGATGAAGCTACTAGAAGATGCAGTAGAATGGCACCCCACTTTGCCCCTTGATGATGGGAAAGGAATAATTTCATGTATGAGAATAAAGCCCCATCTCTTCCAGCAAATCCAAGAAGTGCAAAAGGAGGATCCTCAGTTCATGAAAATTTTCAAGGAAATAAAGTCTGAAGGTAAGGAGAATTTTACACCGGGCAGTGATGATATGTTAAGGTTTCAAGGTCGGGTTTGTATCCCTTACAATGAGAGGGTAAAAAGGGCTATTTTAGAAGAAGCACACCACTCCCATTATACAGTACATCCAAGGAGCAGAAAAATGTATCAGGATCTAAAAAGAGCCTTTTAATGGAATAACATGAAGAAAGAAGTGGCGCAATTTGTTTCCAAGTGCTTGACTTGTCAGCAAGTGAAGGCTGAACATCAGAAGCCTGCGAGACAGCTATAGCCCTTACCTATGCCAGAATGGAAGTGGCAGACCTAACTACGGATTTTGTGTCTGGCTTACCGAGATCAAGTTTGGGACACGATAGAGTTTGGGTTCTTGCGGTCCGACTCACTAAAGCTGCTCATTTCTTGCCGATCCGTACTACTTATATCATGGATAAGTTGGCTCAACTATACATCAAGGAGATAGTAAGGTTGCATGGGGTGCCTATTAGTATTTTGTCCGACAGAGACCCCAAATTTACTTCATGGTTTTGGAATAGCCTACAATCTGCTATGGGGACCAAACTTACTTTTAGTACAGCTTTCCACCCTCAAACAGATGGACAGTCAAAAAGGACCATATAGACCCTGGAAGATATGTTGAGGACCTGTGTTAAAGATTTTAAGGGGAATTAGGATAATCATCTACCTCTAATAGAATTTGCTTATAACAACAGTTTCCAGACCAATATTCATATGGAACCTTTTGAGGCATTGTATGGAAGGAAGTGTAGATGGCACATATGTTGGGACGTGGTTGGTGAAAGAAAACTTTTAGGGCCAAAGATTTTTCAAGTAACCTCAGAAATGATTACCTTAATTCAAAGGCGGCTCAAGACAGCTCAAAGTCGGTAGAAGAGTTATGCCAACAATCAGAGAATGAGATTTGGCAAGAAGGTGAAACTAGGTCCTCTATTTATTGGACCCTTTGAGATCTTAGAGAGGATTGAAGGTGTGGTAATCGATGGGCTTTACGGCCCAAGTTAGCCAATATTCATGATGTATTCCATGTGTCATTATTGAGAAAGTATCAGTCCGATCCGTCCCACGTTTTAAGGTATGAGTCGATCCCGATTAGGGAAGATTAGACTTATGTAGAGTAGCCAATCGAAATTCTGGACATAAGGGTCAGAGTTTTGTGCAACAAAGAGATTCCCCTAGTCCGGGTTTTATGGCAATATCATTCAAAGGAAGAATCAACATGGGAGCGAGAAGATGAAATCAGGGACAAGTACCCCATTTATTTGAGTAACTGACAATTTTGAGGACAAAATCTTGTTTAGGAGGGAATGATGGAAGGACCCGGACTATCCCGACTGCTTGAGTGCAAGGCGGGATAAGTAGTGTGTGGGTCGTGCGGCGATAGAAGGAGAGAAGAGTCACGCGGAGATGGGGTGCAGGCTAGTGTGAGTCACGCGATTATAGGTCACGCGGCGATGGTGTTCACGGTAGGTAGGCGCAGAAGAGGCGTGCGTCGGCAGGAGCACGGCGATGGGAGCGTGTGGCAGAGCAGATGAGTGCATGGTAATAGATGAGAAGGAGAAAAGGCGTGCGGCGATAGGAAGGGGTAACGCTACGTGCACGCGAGCTGAAGGATGGGCAACAGCATGTGGGCATCATCGGCTGAAGAGAGGACAAGGCGCAGTGCATGGTTCTAACGTGCATGAAGAGTATTTGCCACTTGTCGTGCTTTGGGTGCCACTTGCCCAACCATTAGCGCCACTTGGCCACTACCCCATCTCATGAGTATTTAAAGCTACCCTCTCACCCACACCACTCGCTCTCCCTTCATCTCTCTCTCTCTAAGGCAAGGTTGGGAAAGGTTGCGAAAGATTGGTGAGCAACCATTGTTGGGTGAGTGTGAGTTGTGCGAGGAGAGTTTGTGAGAAGGCACCATTACAGTGCAAGTAAGTGGATCCATCACCATTGTATTGTAGTCATAAGAATGTATGGGGATTTATGCATGTGAAATGAGCAATGGAAATATATGTGATGTAGAAAATCCTTACGTCTTTTTCACTAAAAATTGAGGCTTTTGTTCTATGATAATGGTGAATGTTGAGAATGAATGTATGATTCTTAGATTATGTAAGAAATGCGTGTTATGTGTGTACATTGTGAGAGAATGGTTTTTATCATGTTCCTCACCATGAAATGAAGGTCATGGAATGTGTTCATGAGACATGTGAATGCCACTGTGAAATTCTAGAATTTTGTGTGTTCTTGAAAGAGGATTTTGTACTATCAAATGGGGACTGATTGACCTCAAACCACCACCATTGGAAAGATATACGAGTCTGATAAAATGGTTGTTTTTTCCCATGTTTGAAATTCTTTACAAAAATTAAGTTATGCTTCCAAATGAGAAGGTATATCATTATTGATTGTTTTCCTGGATTTTTCAGTAATACCACTGTAGTAACTGATTTTAACTAACCAAAAGGAATTCATTTTCTGCTAAACTAAAGCCATATCTTTTAATGGGCTAAAAATTTCATGTAGAAACCATTTTGAAATTCGTTTTAGATTGAAAATTATACTTCGTTTTATGAAGGTATGTCCCTGTGAGCAGTATTGATAAAATCCAGAACTATCACCTTTCTTGGCATGAACCTTTGAACCACCAAATGGAATTCAAATGCTTTCAAATTTGCCTTGATAGAAATATATACGTCTTGGCTTGAACTTTTGTTTTGAATCCGTCATAAGTTGCTTCACGGTTTGGGAGTTATAATGATTTGAAGCAGGGTATGTCGCTGTCCCCTGTGCACTGCAAGGTGCAGCTAGTAAACCCTCACTTCTTTGAGCCTTTAAGAGGTCAAACAGGGTCCGATCATCTCCAAACCAATCCCATTTGAAGTATTGGTGGATGTAGTACAATATCTGTTTTGGAAACATCTTCAAACTCAACGGCCCAAAAGTTACGACCTTAATGGTGAGCGCATGTCATTAATTTGATAACAGGAAATTAAGCAGCAATGCTTGATTAAAATAATGTTACTATTACTTTGATACTATCATTATCATATTGTTAAATGTGATATGCCACTATCATATGTGATATGTGAATGGATACCTACTGTGTAAATGATGGTATCATGCTGCTTATGTGGTATGTGGATGGATACCTACTGTGTGAGTGATGGTATCATGCTGCTTATATGATATGTGAATGGATACCTACTGTGTGAATGATGTTATCATGCTGCTTACGTGATATGTGAATGAATACCTAATGTGTGACTGATGGTATTATGTTGCTTATGTGATATGTGAATGGATACCTACTGTGTGAATGATGGTATCATACTACTTATGTGATATGTGAATGGATACCTACTGTGTGAATGATGGTATCATGCTGCTTATGTGATATGTGAATGGATACCCACTATGTGAATGATGGTATCGTGCTGCTTATGTGATATGTAAATGGGCACCAACTGTGTGAATGATGGTGCTGGTAGCTACCAGCTGGGAAGTGCACCTACTGTGTGAGTGATAGTGTCAGTAGCTGCGATCTTCCCCTGACCCTCCATGATAGGACGAGGGTTAGGATGTAAGTAATTGAGAGAGTCGCGCCACCCAGATTTATATGGGCACTATGCATTGGGTCTCCCAATGGCAGTGTAACGCTCTCTCGTCAAAAGGGCATAAGGAGAGGGTTGTGTCTTGCAAGGCCACTGCCTATCGAAAACCCCAAAGCGCTCTAGGGATATATGTGTGTGTGTGTGTGTGTGAGGGCATTACGAAGTGGGACATTCACTTATCATTGTCCTCCCTCTAGAATGAGGGTAGACGTTTCAAGCAACATGCTTGGCTTAGCCTAAGCGATGGGACTTCTACGTCAAGAGTAGTTCTTTACTAGTTTTGTGACTGTGATTTGCTGTCCTTACTGTTCTGCTTTAAGTAACGTGATTGTGATTTATGTATTTTTTATTGAACTTCCCTTATCATGTTATTGTTAGATTGTTGAGAAGCATGTTGAGAGACTTCACTTGCTACCTTGTGAATATATATGTGCATTACATATTATTGTCACTGTTATAATAGTTGGAATGCAACGGTGTAGATCTGCTTACTGGGATTTTAGCTCATTCCATCTTAATTTCATAACTGTAGAGTGAAGGGTGCTGACATCTGTGCTAAAGGTGGGTGGTAGTTTGGGGGTTGAAGTACAAAATTTAGAAGTTTGAAAAAGCCATCTTTCGTCTCAGCAATGTGATATGTATTTCATTTTGTATATTTTGGGTCAGCAGTGCCTCAAAGAAATTGTAATGACCTTTTGGATATTGAATGAATGAGCTGGCTGTTCTTTTGGATTTGATAGTTTTCTAATTGCGTTTATTCTAGTTTTTCTTTCATGGATTGCTCTTGATTTCGTATTTTATACGTTGAGCCACTCCCACCTGAGTGACTTTGATGACCTCCGGTCGCAATCCCGCGCTCTGTTGCCCTCCGGTAGGGGTCGTGACAGTCCCGCCGCATAGTGGCCAATACAATGCCTCATAATGGATGAATCACATTCTTATAAATCAATTTCTCTTACAAATGAATCATATTTCATCATAACATCATAGCATTATGCAAAAGACATGGCTTTCGTAAGCTTTCACAGGGCATTTACACGTAAGCCCTCTCAGTAGCATTTGGAATTCATTATGAATTCATTTCATCACTATCACACTTGTGGCTTCTCTTTATCACAAAGTGCACTTTACACGGAATCATTCACATATCTTTATGGCATTCTCATGGAATTTATCATATATCAAGATAACTTAGAGCCGATGGTCATAAAATGATGCAGTGACAAGTAACAGTGACATGCCCCTCTTGCGAGAGTATAGCTCTCGATTTAGGGGGAGTTTCAGAATGCCTTAAACATGAAACTTTGAGCTAATGCACAGACCTTTACAAAGATAGCAATTTGAATGAAATTGAGGGCCATTTGAAGGGCCAATAGCTCAGTATAAGGTGAGTATTAGTCGCTAGAAATAGTCCCTGCAACAGTGCGAAGCGCCATACTCACGCATTTCGAATCATAATTCAAAATCCATGAGAAATTTCAAAAACCTCAAAAAATGCAGCTTCGAGTACATTCATCCAATTGTGGAAGTTTTATGGGTTTTGGACACCAGTTGCTAGGTCAAAAGCATTGCTCAAGGAGGGCCACAGCTGCTGGAATTAGCAGCGACTGTGAGCAATGTCATGCCTTGACATATTAGGCCATGACTTTTCTTCCAGACAAAATTTCATCATGACATAAAAAGTAGACTTAAAGTAGACATACATGTCTTTCATTCGAGACAGGTTTGGTCCCATTTGGATGCCATTTGGCCAACAAACACGTTGATACAAAAATGGTCATAGTTCTAGCAATTCATATGCTCAAGTTAACAAGCTTTTATAGAACACTTAAAATTTCCTAGTTAAGCTACACTTTGGAGTTGCAACCTAGTTCATGATAAAGAGTCTCACAGTGCGCAATTTCATGAGTGTCCATAAATAAAAAGATCATATATGTGGTAAAAAAAGTCATGGCATTAAGAAGCACAAAAACTGAAATTTCAACCTCACGTTAACCCATTCATTCTTCACATTTTCATTCTATCATCTGACCCATTCTAAATATTTGTTCTTTACATAAACTATGGATGCATAGAAACTAAACCCACTTACCTTGGCTTCTCACAGTATCTCAAATCCACACTCACAGCCTTCACGGGCTTTCCTTAAGCTCCACCAGTAGGCTATCTTCAAGGGGCTGCAGTGAACTCCTTAGGGGGAGAGAGGGAGTAGAATGAAGAAAATTGATTGTCAAATGACTTAAGTTCTCACAGTTGGTGGGATTCACTGTGGTTGACGCAATCACTCATTGCTCTGACACGTACGGAGCTACGTTGACATGTACGAAGGCTGTACGTTTGACTAAAACACTCCCGACGTTGCTCTTTCTTGCTCCCCTTTTCCAGTCGACGCTGGGTCACAGCCGGCACTAGGCCTTGCATTCACAGACGGTGATGGGTTCTCTTACATAGCCGGCGCTGCGTCTTCTTCTTACATAGTTGGTGCTGCATTTTTCTCTTACTCAACCAGCACTATGTTTTTGTCTCCGCCGGTGCTACATTTCGTCTTACTCAGCCGGTGTTGCTTTTTCCTCTTACTCAGTCGGTGCTACATTTGCCTCTTACTCAGACGGCGTTGCATTTTCCTCTTACTCAGCCGGTGCTATGTTTTCCTCATATTCAGCCAGCGCAACGTTTTCCTCTTACTCAGCCGACGCTACATTTTCCTCTTACTCAGTCGGTGCTGCGTTTTCCTCTTACTCAGTCGGCGCTGCGCTTCCATTTTTCTCGACTTCCTTCTCTCACTTCACTGCCGCAAGTGGCCCGATTTAATCGAATTGTGGCCCTTACACTGATAGTTTGGACCCTACAGTTTAGGGTCGTGCAACTAAACCATTTAGGTGGGTCGCTATGTAAGTAAAGCTCTGTGGGGCAATAAAGACAGTGGTTCGGTGAGAAGCGAACCCACTGAGGATTAATGGGGTAAATATGACTCCATGGGGATGAAGAGCAGTGGCATGTATGTAACTCCACTGGGGATGGTAGGCCAGAGCACAAGTTCAACCCCACTGGGGATAGTGGTGGAATACACCTGGTGGAGGGATGCGTTTGTTTCACAATTTAAAGTCATGTGAATGGACTATTTGTCATGCCATTTAACGTCTTTCTACAGGGACGCTTGTTACAGTTTTAAGGTCTTGTAGCTCAGATCATGGCTATGCTGTTGAAAGTCATGAGGCTAGGACCATGCAGTTTAAGGTCGTGTAACTAGACCTTCACTAAAGTTTAATGTCATATAGTCTGGACCACGACTGTGCAGTTTAAAGTCATACAGCTAGGACTATGCAGTTTAAGGTCGTGAAACTAGACCTCCGCTACAGTTTAAGGTCATATAGTTTGGACCATGCAATTTAGGTCATGCACTTGGACCATAATGTGGTAAGAAAATGTGGCTCCATGGGGAAGAGAGCCGTAACTGAAGACTTGACTCCCTGGGGATGCAAAGTGGTGGCCTACTTGTGGGGATGACAGTTCATGATCTAGGTGTACCTCCACTGGGGATAGTGGGAAAAATCCACAATCTGCAGTGCTGAGCACACGCATGGCGCTAGCATAGAAAATGTGAGGCATGCAACGCTAGCCTTAGATAACGCACACAGCGTTAGCATGAGTAAGGAGCCTTGTGGTGAAGAGCACAGCGTTAGAACCTTTGGGACTTATGGCGTTGAACTTGGGAAGAGCGATGCTGAGCTATGAGTTGGACAAGGCGCACAGCGTTATGCGTCATGGAGCACGGATGGTGCTAGGCTTAGTAACGTGCACACGATGTTAGTATCTGGAGGACACGTGCGGTGTTAAGACAAGTAAGGCACATGGCACTAAGCCTTAAATAACGCGCACGGTGATAGATCTTTTAGAGAAGCTCGCGGTGTTAAGACATAGCGACGCCATCGGCAGCATGTCACAAGAAAAGGAAGATGGTAGTAGACTCATGAAACACAGGAGGTGACGACTCGCACTCGGGTCTTGGGCTTGACTTGCCCTGTGCTGGACCTATCACCGTCTGAAGGTCCCATTTTCACCTTTTCACCAAAGCACTGGATCATCATTTCAAATTTGTGAAGGGCACTTTGTGGCACTGCAGACTATAAAATGGGGTAAAATCCAATTTTCACCCTTTCACCAAAGGTAAAATAGTGAAGAGAGTTTTAGAGAGAGAGAGTTTCCATCGAGAGACTTCCAACAAGAGCTTCCGGCCAAAACCCTCAGTGTACGAGCGTTCAAGAGCTCTTCAAAGAACTTCAACAAGTCGTGAGCCTTCGCGGAGTACTTGCGAACGTTTTCTGAGAGTACCTAGGCCTCTCTAGCAAGGAATAGGCACTTTTTTAGAAGAAGGGAACCCGATGGTGTTGCAGGAGTCGCAGTGAGGTCTGTAAAGGCTGTAGTAGTGATTCCACAAAGGTGAAAAGATTTCAGTGAGAAGGGGAAAGCATAGCAGCTCTACGGAAACATACCCGGGGACTCTGGTGGTTTTCCTGACGGTCTTTTAGGCACTGAAAGAGAAGGAGGGACAACAGTGAGCTCACTGGAAACACAGTGACATTCCGGCGAGTTTTTTTGTTTTTAGGGAATTGGAAAGGTGAGAAGAAGGGAGACTAAGAGGTCACAGGGAGATTTCTGTGGAGATTCTGGTGGTTTCCTGGTAGGATTGGTCATCGGTGAGGAGAGGAAAAGGGTGAGCAAGGCTGACCGTCACCGGGGAGCGACAGTTGGAAAAACTAAAGAGGCACAAAACATCAAATGCCCCCTGGGAATTGGGGACGGTGGGAACTGGGGCCTCACAAAGGCATGCACGGCATTAAGTGGGTTGCAATGCTTCCTTCGTGTGGCGCTAAGTTATGCACAGCAACAGCCACGCTAGGCAATATGTCGCTCGTGGCAATGGTCACTCGTGGCGTTGGACTGCCCACGGCAATGGTCACCCGTGGCATTGAGTTGCATGCGGCAATGATCACCCGCGACGTTGAGCTACATGCGGCGATGATCACATGCGATGTTGAGTTGCACGTGGTGATGACCATGGATGATAGTGCCTTGTGGTGGTCAAGAGTGATGGCAAATGGGAAGGCCCGGCGACTGTGGTCTATTGGAAGCCAAGTCCTCCAGCACAACAGTGAAGTCCATGTTGTTTTGAGGAAGGGCATCCATCATATGCCAGTTCCTTCTTCCCTCTCTTAGAAACTAGCCATGCCTCATTTGATGAATTGAAGCTGACTAGGAAATGGTTGGTCCTCCTCTGAAGTAAGAACAAAACTTCAGCACGAATCAAATCTTTTCTTCTGAAGCAAGAGAAACCATTGATATTATATCTGTGACCTCCCTAATAATGGACATTTGACTGTTACTTGTAACCTTTTCTAATGCAATAAAAGAAATGAACTTCTTTTGTGTTGGCTAAATGTTCTTCTTTTCCATTTTTTTTTTCCTTTTACTGCATATGCTGTATTTTTAAAAGAACATCAAGGATAGTACTTCTTTAAATATCGCCCGTTGATGGGCGGCATTGCCTCTTCTCCATCAGAGTTTGCCAGTATATAGGCCCCGTTTGGTGTGACCTTTTTTACTATGAAGGGACCTTTCCACTTGGGTTTGAACTTTCCTTTGTGGTATCCATGCCAGATAATCGGTCTGCTGATTGCTAAGACTAGATCCCCCCGAGCGAATGAGTGAACCTTGACAGACTCGTTAAAGGCTTACTTCATTCTCCCCTGATTGAGTTCAAGGTTTTGCTGCGCCTCTAACCTCTTTTCATCAAGGGCATCCAACTCCTGATAACGGAGCTCGACCCTCTCATCTTTAGTCAGTCCCTGATGTATAGCGACACGGAGTGAGGGTAGTTGAACCTCAAGGGGTAAAACTGCCTCACCTCCATAAATCAGGGAATAAGGAGTAGAGTTTGTAGGATTTCGAGTGGTGATGTGATAGGCAAATAGAGCTTTAGGAAACCGTTCATGTCAGTTCTTTTTTTACTTTGAAACTGACTTCCGAAGCATCGCGTACATGGTTTTATTGAACGCCTCAGCTAAACAATTGTCTCAAGGGTGGTACATAGCCGAGTACTTCCACTCAAAATTGAACTGGTTAACTAGGCGATCAATGTGATGGATTTTGAACTGAGGGCAATTATCAAAGATTATTCAGTCTGGAAACCCAAACCGGTATATGATGTGGTGACGAATGAAGTTGGCCACAGTGGCCCATGTAACCTACTTGAGAGGGACCACTTCATCCCACTTGGAAAAGTAATATGTTGCTGCTAGGACGAAGGCATGACCAAAGGAAGAAGGAGGAAGGTGGGTCCTACAATGTCCATACCCCACTGGAAAAAGGCCATGATGCCACTATAAGATGGAGAGGCTCTAGAGGCTGATGAATGAGGCTTGAGTGCATTTGGCACACCTGGCATATTTTAGCATAGTTTTGGGCATCAGCCACCATTGAAGGCCAGTGATACCCGAGTGTACATGTTCGCTCATAGAGCTTAGGGCCGGACTGATGCAGCCTGCAAATACCTAAATGCACTTCTTCCAGTATTTTATTTACTTCTCATGCATCAACTCACCTGAGAAGAATTCTGTCAAATGATCAGCGAAAGAGAACATCCCCATCGAGAAGGGTGTACTTGGTAGACATTTGTCGTATACCATTATGTTTCGCCCGATCCTCAGGCAGCCTTTCGTGCTCTTGATCCTGTCACTGGTTTAAGTGGTAAGGTAGGTTTTGGAGCAGGTTTTGGTTGAGTTTTGGTTTGTGACGCTGGCTGACTTTGTTGTTCGGCCGGTGCGGTTTGTGCTGATGGGGAAATAATAGGGATTTGTATTAGGGATGTGGAGGTTTGAGGTTGAGGCTTAGGGAAAAGTGAAGGATCAGGAAACTTGAGGACCTTAAGTCTCTAAGGTGTGAGCTATAGTTTCTTCCCTGATCTTAGGCTCATTTTCCCCATGCTGAATGATACTTCCGAGATCTGCACCATATGGCAGGCACCCTTGGAACGAGAGCTTGAAGATGGCTCGGTCTTGGCTTGGGCGGCCAGGGCATCGACGATGGTTAAAAATCTGGTTGCCTAGATCAGCATCTTTCTTAGGAACTTCTGATGTGACCTGCTGATGTTGGTAGCTTCAAGCTATCTATTTAGATCATCGAAGTTTGAGCACTACCAAGTTTCACCTATGAAAGAGATAGAAGAAGAGGGAGGAGAAGAAGAAGAAGCAGAGTTAAAGTGTTTTGGGGAGCTTTTTATGCCGTCACCAAAATTGGACGTGTGCAGGGGGTATTTTAGGTCTTGCCCCGGCTCTGACCGTTGGGGGATTCTTTTAATGTCGTCACCCACGAGCCCCAAGCAGTTGATGACTCAGGGACATCCACTTGATTGGACGGAGGGATAAGGTGAGTTGCGCTTGGGATGAAGTCTTGTAAGTTGGGCAGTGGAGGAAGGGGCTTGAGGAATTGTTCCTCAACTGGTGGCTAAGGGATATGGTTCCTTTGGAGGGGCTGAACTGAGCGCTCATCTCCTTCTGGATCCCTTGGGAGGTGTTTGGTGCTTCCTATCAGGCTGATGGTGGGACCAGCTTCGCCAATCACCTCATACTTCAGGGACATGAGACTACTTCATCCATGGCAGACTTCCGAAGGCTGAGAAGTCAAGGGCTCTGAAGGGTCTAGTGTATGCTCATAGGGAACCTGTAGTGGGATTTCCTCCTAGATGAGAGTGATGGCTTGGAAGCGTTCTAGAAGAACAGTGCAAATAATGTGACCTTTCTGTACTTTCTCCACGACTACAGCTTCAAACCCAGAGCATTCCCTTAACTCATGGCCCCATAACTAGTGATATGGGCACCAGAGATCTTTCGAACCCTGGGCAAGACACCTAGGCTGCCTGGCGGGCTTGGGTGTGACAAGACCCTGTTGGAGCATCGCCTCAAAGAGAGCCTGCAGAGGGTCTAGTGCACTTCCTTGGGCTTGTGTTGGGAGGTCTTCTTGCACGGGTGGAGCAAGGACTTGAGGAAGTCCTTCTGGGTTATCATGAACTTCTTGGTGTGGTTGCATCTTCTTTGCCAAGAGCTTGTGGAAACCAGTGCAGTCACTCAGGTCATGGCCTCGTATCAGATGATACGGACACCAGAGGCTCTCAGTTCCCAGAGGCAGGAACTTGGGTTGCCTTATCGACTTCAGCATGATGAGACCTTCTTTGAGCATTACAAAGAATACTGCATGGAGAACGGTAAGTGCCTCGTCATTCTCGTAGATTGTCACTATGTGGGAAGCCTCAGTTGCCCCGAGTGCTTTCTTTAGCTCTTCAAGCTTTATCTGGCCCTTGTTAATAATGGTTTCGATAATGTCTTTAAGCATATAGCATTCTTGAGTGAGGTGGCCTACTCTCCTGTGATAGGCACAGTATCTGCCTGCTTTGGGGATTTGACCTCGGGTAGCTGAATCATGTTCTGCTCTAGTAGTAACCGCAGTAGAGCATAAACACACTCCTTCTCGAAGGGGTACACGTTGTTCTGATGCTGGATCCAGTAGTCACTTCAATTTACATTTTTAGGGGGCGGGACCTTGTTATAGGACTGCTACTGCTTGCCTTCAGCTTGAGGTAATCTCTGTGCCTTGGTTGTGACTACCCCTTTGGAGAGGTCCAAGGTTTGAGGGGTGGCATTCTTAGTGTCAGTCATGCTGACAGCCGCACTAATCACCCCTTTTTTCTGGTTGCCCCAATTGTTGGAGCGAGAATTTCCATTGGCTCGGCCGTTTCTCGCGCTAGAGGGCTACTGATGAGATTCACCATGGTGCTTAGACAGACCTTCTATATGAACCGCTTTAGAGATGAGCTCTGACATGGAGCTTGGATTGGAGGCCTCAACATGTAGGGCGATCTTGGGCAGCATATTTCACATGCAGGTATAAACTACTTCTCTTTTAGTCATGGGAGTGGCATGATAGGTTGCCAACTCTCTCCACCAAGTGATGAACTTATCAACTGGCTCACCAGGCTCTTGAGTCAGAGTGATGAGCTCAATGGTTTCCACGTTTCTCTAGACTGCATAGAGGCGCTGGTAAAACAATTGTTCCATTTCCTGCCATGTGTGTACTGAGCTTGGAGGTAGCCAAGCATACCATTGGAAGGCTGGCCCTTCGAGAGTCTCGACGAACTGATGGAGGTGGAGTCGCCCGTCAGCTGATGTCTCTCGACAAGCATCTTGAAAGTGAGAAATATGCTATTGCGGGGATGTAATACCCTTGAATAGGGGTAGCTTCCCTTTTTGATAGTCTGGGGGAAACGACACCTGGTCGATATACGAGGGGTACCGCTTTTGGTAAAGCGGTGCCCCTTGCATACCCGGTATCTTACTCTTGAGACTGTGGGTCACCATGGCATCTACATCGGCTTGTGAAACCATGCGAGTAGTAGAGTTGTCTTGGGAGGCCGGTGGGGGAGTTTGCCTAGGAGCTGTGTCCTCACCAGGTGGGGACTAGCCTCATGGTGAGAAGAAGCAGGGGGCTTGGAGGCTTCTAGGGAATCCATCTTTTCGAGAATGGACTGCATCATCACCTCGAACATGTTCATCCACTCTTCTTGGGGGTCACCCCAGCTCGTTGATCACCATGACGCTGGTCGTTTCTTCTGGAGGGTCAGAGCCAGGTGGAGTAGTGGACTGTTAGGGTTAGCGAGTCGTACGCGGCAGGTCGGTCTGTAGGAGCTCAGCATGCCCCGATTGGACTCGAACCTTGTACGTCGACCGTGTGAGGACCGGTTCTTGATGGTCTTGTGACCGTGACTTCTTAGCAGCTGGGTCTTTTCCCATGATGGTAACCACCTAGGAATATTCTTCAACTTCTTGCTCAGGTTCTAAAATTCGAAGAGGGAAGAAGGGATTGTGAGACTGGAGGTCATCGAGAGTGGTAACCTCAATTCCCTTAGAGGCCTCTTTAGTCAGAAGCTGCAGGCCTCTCTTCTGCTTGATCTTGAGGCTGCAAAAGACTTCACTTCAGAATTGAGCTTGAGATTTGAACTACCCTGCCTTTCTTGTGCATGCGACGGCTATGTCCATCAACTAGAGCAGAGAGTGAGGTCCAAGGGGAGAGGGTAATCTAGGTTGCTGCCTTGGAGGCTGTAGGCTTCTATCTGCCATCAAGCCTTTTCCCCGAGTTCCCTTGTGAGGTTCTAGTGCATGGCTGACTTGAGGTGGCTGACTCAAGATGGTACTCTTAGGGAAAACCTTTGAGTACCAAGTCTCGAGGTGTTTTCCTGGCAAAGGAAGGGTGACAGAAGAAGGAACTAGCTTGCGACTCTGCCTGAGTCGGGATCGGGGAGGAACCTGTGAAGCTGTTGCGTGTGCACCTTTAGAGGCAACCCTCTGGGTGACTTGGGGGTCAGCCCAGGCTTGGTCAAATGGTTCCACCTTAGGAGGTCGAGACCTACGAGCTCGTGTCTAGGAGGGATTGGGTAGGAGCTTATCTCTCACAGGGTGAAGACGTGTGTGCTGAGATGGAGGACGAAGTGGTCGATCCTCATGTGCTCGAGCTAGCGCAGAACTGGCGCTGCCCCGAGTTGTGGGATGCAGATGCATGATACGTGCAGAGTGCGGCTCGAGGAGGCCTAGACTTGAACGCGAGCTCAAGGCTGCATGAAAGTTATCCTGAAGTGTGGCTCGAGTGGATGGACCACGAGCCTTTAGGTGTGTGCGAGAAGTGGAGGCCCCAGGATCTCCACCTTGATGTGTCGAGTCTCTAGGTATAGAAGTTTAGGGTGGTGAAGGAGTATGGGGGGTGGCCTTGCGGTGACCCTCAGGAGCTATGGCAACCTGCTTGCCTTTCGCGAAAGTGGACAGGGCAGCCTTTCAGTGTACCTTAGTAATGTGGCTGGCAAGGGACTTACCAGTGGCAGAGTGTGTGTTGTGGGTGGTAGCATATATGCTACCAATGCAAAGGGCCTTGGTGGAGGGTCCACCAGAACTAGAAAGTGGGGAGTTAGGGACCTTCAAGTCCCCTCTCGCACCAATCCAGGAAAGAACCTGGCAGCCGAACAGTGGGTCCTGACTCAAGAGGAGTGCAGGGAACGAGGCTTGAGAAACTAGCTTCCCCAGGACGGTCACGAGTGAGGGGATGAGAAAATCCCCAACTCGGATGAACGGGTTGAACAACCCAGATGCCATGGAATGCAGTACAGAAAATAAAAGTTGATGTCGATCAAACAAGAGCGAACCAACAAAGGGGTAGTAAGACATGGGATCTAGATGATCGGGTGACACGTGTCTCGGGTTCTGAAGACCCAGGACCTGAGACCGCTCTCTCAAGAACCTTGTTCACAAAACAAGGGCAGGTTCCCAACTAGTGAGAGGAATTTTAAACGTGAGGTGGAGACCAACCTCACCTGGGTCAGTAACTTACTCGGGTTGACTCGCGTCGGTGCCCTCTTAGATCACGATGGAAGCCACCCAGCTGCTTCAGCTAGTTCGATCGCCTCCCTTGACCTACAATCTCCTTGTTTTTTGCAAAGCACTAACATGTTTAATTTGCAAGACAAGTGGGCCAAGGGACCCACCCTTGTCTTGGGGGGAACATGCACAGATGTGCACATTCAGATGGCAGAAAAGATGAGAAGTTAGGATGATGAAGAAGAAGATTTGAATAAGGGGGAGAAAAGAGAAGAGGACTTGACAAGGGAACAAGACTAGCAAAATAGTTCGACCAGTACAGTGACTGACTCATAGTGGTAGCAAGACGGGCACAGTAACTCAGACCTGCGCGACGACAATACCACTCAAAACCAAGGCTGAATGACTATCCTAATCTGATCTGGTGTGGCAACAAGATGGGCATGGTACTCTGAACCAGCATGACAGTAATACTACTCGATAGCCAGACCGTTATGATAGTGCTAGACTGAGTCTGCCCTTTAGTCAAACGAGAAGAGAAGAAAAGAGAAGAGAAGAGAGCAAAGAGAAGACGTAAGATGGCGTAAGAAGGAAGGTCCCAACGACATTAGGCATCACCGTCCACAGCTAGGGAGTGACAGTGTCGTGGCCCCTGGACGGTGCTGGACACTTCTGCTCGTGGCGGAGGGGTGAGCAGTGAACTATAGACAATGTTGGCCATCACCATCGGTGACGCGGGAAAGTAGCGAGGGCCCTTCGCAGGCTGCGATAGGTATCACCGCTTGCGATAGGCACAAAGCGCAAAAGAGAGGCCTACAGATGGCGGCCTTCACAAGCGACGATACTTATCGCCGTCTGCAATAGGCACGAAGCAGGGGTGAGACCCCCATGGGCGACGATAGGCATTGCCGTCTGTGATAAGCTCGAAGCACGGGTGAGAGCCCAGAGGGCGGCGATAGGCATCACCATCTGCGCTTGCGTAGGATGCCGAAGACACGCCTGCGGAAGGCGATGAGCAGCGCCCGTCTGCGACGCGTGATAAGAAAGAGAGATAGTCTGCGGTCGGCAATGCGTCGCCGCATGTAACACCAACCCTGAAGCTGAAATAGAAGCCCAACCTGCTGCTTGAGCATGGCCCGGCTCACACGTGCTCCTTCAAAGGGCTCTACGCACAACAACAACTAACGCCATGCACAAACCAAGTTGAGGGAAAGAGACGAACGAAGATAGAAGGAAAGAAGCTCGAGCATGGCACTGTCATCGCCATGCAGGACCAACAAAACCGCAAGAGGGGGAAGAGAGAATAAGGAGAGAAGAGAAAGGGGAGAAGAAAGAAAGAGGCATGCACGGCACTGCCACTGGCGTGCATGGCCTTTGAGAAAAAATCATTAGAGAAGAAGAAGACAGACGAAGAAGAAGAAAGAGAATAAGAGAGAGGAATAACCTTTGTAACAATCCTAAAATAAAACAAAATATAAAAAAAAAGGAAAAAAGATGCTTTTAAATAGGTGATGGTCTGTTTGAGTATGATGGTCCTTGGGGACCATCACTATTTTCAAAAACTTTTACTTCGCTTAACTTTTGCTTGCTTGTTTTGCTTGCTTGCTTTTGCCTCCTGCTGCTTGCAGCTGGCAACGTCCTTTAGCGGACGTGGTTTTCGTACGATAAAAGTCTGCTTTTAACGCGACACCTCAGGTATGAGGTAGAGCGTAATAAAACAATATAATAATACGTTATAAGAATTTAAATAGGGGATGTGAGCACTCCCACCCTAAAACAAAATTTTGAGATCTCTCTCTCTGGTCGAAACACAATGAACTTCTCTCTCGAACCGAATTTTTTTATCGGAAGCTCCCTCTCAAATAATTGTGGGTAAGTGACATCGTCTTTCTGAAAAATAGTCTATTTTTAATAAATAGTGATATTTCCGTCTAGGATCTTTATTTTATCAGTTTTATGTGTAAGTGACCTCATTGTCTCGAAAAATAATCCATTCTTTTTAAAAATAAAATGAAATAATTATTTCTGCTTATTATCATGAATTTTAGGCGCGATAAATTTTATGCGCACATGACCTCATTATCTTGAAAAATAATCTTTTTAATAAAAATTGTGATATTTTATCTATGTTAGAAATTTTGAATGCTGTAAATTAAAAAAATAAATTTATTTATTTTTCTTGTCTATTGTTAGAAATAAATGTGATATTTCTGCTTTTAGTAAAATTGTGATATTTCTTTCTACTGTTTTGAATATTTAGACATTGTAAAATTCATGTGCAAATGACTGCCTTATTATTTAAAAATTGACATTTTTGCAATTGATTATAGTATTGTTGTGAAATGTTTATTTGCGAATTGATATTCCATAAATTGTGATAATTCTGTATTCTTGAATTTTTATAAGAGTTTTTCTATACATATTAAATTGGCAATTATGCTAGAATGCCTTTACAAACTGCTACCTTTCTAAATTTGAGCTCAAAATATTTGATTGGTTATTTTTGAAATGTTATAGAGAGTGACTGTTATTAATGGTTTAAGTGAAATTCATATTAATGGTTTCAGTGATATGTTGAGTACATGATATTGCTGCTTTCGAATGTTTAAAGAGATTTAGAAATAATTTAAGTATCCAAGTGGACTCATCCGGTTCGCCGGTGAGGTATAAGTGGACCTATCTGGGACGCCGGTAGGGTTTAAGTGGACTCATCCGATACGCCAGTGAGGTATAAGTGGACCTACAGAGATTAAGTGGACCTATCTGGGACGCCGATAGGGATTAAGTGGACCCATCAGGATGCTGATGGGGTATATAGGTGATCTACTTGGGACGCCAGTAGGGTATTTTGTGAATCCTTTGAATTATGTACTGCCGTTAAAAGTGTTATACGAATTTCAATTACTCGGATTAGACTTAATTATGCATTTATTGAAAGTGAAACTGTTGATGCATTTCTGTTAATAGATCTCATTTTGGAAAATATTGATATCTTTCAATCATGATTATTTTTAGGATTATGATGATCACTTACTGAGTAGCCAAACTCATCAAACTATGGTAAACATTTTTTCAGGATAATTGCGGATTCATTTTGAGTGATAGTCAAGATCAACCTTGGAAGATACTGTTGTTGTACTAGCTTTCTTTATTTACTTTGTAAGACCTCGCCACTGTAAATTTGTCCAATCAATAGATGTATATATGTTTTGTCCGTCACATCTCAGGAATAATAGTATTGTAAATTCTTGGGGTGTGACAATTATGGTATCAGAGCAATAGGTTTAAGATCCTTAGGAAATTTAAAAAGAATGTACTTAAAATCGCATTTATTGTGTGTACAGACCGGGATAAAGTCATGATCCAGAATAGCTGAAGCCAATATGGAAGGAATTCACAAAGCTTTGGAAAATATGGTTGCTCTAATGCAACATCAGATGGAAAACAACAATCCACCCAGGCAGTTAGTTACAGGAAATGGTGGGAGCAATATCGAACAATTTAAGAAATTAAACCCACCTTCTTTTAAGGGTGCTGTAAACCCACTAGAAGCCGAGGGATGGATTATGCAATTGGAAAAAATATTCGAGGTTATGGAATGTCCTGATGATAGGAAGGTGGCCTTGGCAGTTTTTATGTTAGAAGGTGAGGCACAACACTGGTGGCGAATGGCGAAAAGAGTATTGGTCAAAGAAAATAAAACATTGACTTGGGAAGTATTTCTAGAGGCATTTAATGAAAAATATTTCTCAGATTTTATTCGAGACCAAAAAGAAATGGAATTTCTAGAATTAATCCAAGGAAATAAGACAGTAGCACAGTACGAGGCCAAGTTTACTGAATTGGCCAGGTTTGCACCGCATATGATTAATAATGAGGCAAGAAAGGTAAAGAAATTTGAAAGGGGTCTCAGGCCAGCTATTAGAAGCAGAATATCAGTCTTGAAATTAAGAACTTATGCTGAAATAGTGGATCGTGCCCAAATTGTCGAAAAAGATTTGAAAGATTACCAAAAGACGAAAAATCAGAACAGTCATGTTAGACCTACATCATCTAATCGACAACAGTTTGAAAGGCCACACAAGAAGCCAAGGCCCTCGCCATTTCAAAACCCAATAGAACCATGTAGAAAATGTGGGAAAAATCATGGATCAAGCCCTTGTTATTGGAATACCGGAGCCTGTTTTAAATGTGGAAAATTGGGACACCAGATTAAACAATGTCCTAGCTTACAGACACAACAGCTTCCAAAGCAGGGAGAGATAGCTCCGAAGCCTCAGATGAAGGGAAGAGTATTTGCGATTACCGAGCAAGACGCTCAGGCCTCAAAATCAGTGATCCAAGGTACTCTTACTATCTTCCAAAAAGTAGCTCATGTTTTGATTGATCCTGGATCTACTCATTCATTTGTGTCACAACACTTTGCATGCCACTTAAAGGTAGAACCAGAACAATTAGAATACATTCTAGAGGTAGCCACACCGATGGGAGATTCAATTAACACCAATATAATGTACAAATCATGTGTAATAAAGATAGAAGAAAATGAACTATTGGTTGATTTAATACTCCTGGAAATTCAAGATTTTGATGTAATCTTAGGCATGGATTGGCTCTCTGCATACCATGCAAGTATTGATTATTATAAGAAAATTGTTACCTTTAGTATTCCGAATCAACCAGTATTTTACTTCAATGGTGTCAAAGAAGACTCCCCATCATATTTAATCTCTTGTATTAGAGCTAATCGCCTCCTTCGAAAAGGGTGTCAAGGCTTTCTTGCCTATATCAAAGAAGATAGGAAGGAAGAAATAAATTTGGATACCACTCCGGTTATCCAAGAATTTCCCGACGTTTTTCCTGAAGAATTGCCAGGATTACCACCTGACAGGGAAATTGAATTCTCCATTGAATTATTGCCAGGGGTAGCACCAATTTCTAAGGCACCTTACAGAATGGCTCCTGTAGAACTTAAAGAACTGAAACAACAATTGGAAGAATTATTAGATAAAGGTTTTATCAGACCCAGTGTGTCACCTTAGGGTGCTCCAGTACTGTTTGTCAAAAAGAGAGATGGGATTATGAGATTGTGTATTGATTATAGACAGTTGAACCAAGTGACAGTGAAAAATAAGTATCCATTACCTAGGATTGATGATTTATTTGATCAATTACAAGGATCACAAGTGTTTTCAAAAATTGATCTTAGATCTGGATACCATCAGCTTAAGATTAAAAGTGAAGATGTACTCAAGACAGCTTTCAGAACAAGGTATGGCCATTATGAATTTTTAGTCATGCCTTTTGGATTAACCAATGCACCAGCTGCATTTATGGATTTGATGAATCGAATCTTTAAGCCCTTTTTGGATAAATTTATTGTGGTATTCATCGATGATATTTTAATTTATTCCAAGAAATGCGATTGTTAGAGAAAATAGTGGATTGGCATCCAACTCCGTCCATTAATGGTGTGGTAAGTATGATTGCCAATATTAAGGTGGAACCCCAATTAATCCAACAGATTCGATTGGCGCAAAAGAAAGACCCTCAGTTATAACAATTATAGAAGAGGTGAAGCAAGGAAAGAGAGATGAATTCTCTATATATAGTGAGGATTTGCTAAGATTCAAAAGTCGGGTTTGTGTCCCGAATGATGAGAGTGTAAAGAAAGCTATCTTAGAAGAAGCACATCATTCTCGTT
This sequence comes from Amborella trichopoda, assembly GCF_054954075.1. Lineage (NCBI taxonomy): Eukaryota > Viridiplantae > Streptophyta > Magnoliopsida > Amborellales > Amborellaceae > Amborella > Amborella trichopoda. The sequence goes on from NC_142342.1 coordinate 25,477,009, forward strand.
ATATGATACATCCCGGAAGTATTAAAATGTATCAGGACCTGAAGAAAACCTTTTGGTGGAATAATATGAAAAAAGAGGTAGCACTATTTGTGTCTAAATGCCTAACATGCCAGCAAGTAAAAGCTGAACATCAAAGGCCCGCTGGGTTGTTGCAGCCTTTACCGGTGCCAGAATGGAAGTGGGAGCACATCTCTATGGATTTTGTCTCTGGCTTGCCTAGAATAAATTCAGGACATGATAGCATTTGGGTCATTGTAGACCGATTAACCAAAGCTGCCCACTTTCTACCAATTCGCACGACGTACACTTTGGATCGACTGGCTCAGCTGTACATTAAGGAAATAGTGCGGTTGCATGGAGTTCCTGTCAGTATTGTATCGGACAGGGATACTCGGTTTACTTCTAAATTTTGGGCTAGACTACAGTCAGCCATGGGGACGAGACTCACCTTTAGTACTGCCTTTCACCCCCAAACTGATGGACAATCGGAAGTGAGGGCCTGTGTTATTGACCTTACAGGAAGCTGGGATGACCATTTACCCCTGATTGAGTTTGCTTATAATAATAGCTTCCAAGCCAGTATTCAAATGGCACCATATGAAGCCCTGTATGGAAGAAAATGCAGGTCACCCATATGTTGGGACGAGGTTGGTGAAAGAAAGCTTTTGGGGTCAGAAATTGTCCAGATAACCACAGATAAAATAGCATTAATTCGTGAAAGGCTCAGGACAGCTCAGTGTCGGCAAAAGAGTTATGCCGATAACCGAAGGAGAGATCTTGAATTTGAGGAAGGTGATCGAGTTTTCCTAAAAATCTCACCAATAAATGGCATTATGAGATTCGGCAAGAAAGGAAAGTTGAGCCCACGTTACATCGGACCATTTGAAATCCTGGAAAGAATCGGAGGTGTCGCTTATAGACTTGCCTTACCACCCGAATTGGCAAATGTCCATAATGTCTTTCATGTATCTTCACTACGAAAATATCAGCCCGACCCGTCCCATATCTTAAAATATGAACCTTTACCGATCAGGAAGGACCTATCCTTCATTGAGCAGCCAATTTTGATACTGGATAGAAGGGTGCAAGTGTTGCGTAACAAGGAGATTCCTTTAGTCCGTGTATTATGGCAGTACCATTCAAGAGAAGAGTCGACTTGGGAACGAGAAGACGAAATCAGAGAAAAATACCCCTTTCTTTTTCAGTAATCAGGTACACAAATTTAGAGAACTAAATTTCTTTAAGGAGGGAAGAATGTAACAATCCTAAAATAAAAAAAATAAAAAAAAATAAAAAAAAGGAGAAAAGATGCTTTTAAATAGGTGATGGTCTGTTGAGTATGATGGTCTTTGGGGACCATCACTATTTTCAAAAACTTTTACTTCGTTTAACTTTTGCTTGCCTATTTTGCTTGCTTGCTTTTGCCTCCTGCTGCTTGCAGCTGGCAACGTCCTTTAGCGGACGAGATGTTCGTACGATAAAAGTCTGCTTTTAACGCGACACCTCAGGTATGAGGTAGAGCGTAATAAAACAATATAATAATACGTTATAAGAATTTAAATAGGGGATGTGAGCACTCCCACCCTAAAACAAAATTTTGAGATCTCTCTCTCTGGTCGAAACACAGTGAACTTCTCTCTCGAACCGAATTTTTTTATCGGAAGCTCCCTCTCAAATAATTGTCGGTAAGTGACATCGTCTTTCTGAAAAATAGTCTATTTTTAATAAATAGTGATATTTCCGTCTAGGATCTTTATTTTATCAGTTTTATGTGTAAGTGACCTCATTGTCTTGAAAAATAATCCATTCTTTTTAAAAATAAAATGAAATAAATATTTCTGCTTATTATCATGAATTTTAGGCGCGATAAATTTTATGCGCACATGACCTCATTATCTTGAAAAATAATCTTTTTAATACAATTGTGATATTTTATCTATGTTAGAAATTTTGAATGCTGTAAATTAGAAAAATAAATTTATTTATTTTTCTTGTCTATTGTTAGAAATAAATGTGATATTTCTGCTTTTAGTAAAATTGTGATATTTCTTTCTACTGTTTTGAATATTTAGACATTGTAAAATTCATGTGCAAATGACTGCCTTATTATTTAAAAATTGACATTTTTGCAATTGATTATAGTATTGTTGTGAAATGTTTATTTGTTAATTGATATTCCATAAATTGTGATAATTCTGTATTCTTGAATTTTTATAAGAGTTTTTCTATACATATTAAATTGGCAATTATGTTAGAATGCCTTTACAAACTGCTACCTTTCTAAATTTGAGCCCAAAATATTTGATTGGTTATTTTTGAAATGTTATAGAGAGTGACTGTTATTAATGGTTTAAGTGAAATTCATATTAATGGTTTCAGTGATATGTTGAGTACATGATATTGCTGCTTTCGAATGTTTAAAGAGATTTAGAAATAATTTAGTGGACTCATCAGGTTCGCCGGTGAGGTATAAGTGGACCTATCTGGGACGCCGGTAGGGTTTAAGTGGACTCATCTGGTACGCCGGTGAGGTATAAGTGGACCTGCAGGGATTAAGTGGACCTATCTGGGACACCAATAGGGATTAAGTGGACCCATCAGGACGCTGATGGGTATATAGGTGACCTACTTGGGACGCCAGTAGGGTATTTTGTGAAATCCTTTGAATTATGTACTGCCGTTAAAAGTGTTATAAGAATTTCAATTACTCGGATTAGACTTAATTATGCATTTGTTGAAAGTGAAACTGTTGATGCATTTCTGTTAATAGATCTCATTTTGGAAAATATTGATATCTTTCAATCCTGATTATTTTTAGGATTATGATGATCACTTACTGAGTAGCCAAACTCATCAAACTATGGTAAACATTTTTTCAGGATAACTGCGGATTCGTTTTGAGTGATAGTCAAGATCAACCTTGGAAGATACTGTTGTTGTACTAGCTTTCTTTATTTACTTTGTAAGACCTCGCCACTGTAAATTTGTCCTATCAATAGATGTATATATGTTTTGTCCGTCACATCTCAGGAATAATAGTATTGTAAATTCTTGGGGTGTGACAACCTTGAAGATTGGAGGGGTACCACTCTAAAACTTCTCTCTCCTCTCTCTCTAAGACATGCTCAAGAGAACTCAAGAAGAAAGCTTTAATTTTTATTGATCACGAGTTGAATCTTTATACAATGATTTCGTGAGTCAAAAAGCCAAGAACCCAGAACCCCTTCTCAATGAGAGGTAGCGTCTATGTATATACTAGGGCTAAAGCATCGGTGAAAACCCTAAAACTAACCCTAATTGGGGATAACTACAATTTATGTGAATAAAAAACAAAAAAATAGGGTGCTAAATGACTTATTGCCCCTACCTAACAAATAGGGAAATTTCAAAACAGTCCTTACTGAGAACTTGGGACGTTGTTGATTCTTCTCGGATGATCTATTGACGATCGGGGATTCGAATGAACAAAAGATGACTTCCATTGCGTAGGTCTCGATGCTACGATCATTTTGATATCAATTTTAAGACATGAATCACACTTTAAAGACATGATCACATAACTTGAAATTTGAATAGATCTTGAAAACTTTTGATTGATAGTGTGTCTTCATCTTCATGTTGTTCTGTGATTTCTTTACTGAATCATACTAAGTATGTCACCACGATCGCGTTGCAACAAACGGGACGTGATTTAGTTCCCGAACAAAGTTTTAGCAGTATTGGACTTTGGTCGGAATTTGGGATTCCGGCTGTCAGAATCTGCAATGACTTCGACTTGATTTTGTGTGAAATCGGATCTCTCATCACGCATGGGGTTTGGACCAATGATAGCTACAAACCTTACGCATGCGATGCAACTGGTCTCACGTCAATTAGACTCGCAGGTGCTGTGATTTGGCCACTCGAGTTACCGGAGGTACTGCTGAAAATCTGCAACATGTTTTTTCGAATCGAACTTCTCTCTAGCTTTTCTCCCTACTTCGACATCGTCATGGGATGTGCCACATATCAAAACGCTCGTTTCAACAAGACAAACACTCTCTAACAAGTTTGAGTGTGCTTCGATCTTAGACTGTTCGTGACTGTGCTTTAATGAAGTTTAATTGTAGGGTGGCCTCACGAGAATAGTGTGCAGCTCCTCCTGTTTCGATCTTTTGCCCATAACTTCTTCCTGGAGTGTTCTTTTAGGCTAAAACTTGACCCTTAAATGGTTTTCAACCATGTTGGATCCAGTAGCAATGGTCTCACATCCGTTTGATGCTCCAAAAGTAGGGTTCCAGTTATAAGGGTCTATTTTAGGGTGCTACAAGTTGATTCTACCGAAATTGTTTCTTCGTCTGCACTGCGTTAGACATGTCGGAATGCAACGAAACTTGGTAGGAGACTTTTTGGAGTCATTATGAAGATCTTGGCTAGTTCTGGAGCCATTCTGAGACTGTCAACATTCCCATTGTTTGTCAGACTTCATTGACCGGCTTCTCTTTTATTCCATATCGGGGACTCATGGTGTTGAAAAATGTCTTCATACAATAGGGAAGATAAAAATTTGACTAGGTAGATAGACTAACACAATAGCTAGACCAGCAAGTGATTGACCTAGCATGGTAGTAAGATAGGCACGGTAACTAGACCAGTACCATGGCAATACTATTAGACGACAAATGATCATTGGCAAGCCTGGCAAAATGGCTAGCCTATCGTGGTAGTTAGACAGGCACAGTAACTAAGACTGACACAGTAGTAATACTGCTAGACGATGAGACTACCATATTGTTTGGCTTTGTTTCCCTTGGTCAAACGAGAGAAAGAAGAAGAAGAGACAGAAGAAAGAGAAAGGGAGAGGCACGCACAGTACTACCAATGTCATGCATGAGAGAACAATAAAGGAAAGAGAGAGAGAGGAAAAGAAGAAGACAGGAGAAGTGAGAAAGAAGAGAAGAGGGGGAAGAAGAAAGAAAGAAATGAGTGAATGAAGAGGGAGAAAGAGAGAGAAAACATGGGCGACAATGAGCATCTGCTGTCCATGACAAAGGAGGGGGAAGAGAGAGAAACATGGACGATGATGAGCATCCGCCATCCATGACAGAGGAGTGAGAAGAAAGAGATCATGGATGGCGATGAGCTTCTGCCGTCCATGACAGAAGAATGAGAAGAGAGAGAAAACATGGAAAGGCGATGAGCTTCCGCAGTCCATGATAGGGTTAAGAAGAGAGAGAACATGGACGATGATGAGCTTCCACCATCCATGATAGAAGGATGAGAAGAGAGAGAAAACATTGATGGTGATGAGCTTCCACTATCCATAATACAAGAATAATAAGAGAGAGAAAACATGGACGACGATGAGCATCGCCGTCCATGACAGGGGGTTAAGAAAAGAGATAAAACATGGACGGCAAGGAGCATCCGTCTTCCATGACAGAGCAGTAAGAGGAGAGAGAAAACATGGATGGCGATGAATATCTACCGTCCATGATAGAGGGTCAAGAAGAGAGAGAAAACATAAAAGGCGATGAGCATCTTCCTTCCATGATAGAGTAGAAAGAGGAGAGAGAACATGAACAGCAATTAGCTCCCACTATCCATGATAAGATTTAGAAGAGAGAGAAAACATGGACAGCGATAAGCATCCACCGTCCATGATAGAGGATCAAGAGAAGAGAAAGAAAACGTGGACAGCGATGAGCATCCGCTGTTCGTGACAGGGGAGTGAGAGGGGAAAAGAAACATGGGTTGCAATGAGCATCCAGTGTCCATGATAGAGAAGTAAGAAGCAAGAGAAAACATGGACAGTGATGTGTATCTGTTGACCATGATAGAGGGTTAAGAAGAGAGAGAAAATAGGGATGGCGATGAGCATCTGCCATTCATGACAGAGGAGAAAGATGAGAGCGAGAACATGAATGCCGATGAAATCCCACCATCCATGACAAGAATTAGAAGAGAGAGAAAACATGGACAACGATAAGCATCCGCTGTCCATGACAGAGGATCAAAAGAAGAGAAAGAAAACATGAGCGACGATGAGCTTCCGCCGCCCATGACAGAGGAATGAGAAGAGAAAAAACATGGACGGCGATGAGCATCCTCTATCCTTGACAGAGGAGAAGACAAGGAAACTTTGACAGAGGCCCGAGCCACCACTCGGGTTAAGGCCCGGCTCACTATTTGTGTCCCTAAATCAAGAAGACATCACGCTCGGTGATAAGCTCCGCCATGCATGAACAGAGAAGAAAGAGCGAGAGTTGAGAGAGAATGAAAGAGAGGAAAAAGAAAGGAAAGATAAAGAGAGACAAGGAAAGTGGATAAAGAGGATCAGAGAAGAAAAAGGAAAGAGAGATATAGACGAGAGGAGAGAGAAAGAGAGAGATGAGAGAAGGAGAGAGAAAGAGAGAGATGAGAGAACGAGAGAGATGAGAGGATGAGAGAAAATTACCTTCACCAAAGGGTACCAGACCTTTTCTTCTCTCTCCTTTCTCTCTCTCCAAGACGTGCCCACAATTTGAAATTGAAAACTCTCAAATTTTATTAATGAGTATTGAAAAATCAAGGGTTCTATGACAATTGTGTTTAACATGTACTTATAGAATTGAGCCGAAACATGGGTGTACGCCCAAAAAATACCTAAATTTATGATAATTAAAATTTAATTAAATTAAAAGAAATTCTAAAAATGGGTGCAAAATTATTGTTTTGCCCATGCTTAACAATGTGTAAAGTTCCAAAACAGTCCCTGCTGCTGCCCTAGAACTTGTGTGATCTTCTATAGATGATTCAGGGTTACTCTAGCATCTGTTTGGTCAAAATATGATTTATTTCTTTTCGGGCTAGGCATGATGATCGATTTGATACCAACTTCGAGCAATGGATCGCATTTTTAAGGCATGATCATGCGACTCGAAATTTGTATAAATCTTGAAATATTCTGGTCAATAATGTGCTTGTTTCTTGATGTTTTTCTTGGATTTCTTGACTGATTTGCAATGAACACAGGTCGATTTCGTGTCTGGACGAAGATTTTGTTGTCTTGGGGTTTTGGTTGGAATCTTGAAATCCAACGGTCAGAATCTACAGCAGCTTTGGTGCATTCATGTGCCTAATCCAACCATTCATCATATGTGAGGTTCGATCCAGGCATAGCCTCGGACCTTACGCACATAATGCAATTGATTTTGCGTCTATAGGGTATGCAAGCACCATGATATGGCTAACTTCTCTCCAATTTTTCTCCTGGATCAAGTATCGTCACGGGTCCTACAACATATCAAAACGCTCGTCTTGATGAGATGAACATGCTCACCAAATTTGGGAGCGATCTGACTCAGAAAGAGTGAGATACGGGTCTTCAAAGTTACTGTTTGAGACTGTGCACACCAGCTCCTTTAATGGAGATTGGTGCAGGGAGGCCGCACGAGAATAGCGTGTGGCCTACCCCTTTTTAATGTTTTACCCATAATTTGACCCTTAGGGGTTTTCGACTGTGCCGGATCTAATGGTGGTGGTCACATAGCTGTTTAATGTACAGAAAATAGAGTTCTAGTTACAGGGTCCATTTCAGTGTGCTATAGACTAATTTTTTCGAAATTGCTTCTTTGTATGCTCTACCTTAGATACGTCGAAATTGCTTCTTTATATGCTCTACCTTAGATACGTCGGATTGAGACAAAACTTGACATGTGGCCTTTTGGAGTGCTTAGAAAGATTCTGAGCCATTCTAAGGCAATTCTAAGACTGTCGGGAATTCCATTGTATGTCGAGGCTTTATTGACTGGCTTCTCGTTTATTCCTCATCGGGGACCCAAGGTGCTGATAAATGTGTTCAAACAGCTTGCCCCGTCGAATGTTGTGCTTCGAGAGAAACGAGAAGAACAACATAGGAAATTTTCCTTCGACTTTATTACTTTTTTCTTCCTAGCCACAAGACCACGTGAACACCAGGGAGATCCACATAATATTGTAACTAGGATGCTCAAACATTTGGATGCAATTTACAAGTCCATCCATGGAGACTTTAGGGGGAGAAGAGATTTTTTTTAGGTATCCTATCAAAGTCCTCACCCTCGAGTGGACTGTTTGTGATTCTGACAATGGAGGATTTTATACAGACCTCATTGGTCAGAATCAGACCCGTCTGGCAGTGAAGTGCCATATTGAAGGGTATTTTTCCCATTTTAGTCTGGGTTTTTATATCCTCTGGTGTTGATCCACGTTTCGAAGATTTTGTTTTATTATTTATTTTGGATGGTATGCTAGGGAGCCTTTGGTTGGCATTATGCACCAGATATTCCTTGACAGGCAAGGTAGCTTAGTTTATCGAGGTGGCCGGCTTTGGGTATAACCCCAGCCCACTACTAGCAGTTTCAACAATCAAGATACTGCTCTTCTTTGTCCGAGACGACCCCTGAGGATTCAATCCTAATTACTGCATAACAGGTCCAAAGTCATGACTGACTTGGCTTTCTTAGGGCGTCTTCAACATCTTTGAAGTGTGTTAGAGACCTCGTGGGAATAGTGCTCTTTCTTCATGAGAATTGTCTGACCTTCTTGGCGAGTTTTATGTCCTTCGAGTCCTTTTTGTAAATGGACTCAGGTTGTCGAAATCTTGCTTGATGCTTGTATATTTGGGGTTCTGGTATTGTGACACCAGAGATTTTTCTCTTTGAGTGTGGGCTGAAATCGCCTGTTGAGGCAAATGCTGCATCAACCTGTTTATTAGTCTGAGCGCCCTTTGCGAGTTTTCACTTGGACTTAGGAAGCAGCATCGTAGAAACAATTTTCACCAACTTCTTTTTATTCGAGGCTCTTTTACCCATGACCTTTCGACCATGTCCACCCTTATTTTTCCATATTTACTCACCGTGCCTTTTTGGGTTTTCACCATGCTTGGTTTTTATTTTCACGAAACTCTTTTACTCATGGTTTCGTGACCATGCCCATCCGTCATTTTTACTCATGACGTTTCCTTGTCCAGGTATACACCATGCCCATTACTTTCTTTTTTTCTTATGAATACGTATTTATGGTCATGCCTTTGGGACCTGTGCGAAGCCTTTTTACGTCACGTGGCTAGGACATGCACTACAGTTTAAAGTCATACAGCTGAACCGTAGTGGAGATGGATGGCAGTCTGTTGAGGCCACGGAGAGAGTATGGAAGTGGTTTGACTCACTTTGGGGAGATGGCACGAGGCTACCTATGAAAGATGGATGATGTATGTGTGGAAGGTGAAAAGTGGTGACCCACAAGCTTACGACGAGTATGGATGATGGGATGGATCGCTATTTTGTGAGCATGGGATGAGTGAGACTCACTAGGGAATGATAAATGGTATTGGAGGAAGATGAATTTACTGGGGAGGTAATGAAGGTGATACGCTCACACGAAAGGCGTCCATGGAGATGCACGTAAAGAGCGTGTGCATGTGTGTGAGGGCATTTAAAGGTCATGCCTCTGGGACTTGTGTAAAAAAGTTTAATGTCATGCGGCCAGGACGTGCACTATGGTTTAAGATCATATAGCTTGGACCGTGGTTATGCAATTTAAAGTCATGCAACTAGGACCATGTAATTTAAGGTTGTGTAACTAGACCTTTGTTACAGTTTAAGGTCATATAGTTTGGACCATGATGTTAAGCCTTTTAACGTCATGCTGCCAAGACGTGCACTCTGGTTTAAGGTCATATAGCTTGGACCATGGTTATGCAACATGAAACTAGTATCATGCAGTTTAAGGTCGTGCAACTAGACCTCTGCTATAGTTTAAGATCATATAGTTTGGACCATGGTGCTAAGCCTTTTAACATCATGCGGTCAGGACGTGCACTATGGTTTAAGGTCATATAGCTTGGACCATGGTTGTGCAGTTTAGAGTCGTGCACCTATATTGAGACTGTGCAGTTGAAGGTCATGCAGTACGGACCATCATGTGGTGGAGCTCCATGTGGGATAGGTCTGTGGATAGTAATTTGACTCCCTGGGGATAAAGTAGTGAAGGCCAGCAGAGGGTTAGATGAGAAGCACACTTCACTGGGAATTAGGGGACGAGTGTGACACCCTTGTGATACAAAAATGAAACTCCATAGGGAATAAGCTTATGGATGGTAGCCCGACTCCTGGGGATGAGACAGCTTGGTGCGAGACTGACCAACTGGGGATTGGAGGGGTAAGCGCGATCTTAACCCTGTTGGGGATCAATGGGCTACAGTAGTGGTGTAGTTCCTACTGGGGATGAGGGACAGTGGCCTGCTCCTGACTCCATTGGGGATGACCAATCGTGGCCTAAATGGAACAACTTAGATGCAATTCCACTAGGGAACATGAGTCATGGCCTGGGTGCCACTCCATTAGGCATAGTCGGCGCTGGGCTTTGGAGAGCACAACTGGTGGTAGGTCTTTGAGGACACAAGCGATGCTAGATCATTTAAAACATAGCCGGCACTAGACCATTGAGAAAATAGCCAGCGCTGGGTCATTGAGAACACAATCGGTGATGGGTTATTGAGAACACAGCCGACGATGGGTATAGGTTAGTGTTCGGGCCTCGGGCCCAAGCCCGACCCGGCCCTAGTCCTTGTTTCTTGAATTTTCATGGGCGACAGTAAACCTCTATTCGAGTCTCGGTTCTGAGCCCGGCCAGGTCTGGCCCATCGTTGTTTGGCCTTCAAGGACCTGGCTGGCATTCCTGGCCTGTGGGGGGCAATTCAGGGAAGCTTTGCCTATATAAGGGGGTAAACCCCATTTTTACCATTTTACTGAAGGTAAAACGGCTAAGGCATTTCAACAATAAGAGTGGGAGAACTCCTGGCGAGACTTCCGGTGAGCACACAGAGACTCGGGTGAGGTTTGCAGAGGTTTGTCGACAAGGGTAACGAGAAAAACAAGGGGTTTTTTGAGGAGCTTCAAAGACTCCGGCAGTAGTTTTGGGGGTTTTGAAGAAGGCGAAAAAGGGCGAAAGTTGCAGCATAGGGCTGCCTGGGGACTTCCACTGGTTTCTTATAGTTTTTTGGTAGTGTGTAGGAAGGGAAAAGGTCTCCTAGTGGGTTTCTGACAGAAGAGAGGTGTTTCCGGTGGGAAGCCGAGAGGTCGGGGGACAATGACCAGTCGCTTGAAGACAAAGGGTCTCTGGGAGGTGAACGATTGTCAGTCCACATGTGCGAGGACATGCGTCAGGCCACATCACGGTGGCAGTTGTCAGGCGGCACAGCGAGGCCTGAGGTGACACGTGCAGATTCTGTAGCACATGCAGGAGATTTGAAAACAAGCAGCGATAGTCCTTTGAAAACAAAGTAGGTGCTAGGCGTTGGTGAACACAGCCGACACTAGATATTGGTCAACACAGTTGGCGCTAGGCATTGGTGAACACAGTCAGCGCTAGGTATTGGCAAACCCAACTGATTCTAGGTGTTGACGAACACAGCTGGCGCTAGGAGTTGGGGAACACAGCCGGCGCGAAGCTTCCGAGGGGACGAGATACAAAAGGTGAAGGACAAATTTATTGCTCTTGAGAGGGAAATGATTTAGAGAAGGGTCTTGGATGCTTCTTTGGTTGAGGATCTATCAAAACTCACTCACACCATCGAGTCAGAAATTGCCTCCATGGAGCAAGAAGCTCAAATGGTGGTCAAGCTGAAGGAGCGTATCCAGCACGTTGAGGCTTCTCTACAGCATCCTGAGAAGATATCAATAAGATCATTAATCGTTTTTTAAAGTGTCCTTTATTTGCCAGCACTTGTAACAAATTGAATTTATGAATGAAACACCACTTTTTCTCTTCTGGCTAATTTTGCTACATGACTTCATTCTTCTTTTACTTCGCTGCACCTCTTTTGCTTCTTTTGGGATCCACCACCTCTCTAAATGTTTATTGTCTCAAGGGGATAAGACATAATACCCTATGCCTTGTTTCTTCTTGAGACAAACTGTTGTGGCTTCAATGACCTCGAATGGAGGAGCAATTGCTTCTTCTCCCCTTAACGTTTGATTGGACAAAGGCTCATAATCAATTTTTCTCATTATTTGATGAGCTTGCTTGCTGTAAATAGTCCAATCAGGAGGGGCTTTGGCCTTCATTCGAGGTGCATTTACTTCAAGATCATCATAACTCTTGGTCTCAGGCACGAACTCCTTTAGATGTTTTGAAGCGATACGCATTACCTTCAATTGGCTCTGAAGACTGCGAACTTCGCTTCTTAACTTTGCTAGGGGATCCTGTTCCTGAGGGCGAGAAGGTTCTCCCTTGTCAAGCTGCTCTCCACCCACATAATCAGGGAAGCGCAGAACTTCTAGCTGACTACTGGTCTGAACTAACCCTTCGGTGGGACAAGGAGCATCCTCTATGCTTATAGCAACTGGGGTTTGAAAAATCTTCCGCGGCAGCTAGCGCACCATTTCTGCTTTCAAGAATGCAATAAGGACATGCATGACTTTTTGATGGTCCGGCGTGTAGGTGACCTTTGGAGCTAGGAATTATATCCCCGTGGCTTGCTCAATCTCAGGAGTGACCTCTTATTCATCTTCTGGCAAAGAGGCTCTGGACTGGAAATAGAGGGAGAAGCTTCGTCCTCAAGAGAAGATTGAGCTTCTTCAGGGGTTGTGAATAGCATGCTAGGATGAAGGTGAGTTAGAGGGAGAATTTTTCCTTGTCTTTCCTCTTCTTTGAACATGTCGACCATTGTTCCCCCGATGTCCTCAACATATTCATGGGACGAAGGTTCTGTCTTTCTTACAGACTTGTAGTCACCATCATTTGGCTTTTGGGATGACACAGAATTTGTGAAGTAATACTTAGCATCATCATAGTGAACTTCGGCTGCAGGAAATAGTCTTTTATCGGCATCGACCGTATGCTGTCTCCCATCTAGACTATACTTGAAGCACTGGTGCAACGCGGATGAAACCACCCCTTAGTTGTGGAGCCACGGGGGGACGAGAAGGACATTATAGGAGGTGTCAGTGTTGATTACATGAAACTGAGCCTAGTAGTTTAATTCACCAATGTTGAGACGAAGGCGGACAGTGCCAGCCTGCTTCTCTCCTGACAGGTTGAATCCTTGGACTGTGATATGCATCATAGCGAGATCTTCAAAACCTAATCCCAACCAAGTGAGGATTCTCCTTGGGATAAGGTTTGACTGCTAACCCTCCATCCAACATAATTTGTTCAATTGGGCATGCATGTAATTCACCAGTCACAAAGAAAGAGCGATTGTGAAAATTTTCTCCCAATTGCTGATCATCCTCTGAGAAGGTGATCACCATACATCCACTCAAGATCAATGGGTCCACTTCAATGGGTTCCACTTTAGTCTCGTGCACCTCTGGATCGGAAAGAGCCTGGACCATAGCCATACGATAGTGCCTTGAGATCATGAGGACATCATAGATGCTGAGAACTACCGAATGCTTCCATAAATGACCAAGCACATCATATTTCACCTTTCCTCGTCAGCCTTTTGTGTTCCTGGCCCTGCCAGTAGTTTGGGTGGTATAGTGGGTTGAGGAACAGTTTTAGGTGGAGGAGGTTTACTTTAGCTTGCTAGCTGACGTGATTGCGCAGCCGGCTTTGTTTGGATGATGAAGGTTTGTTTTAGTGGAACGGAGGTTTGAGGTTGAGGTTTAGGAGGTTGCTGGGTATATACGACCAGCGACATCCCAGGGAATTGAAAGATGGGTGTATTGTTTGAGGTATTTGGGCAAGCAAGGAGCTCAGGGAGTTGGAGGATGGGTAAATTGTTTGAGGTATTTGGGTAAGGAAGAAGTGATGGACTAGGAAACTTCAGGATACCTGGCTTCTGAGGTGGAGGTTGCATCGTTTTTCCCGACCTTAGGCTCATTTGCCCCGTGTTGGGTGATGTTCCTGAGATTTCCCTCTCAGTCTTTGCTCAAAGTCAGGCTCAGGAGGCCACTGGGGTTTCTTTAACTTTGACTTCTTGTGCTTTCTGATAGAAGAGGATGGTTTTGACTTAGCTCGAGCTCCTAGGGCATCAACAACTATTGAAAATCCAGTTGCTTGGGCTAACGTCTTTTTCAACTGCCTCTTGTGCGTCCTACTTATATTGGTTCCTTTGAGCTCTCTGTCAAGAGCCTCGAAGTCTGGGCATCTCACGGTTGTACCTACAGGAGAAAAGGAAGGATAAGAAGCAGAAGAAGAAGAGAAAGAAGGAGAAGGGTCAATAGATGAGGGATTTTTAAGGTCGTTCCCCTCATCGGACTGATCTAGGCAGCTTTTTGGGTCATCACCAGAGTTGGACATGTGCAGGGAATCTTTTAGGCCTTTCTCCTACTTAGACTGTTGGGGAGTGCTTTTAACGTCATCACCCTCATTGGACGTGCTTTGAGGAGAAAATGGCTCGAGGACATTCTCTTGACGAGATAAGGAAGGAAGGATGATCGCGCCGGGGATGAAGTCCAGTAAAGTTGGCAATGGGGGAAGAGGCCTGAGAAATTCCTGCTTCACTGGCGATTGAGCAGTCTTGTTTCTCCGGAGAGTAGCCCTTGGTACCGGTCTCCTTCTGGTTTTCATTGGAAGTGATTGATTCGTCTCGTTAGGTTTATGAATAGTCCTAGCTTGACCAGCTACTTCTCGCCTTAAGGACTTGAGTCTGCTTTGCCCATGGTGGACTATCCATGGCTGGGAAGTCGAGGGTTCAGCAGGATCTGAGTCATCTTTACTCAAGTCTTGTGTCAAGAGGCCCTCTCGTACTGGTGGAGCAGTGACTTGGGGATCACTTTCTGGAACGCTACAAGGCTCTTGGCATCCATGTATTTTCTTCGCAATTTTATCATGAAAACTAGAGCATTCGCTCAGATCGTGGCCCCATATCTGATGGTATGGACACCAATAGTTCTCAGTTCCTGAACAAGGTGTCGGGGCTGCCTTGCCGGTTTTTGTGTGATGAGGCCTTCTTGAAGCATCATGATGAACAAGGCACGAAGGAGATCAGGCGCTTCGTCTTCCTCTTAGACTGTCACTGCATGGTAGGCTTCTACTTCCCCGAATACTTTCTTTAGCTTTTCAAGCTTTATCTGACCATTATGGATTAGGGCTTCAATAATGTATTTTAACGTGTAGCAATCCCATGTGGGGTGGTTTATCCTCCGATGATAAGCACAGTGATTTGCATCGGTATCGAGTCCAGCTTGATCAGGGAAGTTGGTCTCTGAGAGCTCGATCATGCTCTGTTCAAGTAATAATCAGAGTAGTACAGGAACCCATTCCTTTTCAGAGGGGTGGACTTTATTTTTATGCCTGGTCCAATAATCATCTCGATTAAGGTTCACATGTGGGGGTACTCGGTTGTATGATTGATGTTGTTTGCCTGCTTGAGGGGCTTTCATTGTGTTTACCCCTTTGGAGACGTCCAAAGTTTGGGAGGGGGCCTTCTTCGGATCACTTATGGTGACGGCCGCATTGATCACTCCTTTTTGTTGGCTACCCCAAGCGTTGGTCCAATAATTACCATTTCCCTGGTTGTTCCCTGAGTTGCAAATTGTTGTCGTGACCCGCCATGGTGGTGTAACAGGCTCTCTATGCGGACCAACTTAGAGATCAGCTCTGACATGGAGGTCAGATTGGAGGCCTCAACATATAGAGAAATCTCAGGTCGGATGTTTCGTATGCAAGTTTGAACTGCTTCCTTCTCAAGCATAGGATTAGGATGGCGAGAGGCTAAATCTCTCCACCTTGATATGAATTGATCCACAGGTTCATCCAGATCCTGGGTCAAGGTGAGAAGCTCGACAGTTTGGACCTCTCTTTCGACCTCATAGAAACACTGATGGAACAGTTTCTCTATTTCCTCCCAATTCTATAATGAGTTTGGGGGAAGCCGTGCATACCACTGAAAAGCGGGGCCGTCAAGGGTTTCAATAAATTGATGGAGAAGGAGTCTCCCATCAACCGCTGTCTCTCGACATGTCACTTAAAAATGGGCGATATGCTAGTGTGGGGTGGTTGTACCATGGAACAGGGAAAACTTCCCTTTCTTGTAATCTGAGAGAAACGGAACTTGATCGATGTAGGAAGGATATGACTTTTTGTAAAGCGTTGCTCCCTGCATACTCGGGATCTGTCTGCTCTTTAAGCTATGGGTGACCACAGCATCAATGTTTGTCTGTAAGACAGGAAGCGGGACAGAATTGTCGTGAGAGGCAGGAAGGGGAGGCTGCCTTGGAGGTGAATCATCCGAGTGATGGGAGTTGACCTCATGGTTAGTGGAGTGTCGCACGGTTTCCATGCGGTCAATCTTCTCCATCATTGCATGCACCATATCTTCGAACTTATTCATGTGCTCTTCTTGAGAGTTGTTAGGCTTGTTTACAACCATTACGTTAATCATTTCTCCAGGAAGGTCAACCTTAGGTGCGTTTGAGGGCTTCCAAGCTTGGCGAGTCACACGTGGCAGATCGGTCAGCAAGAACTGAGCATGCCTCGACTAGACTCGAGTCTTGTATGCTAACGTGAGGACTAGTTCTTGATGGTCTTGAGACTGTGGCTGCTGAGTGGTTGGGTCCTCTTCTACGACACTAACCACAGTGCAAGGTTCATGGGGTTCTTCGTCAGTCTTTGTCATAAAAAGAGGGTAGAAGGGGTTCAGGTGAAGAGGGTCATTAGAGCTGGTTGCCCCAACCATCTTGGCTGCTTCCCTAGTCAGAATTTGCAGACCCCTATCGCGTTTAGCTTTGAGGTTTTGATGAACCTCATGCCAGAACTACGATCGAGGCTGCAGCTGGTCGGCTTGCACAAGAAAGAGTTGTCTCCATTAGGTGAAGCAATGGGTAAGGGATAGGAAACTGGGCCGGGGAGGTTGAAGGACTTGATCTCCCATTGGGTCTTTGCCCTAAGCCCTCTTATGGGCTCTAGAGGCATGATTGAGATGACGGGGCTGGTTCAAGACGTTACTCTTAAGGAAGGTCTTCGAGTACCAGGGCTGGAGGTGCTTGCCCAACAGAGGAGGGGCCGGCAGGAGAAGGGTTGACTCATGATTGCACCTAAGTCGGAAGCGAGGGGAGGTCCATGACGGTGACGCTTGTGCGCCCCTTGAAGAAGGATCATGGGTGACCTTGGGGTCAGCTTGGGTTTGGACAAGTGGTCTGGCCTTATGAGGCCAAGAACTACAAGTAGGACTCTGTAAGAGAACAAGTAGAAGCCTGCCTCTTATAGGGTGCGCTAGTGTGCGTTGAGTAGGAGGACAAGGGTCTTCCGTGTACTCAGGTTGACACAGCAACGGCGTTGCCCTAAGGGGTGGGATGCACATGCATAACATGTATAGGGTTTGGCCTTAGGAGGCCTGATCCTGGACGTTGACTTAAGGTAACATAAGGATTGCCCGGAGGTGTGGCTCGAGTAGATGACCCACGAACCTTAGGGTGTGTGTGAGAGGTGGAGGTTGCAGGGTCTCCTCCTCGATCTGTCAAACCTCTAAACATAGAGGGTCGAGGTAGTGCAAGTATGTGGGGGAAGCCTTACGACGACCCACATAAGCAACAACGACTTCCTTACCTTTGCAGAAAGGGACTGGGTAGCCTTCCGGCGTACCTCAGCAATACAACCGATAAGTGACTTGCTGGTGACAGGGTGCATGCTGTGTGTGGTAGCGTGTGTACTACCAATGCAGGGTGCCTTAGCGAAATTTCCACCACAGTTAAGAGATGGGGAGTTAGGGACTTTTAGATCCCTTCTCACTCCTATCCAGGTTAAGACCTGGGAGCTAGACATTAGGTCCTTGCTCAGAAGGAAAGTTGGGAATGAAGTTCGAGGAACTTGTTCTCGAGGGACACTCGCGAATGCGAGGATGAAAAAATCTCTAATCTAGATGAATGGGTTATAGAATCCAGAAGTCATGTGTGTGCAAAAAAAATAGAGAACAAAGGAGAAACTAGCCAAACAAGGACGATCTGATGAAGGGGAAGTAAGTCCCCAGTTGAGTCTCCATGCTGGTTAGGTGCATCAATCTCACCCTCCAGATTTAGATGATATGGCGGTACGTGTCTCAGGTTTCAGGGGAACCTAGGACTTGAGATCACTCTCTCAGGAACCTTGCTCAGGAGCAAGGGTAAGTATACCAACTGATGAGAAAGGAATTTAAGGTGGGTTCGGGACTTACTTAAGCTGGCTCGTGTGGGCGCCCTCTTAGATCAAGAAGAAACCCCCCTAGTTTTACAATTGGTTCGGAATCACCTTCCCTGACATATACTCTTCTGTTTCATCAATCACACACACATGGTTAAATTACAAGACAAGTGGGCCAAGTAACCCCTCCTTGTCTTTGGGCGAATGCACATAGGAATGCACATTCAAAAGAAGAAAAAAAGGTCAGAGAATAGATGAAAGAAGAAGAAAGAGATAGAATAGAGGAATGGGGAAGATAAAAATTTGACTACGTGGCTAGACTAAGACATAAGTTAGATCAGCAAGTGATTGACCTAACGTGTTAGCAAGACGGGTACTGTAACTAGACCGGCACAACGACAATGCTACTAGATGATAAGAACGATCATCGGCCAGCCTGACACATTGGCTAGCCTATCGTGGCAGTAAGGTGGGTACAATAACTAAGACCGGCATAGCAGCAATACTACTAGACGATGAGACTACCATATTGTTTGACTTTGCCTCCCTTAGTCAAATGAGAAGGAAAGAAGAAAGAAGAAAGAGAAGAAAGAGAAAGGGAGAGGCATGCACAGTACTACCGATGTTGTGCATGTGAGAAAAAGAAAGGAAAGAGAGAGAGAGGGAAAGAAGAAGAGAGAAGTGAGAAAGAACAGAAGAGGAAAAGAAGAAAGAAAGAAGGGATTGAAGGAAGAGGGACAAAAGAGAGAAAACATGGACGCCGATGAGCATCCGCCATCCATGACTGAGGAGGGGGAAGAGAGAGAAAACATGGATGGTAATGAGTATCCGTCATCCATGGCAGAGGAGTGAGAAGAGAGAGATCATGGACAGCGATAAGCTTCCGCCGTCCATGATAAAGGAATGATAAGAGAGAGAAAATATGGACGACTATGAGCTTCGGTTGTTCATGACACAGGGTTAAGAAGAGAGAGAACATGGATGGTGACGAGCTTCCACCATCCATGATAGAAGGATGAGAAGAGAGAGAAAATATGGATGGTGATGAGCTTCCACCATCCATGACACAAGATTAAGAAGAGAAAGAAAACATGGATGGCAATGAGCATCTGCCATCCATAATAAGGGGTTAAGAAAAAAGAGAAAACATGGACGACGATGAGCATCCGCCATCCATGATCGAGGAGTAAGAGGAGAGAAAAAACATAGATGGTGATGAGCATCCGTCGTCCATGACAGAGGGTTACGAAGAGAGAGAAAATATGGACGACGATGAACGTACGACGTCCATGACATACGAGAAAGAGGAGAGAGAGAACATGGATAGTGATGAGCTCCTGTTGTCTATGAAAAGAATTAGAAGAGAGAGAAAACATGGGCGGCGATAAGCATCCACCGTCCATGACAGAGGATCAAGCGAAGAGAAAGAAAACATGAACAGTGATGAGCATCCACCGTCCATGACAAGGGAGTAAGAGAGGAGAGGAAACTTGGGAGGTGAAGAGCATATGTCGTCCATGACAGAGGAGTAAGAGGAGAGAGAAAACATGGATGGTGATGAGCATCTATCATCCATGACAGAGGGTTAAGAAGAGAGAGAAAATATGGATGACAATGAGCATCCGTCGTCCATGATAGAGGAGAAAGAGGAGAGAGAGAGAACATGGATGACGATGAGCTCCTTCCATCCATGATAAGAATTAGAAGAGAGAGAAAATATGGACAGTGAAGCATCCACCGTCCATGACAGAGGATCAAGAGAAGAGAAAGAAAACATGGGCAGTGATGAGCTTCCACAGCCCATGATAGAGGAATGAGAAGAGAGAGAAAACATGGACGACAATGAGCATCCATCGTCCATGACAGAGGAAAAGATAAGGAAGCTTTGACAGAGGCTTGGCCCGCCACTCGGGTTAAGGCCCGGCTCACTGTTTGTGTCCCTGAAGCAAGAAGACATCATGCTTGACGATAGGCTCTGCCATCCTGAACAGAGAAGAAAGAGAGAGAACATAGAGAGAAGGAAAGAGAGATATAGACGAGAGGAGAGAGAGAGAGATGAGAGGAGGAGAGAGAAAGAGAGGTGATATGAGGAGAGAGAAAATTACTTTCACCAAAGGGTACCAGACCTTTTTTTCTCTCTCCTCTCTTTCTCTCCAAGATGTGCCCACAATTTGAACGTGAAAACTCTCAAATTTTATTGATGAGTATTGATAAATCAAGGGTCCTATGACAATTGTGTTTAACATGTACTCATAGAATTGGGCACAAACTTGGGTGTATGCCCAAAAACTACCTAAATTGATGATAATTATAATTTAATTGAATTAAAATAAATTCTAAAAATAGGTGCAAAAGGACTATTTTGCCCCTTCCCAACAATGTGTGAAATTTCAAAACAGTCCCTGCTGTTGCCCTAGAACTTGCGTGATCTTTCATGGATGATTCAGGGTTGCTCCGACGTCTGTTTGGCCGATAGATAATTGCAGTCAATCGGGCTCGGTATGACGATCGATTTGATACCAACTTCGAGCCATGGATCGCGTTTTAAGGGCACGATCATGCGACTCAAAATTTGTATAGATCTTGAAAACTTCGGATCGATAGTGTGCTTGTTTCTTGAAGTTTTTCTTTGATTTCTTGACTGATTGTACTGAGCATGCCGTCACGATCACGTTGCAACAAACGTAGCTTAATTTCGTGTTCGAACAAAGATTTTATCGTCTTGGGTTTTTAGCCAGAGTCTGCAGCAGCTTTGACGCGTTCGTGTGCCAAATCTAATTATTCATTATATGCGACGTTCGACCCAGACATAGCCTCGGACCTTACGCACATAATGCAATTGCTTTCACATCGATCGGGTCTGCAAGCGTCGTGATATGGCCTCTCGAGCGAGGTGTGCTGCTGCTGAATTCTCTACAACTATCTTCACAAATCACCAACTTCTCTCTAGTTTTTCTCCCAGCTTGGGTATCGTCATGGGTCATGCCACATATCAAAACACTCGTCTTGATGAGACGAACACAATTACCAATTTTAAGAGCAATCTAACTCAGAATGAGTGAGATACGAGTCTTCGAAGTTGCTGCTCAAGTTTGTGCACACCAGTCTCCTTTAATGGAGATTGGTGCAGGGAGGCCACAAGAGAATAGCGTGCGGCCTACCCCTTTTTAATGTTTTACCCATAACTTTGTCCTGGAATGTCCGTTTAAGTCGATCCTTATGGGTTTTCGACCGTGTCGGATCCAATGGAGGTAGTTCAACATCTATTTGAAGCCCTGAAAATAGAGTTCTAGTCACGAGGTCCATTTCTGGTTGTTAGAGACTGATTTTTTTGAAACTATTTCTTTGTCTGCTCTGCCTTAGATACATCGAATTGAGACGAAACTTGATAGGTGGCCTTTTGGAGTGCTTAGGAAGATTTCGATCTGTTCTGGGGCAATTCTGAGGCTGTTGGGAATTCCAATGTATGTCGAGGCTTTATTGACTTGCTTCTCTTTTATTCCGCATCGAGGACCCAAGGTGCTGAAAAATGTGTTCAAACAATCAATAGTAGCTAATTTATCTTGGTACAAAATCCATAATAATAGTTATACTTTTAAAGGTACATGAAGGTTTTTTATCTTAAAACGTCCAGCATTTAATTGCCTACTACGATCACCAAAAGGGAGATCATAGGCTAACTTAACTAAAAAGGCTCCGGAGTGATTAGGATCCCAAATGATTGCATCTTCTTTGTTTGGTGAGATATAAATTCTTTGAAGCATTTCCATGAGAGATTAGTATTCATTAATAAGTCTATCAGAAACTCTTCTATACTTGTAAGGTAAAGACCAAACAATTTTAGAAGAAAAACCCCCCACTAGCCTTTTTAACAGAAGCTAATGGGTAAGTAACTTTGGTAAAACCTCAGGGAACAAATATCTCAGTAAAAAGTCATCAAGCCATTTGTCAAACCAGAATAAAGTCTTTTCCCCATTCCCAATCACTTTCCGAAAAATGTCTTAAATATATAGGTCTATCATAGTCAATATCCCTCCAAACATGAGACAAATATGACTTATTTTCTGGGACTTTTGATTAAACCATAAAAAACATCCATTCCATACTTTTCACGAAGAACCTCCACCCAAAAGTAATTTTGTTGGCTGTAAATTCTCCACCACCATTTGATAAGCAAGCCAGAATTCATATTTTTCAACTTTTAATTCCCATTCCTTCTTCTCTCATCGGTGCACATATTTTCTCGTAACTTATTAGATGCAATTTCTTCTTCTTTTCATCATTACCCCAAAGGAATTTTCTCATTAAACCTTGCATACACTTAACAATCTGTTTCGCCATCCTGAATAAAGATATACAATAAATTGGTAAATTTGACAAAGTCAAATTGATAAAGAGTATACCTTCCTCCCAAAGAGAGAGTCTTAGCTTTTCACAAATCTAACTTTTTGATAAATCTTTCAATGATTGGATCCCATATAGACCTCGATGGATTTGAAATCACAAGAGGAATCCCAAGATACTTGGAAGGTAAACTTTCCACTTTGCAACCCAACGAAGCAGCCATCCTTTCCACTGTATTTTTGGACAGCCAACTCCAATCAATTGGTCTTGCCGAGGTTAAGCTTTAGTCCTGTTGCAAATTCTATACATTTGAGAAAAATCCACAAACTTGTACCCTCCCTTTTACATGGATCACAAAATATGATAGTATCATCTGCATACTAATGATGTGAAACTATCAATCCATTATTCCCACCCTTCACACCAAATATAATACCTTTTAAAACTCCTCCTCTAAACATGGCACTGAAGGTTTCAGCTGTCGGAGTATACAAGAAAGGTGATAAAGGGCCTTGTCTCAAACATCTAGATACTTTAAAGAATCCAACAGCTTTCCCATTAATTATGGATCAAATTTTCTCTTCTTCTAGCATTTTCTATATAGCATGGAAGAATTTTACATTTTTGTCACCTTCCTTCAACCATTTAATCATTGATCTTTGTCTCTAATGAATCTCTTATAACCTTAGCAAGCTCTTATATGATGCTGTCCAATTTCTTCTTTTACCAACTTGTTCTTGAGACAAGTAACCTCCCATAAACTGAATATTGTCCATCTCCTCAACATGTCCCTTGGCTTCAATAATATTTGTTTGCAAATCACCCAAATTATTTCTTTTCCAACTAATAATTTTTCTTTTAAGCATTTAGAATTTTTTAGATAACTGATAGCCTTTCCACCCTTCTATCTGATTACTTTTCCAAAACTCTTCAACTAACTAAACTACTGACCTTTCTGACAACCAAGTAAGCTCAAACCTAAAAGGTGAAGGGCTAAAAGTGAATTCATTTGTGTTAAACATAAGGGGAACATGGTTAGCGGCAATTTTCGAAAGAGCTTTAACACTGCTTTTTGGAAATCGGTTCAAAACCCAGAGGTGAGCAAAAATCTATCCAATCTTATTAAAACTGGTTCAGATACATTATGATTGGACCAAGTAAAGTTAGCTCCAATAGAAGGCATATCTATCAATTCATGTTGTAGGATAAAACCATTGAATAACCACATACAAGAAGACATGCAGGGGGATGACGAGGACTCACTAGACCATCTAATAATATTAAAATCTCCACAAACACATCATAACACATTAACATTGTCATAAATGTCTGACAGTTCATCCAAAAATAAGGCCCTTTCATCAAGTCGGTTAGGTTCATAAATTATAGTAAGCCACCACACAAAATCATCCATAGGGCCTCTAAACATGACATAAACATGTCTAGAGAACAAAATATATTGAGAAGTATGCAAACTGGTGGCATCCCAGAGAACCCAAATACCCCCTGAAGAACCAACAGCATCAGAACCCAAAAAATCCAAAGATCTTCTTCCCCGGACTTCTCTAGCCATATGGACATTCGGGGTTCCCATTTTAGTATCCTGAAGCCAAAAAATCCAAGAGATCAGGTCTTTCCTTTTGGCAAAAATAAATTGCATCTCTCTTATGTGAGCCACCATTGAGGCCCCTAATATTCCAACAGATTCGATGTCTCCATTTTAGTTTCCTGAAGAAGTAAGAGATCAAGTATTTCCTTTTAGCAAAAAGAAATCACATCTCTCTTACGTGAGCCACCATTGAGACCCCGAACATTCCAACACAACATCTTCATTTAGAAACATAACCATTTCTGTGTTTGGTGATATTTGAATTATCAGCAGACACATCAGCAACAGGCTTAAACTGAGCATGGGTTCAACCCCTTACCTCATCATTGTCATAGTTGATGTGGTAGACCAGATTATCCAATTCCCTCTGTACTCGACCTTTTGTTTTTTCTTTCTTAGTTTTGATGCCTCATGTTCTCTCAACCACCTCTTGTTCATGTTTCTTCTTCAGCGCCTCAGTGATAGAATCCAGTGTCAAAATCGGATGTGTGCTCATTTTATCTTTGACAAAGCTTGATGAGAAAAGTTATGACTTGGCGTACTTGAAGATGGGATGGAAGACTTGTTGTGAGGAAGATAAAGATTATCTTATTGATTAGATGCTTGTATATGTCAAGGAAGTTGAAAAGGCGATGACTTGTTTACAATGGGAAAGCCTTTAGGAAAAATGTCATTGCACGTGCCACCAATGTATGTTCCTTCAATTGAATGTGGAAACTTGCCATGAGGCTCATATGCATTATGGTAAATTGTAGGTGTAATTCTCGAGGCAGGATGTTTGAAATTTAAAATCAAAGATCTATTTCCATCCCACTTTTCAATCCATTTTTGGACTATCCGTTTCCCCCATAATTACATTTGATTGTTAACCGGTGGCTATGATTCAATGAGTCCCTTGATCTTTGCCGTTGATTTCGCTTCTCTTTCCTCGAGATGCCATTGTTGCATCTCGAACTTGATGAGCCTACCTGATGTGGGCCATCATTGATCTTAGACAACTATACTAGCTCTTGCCTAGGACTGTGAGCTTCATTTGACATCAAGAACTTTTCCATCAACAATGTTAACTTATTTGAATGAAATTCTAAAGTTAAACTCACCTAACTTTGGGATTCACTGAATTGGAAAATCCAATCCTTTAAAGTCAACCAAACAAATAAGGAAATGATAGGAAGTTGTACGGACCAAGATTTTGCCGGCTTAAGAAAGCACGTGACAGTGAGAAAGCACGCTGTAGTGAGAGAGTGCGAGGCAGTGAAAGTGCGTGTGGCAGTGAGAGCGCACGTCAGTGAAAGTGCGCATGTCAGTGAGAAAGTGTGCGGCAGTGAAAGTGTGCACAGCAGCGAGAGCGCATGGCAGCGAGAGCGTGCGGCAGTGAAAGTGCACATGGCAGTGAGAATGCGTGCGGCAGAGAAAGTGCGCACGGCAGCAAGAGCGAGTGGTAATGAGGGTGAGTTGTACCACAGCTGTGCGTGTTAGAGATGTACTTGTCAGTGCCATACGTGTCAGTGTCGTGCACGTTAGAACTGTGTATGACAAGCCACAATGTTACCCCACCTACTCACATTGGGAATACTTAAGTTTTCTCTCCCCCCCTCACCACCATCCACTCTCTCTCTCTCTAAGTGCCCAACACTTAGAGCCCACTGTGACTCCATTGAAGAGCCACTGTAAGAAGCTTGAAGTGGAGCATGAGAGGGAGCTTTGGAGGCACCTTTTCACACTAGGTAAGTGGATCAACCACCATTCCACCCAGTTTGTAGAAGCCTGAAATTAAATACTTACAAGCATGAGATGGGTGATAGAAATGAGTGTATTGTACAGACTTTTACGTAATATTTCACTAAACTGATGCCTCTGTTGTATGGGGGGTTTTAGTGCTGAGAATGAGCTTATTGCTTACAAAAATATATAGAAAAGTATCTATGTATGCCTAAAGTAAAATGGAAAAGATTGCATGAGAATGCCTCTGTGAATTGAAAGTTATTCAGTATCCTTCGAAGCATTCCCTATGACATTGTGAATTTCTAGGAACATTCATGATTTTATAATAATATTTTGAACAGCCAAATGAGGTTCAAATAACTTCAAATCATTGCCATTAGAAAGATATGTGAGTTTACCAAAATGTTCATGTTTACACATTGTTCAAATTTCCTGTAAATGAGAAGTTGTGCCCCAAAATGTGCAAGCATGTCACTATTAGCAAACCTTGCCAAAATTTCTAACTATTGCCACTGTAGTCATGGGTTTTGATTAATCAAATGAAACCCAATTGCCTTAAAAATATAGTCATTTAAAAGATCTTTGTGTATGTTTAAATTTGCATGTTGGATTTATTGATTCTTTCTAGATTGAAAGTTATATATATATTTGTGAGGATAGGTCACTGTTGGCAGAGTCCACTCGACTCTCAAAACTATCACCTTGTTTCACGAACCTTTGAATGACCAAATGGAGTCAAAATACATTCAAATTGCCTCTGTTGGAAAGATATGCACTTTTAATTAAATTTTGGTTTTGTAACCATTTTAAAATACTTTATGGATTGAGAGTTATAACCATGCTAGGTAGGACATGCCACTGTCTCAATTGTACAACAGATTTCAGATGGTATGCCTCCACTCTACTGAGCCTTTGAAGGGCCAAATGAGGTCCAAACACTTTCAAGCCACTCCATTTGAAAGATATGCATGTCTACTATAAAATTGGTTTTGGAATCATCTCTGAATTCTGAACGGATCAGAAGTTACGCCCTGCTGCCTAAAATTGCAGAAGAAGTGATATTGTGATATCGATATTGTGATATCGATAATGTGATATCGATACTGTGATACCAATATTGTGATCTTGATACTATGATATTGTGATACCGATATGGTGATACTGTGATTCTAATACTGTAATACTACGATATCGATACTGTGATACTGATACCATAAGGCATTGTGATACCGACCACTACGCAATGGGACACCCATTGGTGGTTGGTACAGTCGTGTTATGACACAAGGTGATACTGTTATACTGTGATATATGGTGATACTGACCACTATGGAATGGGACACCCATTGGTAGTTGGTACTATCATTCTAAGAAACACTGTGATATTGTTATACCGTGAAACTAACCACTACGCAGTGGGGCACCCATTGGTAGTTGCATACTTTTAGATCGGCAACTGTTGACTGTTCCTCTATCCCAATGATACAACTGGGGTCGGGAGGTTAAACTGAGTAACAGGGTGGGTCGCTCCCCCTAAATGTTATGGGCACTACACATTGGGTCATCCAATAGTAGTGTAACGTTTTCTCGCCAGAAAGGCATAAGGAAAGGGTTGTATCTTGCAAGGCACAGCCTATCGAAAACCCAAAAGCGCTCTGAGGATGTGTGTGTGTGTGATGATAGTACGAAATGAGTTACCCACTTGTCATTGTTCTCCCTTCTGAATGAGGGTAGAGGTTCCAAGCTACAGGATTTGCTGAACCTGAGTGATGGAACTTCTACTTCAGGAGTAGGCTTCTCTAGCTTCTATTGTGTGAATCGTGAATTATCGACCTTATTGCTCTGATAAAGATAAAATGACTGATGACTTATGCACTGCATGTTCCTGATAATTGAACCGTATTTACTCTTATGCTGTCAAAGTACTGAAGGGTGTGAATAGTGAAAATTCTCTTTATAACTGTGTAAATGGTGTATATCTACTTATTGGGTTGTCAGCTCATTCCCTCCATTTTCATCCTTGTAGAGTGATAATTCTGACCCTCTGGGGGAGAGGGTAGCTGATCGGTGCATTGGGACGCAGAAAGCTTGGAGTTGGTGAAGGGATTTTGGAAGCTTCCTTTAGTAGGTGTTGGTGGCGGTGCCACTTAGCTGTTGGTTGATGTTTACCTTGTATTTTGTGGGCCATTAGTGCCTTGAACTATTTGTAAAGAAATTTTGGAGAATGATTGTATATGGGAATGACTTTGCAATTTGGTTATATCTCTGTTATTGATGAAATGATTTTATTTTCTTTCATGGTTTGCTCTTGTTGCCACCTTTTATATGCGTTGAGCCACTCTCACCTGAGTGACGTTCGCCACCTCACGTCGCGGTCTCGCACTCTGTCGCCCTCTGGGTTGTACGGTGAGGGGTCAGGAGATGGGGTCGTGATAGTTCATGGTATCAGAGCAGTCAGGATAGGATTCTTGGCTAGGAAGTCAGTGTTTTTAGAATAGTTTTGAATAGGGCAGTAACTGGGTGCTTGTGTTTTAGGTTAAGATGTTGAGGACTTGTGCCAACAATGCGAGTTCAAGCAACGAGAACACCGAGGCCTTTGGTGAATTCTTCAGAACTCTGGGGGCCATCACCCAAATGATGAGAGAAGTAATACCGACCCTGTCTACCCTTACCCTTGATAAGAGTGATAATGATCTGATAAAGAGATTCAGGAGGCTTGTAACTCCGACTTTCGTGGGGCATGGGGGAGTAGAAAAAGCTGAGAGGTGGAGAAGACAGGTGGAGAAGATTTTTGAAGTCTTAAACTGTACAGATGAACAGAAGGTGAGACTAGGTACTTTTATGCTAGAAGGAGAGACTGAGCACATGTAGGACTCAGTAAAGCAATCTTAGGAGAGCTTAGGAACTATAACAACTTGGAAGAACTTCCTAGAAGCTTTTTATGAGAAGTATTTTCCTGACTCTGTGAGGGAAGGAAAAGAAGTGGAGTTTATAGAGCTACAATAAGGAAGGATGTCTGTAGCACAATATGTAGCAAAGTTTGCTAAGATTTCAAGGTTCGTGCCACACATTATTGACACTGAGGCACAAAAAGCAAGTAAATTTGAGTGGGGCCTTCGACCCGATATAAGGGGAAGGATAATTTCGGTCAATTTCAAGACCTTCTCCCCACTAGTAGACCTTTCCCTGAAGATATAACGAGACTGTGAGGATTTCTGTTTGAGGAAAGAAGGGAGAGTGGGGCCGCGCCGTCGGGGAATTTCAACAGAAAGGCTCTACCACCCCCAAGGAGAGAGTTTAAGGGCTGGAATAATCAGGGTGGTGTAAAGATTCAGAGGACCTTCCAAGGTGACATAAAGGAAAATCGATGCCTAGCCTGCCACAGTGAACCACACTGCAGCCGAGTGCTTCAAGAAGACTAGGGCCTATTTCCGGTGTGGCAAGCCAGGCCATGTAGTTAAAGACTGGCCAATTAAAGGACCAGAGAGCAGACCAAGGACCCAAGGCGGGGTTTTTGCCCTGACGAAGAAAGAGGCTAAGGCTAAGGCGTCGACCTCTGTGATTCGAGGTACGTTATCTGTTCGTGGAATTGAAGAAAGAGTTTTAATTGATCCTGGATCTTCCCACTCTTTTGTTGCATGACATTTTGCATGCCATATGAATGTTAAACCTGAGCAGCTTGATTTGACTTTGGTTGTATGCACACCTATGGGAGAATCTTTTGAAACTGACATCGTATATAAACATTATGGGGTTGTGCTTGAGGTGCATATGTTATCTATAGACTTGATACTCTTAGACATCGAAGACTTTGATATCATTTTGGGCATGGACTGGCTATCTACACACCATGCTACAGTGAACCGCCATGATAAAATTGTAACCTTTAGATGCCCGAATAAGCTTGAATTAAACTTTATGAGCATTAAGGACGTTTCTCCTCTACACCTTATTCGGCCCTCCGGGCTTCCCACATGTTGGCTAAAGGATGTGTTGGGTACTTGGCCTATGTGATAGAGAATTAGGATGTCCAGCCTAAGTTAGAGGAGATACTGGTGGTGAGGGAATATCTTGAAGTTTTTCTTGAAGAGTTGACCTCTTTACCCCTAGTGAGGGAGATAGAATTCGAAATAGAAGTGGCCCTTGGTACTACTCCCATTTCCAAAGCCCCTTACATAATGGCCCCAGCAGAGCTAAAGGAGCTGAAAGAACAAATGTGGCAGTTATTTGATAAAGGACTCATTCGGCCTAGTGCATCAAATAGATAATAAGACTACATGGAGTACATGTTAGCATTGTGTCCGACACGGATTCGAGATTTACTTCAAGATTTTGGATTAGTCTGCAATCAGCCTTGGGGACAAAACTCACTTTTAGTACTGCTTTCCACCCCCAGACTTACGAACAGTCTGAAATGACTATTCAGATCCTGGAAGATATGTTAAGGGCCTATGTTACTGATTTTAAAGGAAGCTGGGATTATCACTTTCCTCTAATAGAGTTTGTATATAACAATAGTTTTCAAGTCAGTACTCAGATGACACCTTTTGAGGTCCTGTATGGGAGGAAGGGCATATCACCAGTGCGTTGGGACAAAGTTCGTGAAAGGAGACTGCTAGGGCCAGAAATTGCCCAAATAACATCAGAAAATATTACCTTAATTCAAGAAAGGCTCAAAACAGCCCAAAGTCGACAGAAAAGTTATGCCGATCATCGTAAAAAAGACCTCGAATTTGAAGTGCGTGATCGGGTATTCTTGAAAGTATCGCCAACTAAGGGCATTATGAGATTTGGCAAGAAGGGAAAACTGAGTCCGTGATTTATTGAACCCTTTGAAATTTTAGAAAGAATCGGAGTTGTGGCTTACTGACTGGCCCTACCACCCAAGTTGGCTAACATTCATGACGTTTTTCACGTTTCACTATTGAGAAAATATCAGCTGGACCTTCCCATGTCTTGAAGTATGAGCCAATCCCTATTAGAGAAGATTTGACCTATGACGAGAGATCAATTGAAATACTAGACATGAGGGTGCAGGTTTTGCACAATAAAGAAATCCCTCTCATTCGTGTGTTGTGGCAGTATCATTCAAGAGAAGAATCAACATGGGAACGGGAGAATGAGATCGGGGATAGATACCCCCATCTATTTGATTAACTGACGATTTTGAAGACAAAATCCCTTTTAAGGGGGGGTGATGTACCGACAGAGATTTTCTCGGCGTAAGAAAGCGCATGGTAGTGAGAAAGCGTGCGACAGCGAGAGCGCACGACAGCGTGAGCTCGCGGCAGTGAGAAAGCGCGCGGCATTGAGAAAGCTCGCAGTAGTGAGAAAGCGCATGGTAGTGAAAGTGCGCTTGGCAGCAAGAGCGTACGACAATGAAAATGCACGCGGCAGTGAGAAAGCGAGCGACAGTGAAAGTGCGTGTGGCAGTGAGAATGTGCATGGCAAAGAAAGTGTGCGCGGCAGTAAGAGCGTGCAATAGTGAGGGTGAGCCATACCACTGTCGTGCGTGTTAGAGACGTATTCGTCAATGTCGTACATGTTAGAGCTGCGCACGTTAGAACCGTATATGATCAGCCACAATGTTACCCACCTACTCACATTGGGAATACTTAAGCCCTCTCTCCCCCCAAACCCCCCCACCCCCCCACTGCCATCCACTCTCTCTCTATCTCTCTCTAAGTGCCCAACACTTAAAGCCCACTATGACTCCATTGAAAAACCATTGTAAGAAGCTTGAAGTGACCATGAGAGGAAGCTTTGGAGGCATCTTTGCACACTACGTAAGTGGATCGACCACCATTTCACCAAGTTTGTAGAAGCACAAAATTAAATACTTACAAGCATGAGATGGGTGATAGAAATGAGTGTATAGTAGAGACTTTTAAGCAATATTTCACTAAACTAATGCCTCTGTTGTATGGGGGGTTTTAGTGTTGAGAATGAGCTTATTGCCCACAAAAATCTATAGAAAAGTATATATGTATGCCTAAAGTAAAATGGAAAAGATTGCATGAGAATGCCTATTGTGAATTGAAAGTTATTCAGTATCCTTTGAAGCATGCCTTGTGACACTACAAATTTCTAGGAAAATTCATGATTTTGTAATATGCTTTTGGACAATCAAATGAGGTTCAAATGACTTCAAATTATTGCCATTGGAAAGATATTTGAGTCTACTAAAATGTTAATGTTTAAACATTGTTCAAATTCCCTGCAAAAGAGAAGTTGTGCTTTAAAATGTGCACTATATCATTGTTAACGGACCTCATCGAAATTTCTAATAGTCGTCACTATTGCCATGGGTTTTGATTAACCACATGAGGCCCAATTACCTTCGAAACACAACCATTTGAAAGATATATGTGTGTGTTTAAAGTTGCATGTTGGATTTATTCAGATATTCTTTCTAGATTGAAAGTTATGCATAAATTTGTGAGGATAGGTCACTGTTGGCGGAGTCCACTCGACTCTCAAAACTGTCACCTTGTTGTCACGAACCTTTGAATAACCAAATGGAGTCCAAATACGTTCAAACTGCCCTGATGGAAAGACATGCACTTTTAATTAAACTTTGGTTTTAAAATCATTTTAAAATATTGTATGGATTGGGATTTATAATCGTACTGGATAGGACAAGCCACTGTCTCAACTGCACAACAGATTTCAGATGGTATACCTCCACTCTACTAAGATTTTGAAGGGCCAAACGAGGTTCAAACGCTTTCAAATTACCTCCATTTGAAAGATATTCATGTCATGTCTATTGTAAAATTGGTTTTGGAATCATCTTCGAATTCTGAACTGATCAGAAGTTACATCCCTCTTTATAACATGATGTCGCTACCTGAAATTGCAGAAGAAGTGATACTGTGATATCGATACTGTGATATTGTGATATCGATAATGTGATACTATGATATAGATATTGTGATACCGATATTGTGATATTGTGATATTAATACTGTGATACTGATATGGTGATACTATGATACCGATACTGTGATACTGATACTATGATATCGATACTGTGATACTGATACTGTGATGCTGATACCATAAGCCATTTGTGATACCGACCACTATGCAATGGGATGCCCATTGGTGGTTGGTACAGTCGTGTTGTGACATACTATGATACTGCTATACTGTGATTTATGACGATACTGACCACTACGCAATGGGACACCTATTGGTAGTTGGTACTATCATACTAAGAAACATTGTGATATTATTATACCGTGACACTAACTACTACGTAATGGAGTACTCATTGCCAGTTGGATACTATTATGTCGACAACTGTTGAATATATCTCAACCTCAATGATAGGATTGAGGTCGGGAGATAAAACTGAGTAATAGGGTGGGTCACTGCCCCCAAATGTTATGGGCACTATGCATTGGGTCACCCAATGGTAGTGTAACGCCCTCTCACCAGAAAGGCTTAAGGAGAGGGTGGTATCTTGAAAGGCCACCGCCTATCGAAAAGCCCAAAGAGTGCTGGGGACGTGTGTGTGTGTGAGGATAGTATGAAGTGGGTAACCCACTTGTCATTGTCCTCCCTCCTAAATGAGGGTAGAGGTTCCAAGCTACAGGATTGGCTTAACCAGAGCGATGGAACTTTTACTTCAGGAGTAGGCTTCTCTAGCTCTATTATGTGAATTGTAAACTGTCGGCCCTACTGTTTTGATAAAGATAAAATGGCTTATGACTTATGCATTGCATGTTCCTGATAATTGAATTATATTTACTCTTATGCTGTTAAAGTACCAAAGGGCATGAATAGTGAAAATTCTATTTATACATGTGTAAATGGTGTAGATCTACTTACTGGGTTGTTAGCTCATTCCCTTCATTTCCATCCTTGTAGAGTGATAATTCTGACCCTCTAGGGGAGAGGGCAGTTGATCGGTGCATTGGGGTGAAGAAAGTTTGGAGTTGGTGAAGAGATTTGGGAAATTTCCTTTAGTAGGTGTTGGTGGAGGTGCCACTTAGCTGTTGGTTGATGTTTATCTTGTATTTTGTGGGCCATTAGTGCCTTGAACTATTTGTAAAGAAATTTTAGAGAATGATTGTATATGGGAATGACTTTGTAGTTTGGTTACATCTCTGTTATTGATGAAATGATTTTATTTTCTTTCGTGATTTGCTCTTGTTACCACCTTTTATAAGCGTTGAGCCACTCTCACCTGAGTGACGTTTTCCACCTCACGTCGCGGTCCCGCACGCTGTTGCCCTCCATCTTATACAACGAGGGGTCAGGGGGCGGGGTCATGGTAGAAGTCTTATTCCAATCAATTTTAATTAACCAAAGGCTAAAACCTCTTTGGCCCTGTTAGGATTGGGCGAGGCTTGGACTAGTCCTGTAAGGACTAGGGCTAGCTTGTTCAAGTGCTGCCCATCGCCACACGTTTTCCCCCAGGGAAAAAATGCGCATTATGTTCCCTCGGGGACACGCTACATGCGCTTAGTCAAAACAATGGCCTTAACTTGCCTCGCTACGCGTGAGAGAAAGCGTGTGAAAATGATGACTGATAGGTATATCTTCGAATGAAAGGGATCGATGAATATTAAAGCAAAGCGGGATCGTTATTTACGACGCGAAAGGAAACCTTACGACGACATTCATAACGCGAGTTTTTGAAATAGCGAGGAGGGTTCTTGTCTTGTGCGTTGATTTATCTGTTTTTTCGAAATAAAAATAAAAGCTTTGCTGTGATTTGTGGATTTGAGTATTGGCCCTTTGCTGTGGTTTGTGGATTTAGGTATTGGCCCTTTGCTGTGGTTTGTGGATTTAGGTATTGGCCCTCCTCTTTGGCTATCTGATTTGGTGGTATTTGGATTTGAAGCGTTCTGCCTGATCCGTTAGCAATGTTCAAATTCTGGTACGCTTGTGACCTTTTCTTTCTCTTCATTCCTCATAAGAGAAATTGTGGTTTGTTTTATCAGGTGGATCTGCGCATGCTATCTACTTTTTCTTCCAACTTTGGTTCTATTTCCTGAGAAGTGGGATTAATTGTGGTTTTGGTCTTGTGTTTATTTGTACATTAGGACCTAATTGAGTGGGTCTATTCTGATTTCACTGTTACTGATTGTTTTTGGGTCTGTCAAATGTAAATGAGATTTAGGTACCTTGTTATTTTCTCAGGTTTTATGGTTTTCCTTGTTTGTTCAATGAATATTTCGACCATTCTGTGTTATATGGGATTAAGTCCATGTCCATAAAGGGTTTTTTTTAGTTATTATATAGGGGGATCATGGATTCATCATCTGTATTCTTTTTCTGATTAGTCTTATAGCTTATATGTAACTCTAAGAATTACATAGTTCTTGCTCATCTCTTATTTTTAGTATTTTTTGTTAGTCATAGATGTAACACAAATTTTTGTATTCTCTTTTTTTGACAGACAAATTTCTCTAGTTTTAGATTACTGAATATGTTTTCTGTTGAATGAATTCCTCCCTTGTTTGATTTATAATATCTACAGTAGGTTGGACCTTCTTTTCATATAATAATTTTTATTTCAACCATTAAAGTTTTGTCTTCACAGATTGATGAGAAGCAGAACACAAAATTGTTCAACAATTATTTCATCTCCTTGTTTTTTTTTGTGTCAGTGATGAGTAAGGGGTTATTATATGATTGTCAACTATTAATTGCTAGATATTGAGTTGACGCTTTAGTAGATTAGGCTTGTTACTTGATAATTAGCAAGGTATACTTAACAATGGTTGTCTGACAAATCATCGATGTTAGAACTCACTATGTTATTTTTTATTATTCATTATTTATAACTGCTCTGTAACATATACTACACTAGGCATTATTAGAAGTCGAAGTTTTTGTGAATGTATGTCAGTGTTTCAAAAAGCGCTAGGTGACGCCTAAGCGGCCGGGGGTCCAGGCCGCCCAGCACCTAGGCAGGCGCCCAGGCAAGCACCTAGAACTTGGGCAGCCAATAGATTTATAAAACATCCAAAATTAAATGTAATACTAATGAGTGATGTTTAGATCAATTTCTCATAACTTTGAGAAACCCTTCAATTCTATAGAAATCACCAAAAACTAGTGTTTGAAGGTTTTTCTCTCTCTCTAAAATAGGCTCTAATGGGTTTTAGGTTTCAAATGAACCTAAATCCTACAATTTTTCCCTTTAGTATTAAAACAATGACCAAATATACTCTCCATGAGTGGGCCTTGGGCGGGCCTGCCCAGGGATATCTGCCTATCCTGCCTATTTTGGCCTCCTAGGCCTAAGCGATGCACCCATGTCTTCTAGGCTGCCTAGGCTGCTGCCCAGGCGCTGGGTAGTCCGCTTTTTAAATCACTGATGTATGTACTTTATGAAGGTGGCATATGATACAGGTTAATGAGTATGAAAGGACTCTTATATTATACTAAAAATCTTGTATCCCTCTTTTCTCAACAGGGAGAAAATGTCCGGCCAACTAAGTTATATTAGGGAGATGAAATAATGAGAGTGGGAAAGAAGACTAGGAAATGCAAATTAGGAATTATGGGTGTCATTCCTTCAAGATCTAGTGCAATGATCAACATGGCAAGTCTAAATAACTATCTAATGTATTGTTTACGAAATTTGGGGATGTATTGGGTAGCGAGCTAGTGCATAATATTCTTTTTTTTTGTTTTTTCTTTAAGTTTCTTTTTGGACCTAAATCATGGGATTGGAATGGATGGAATATTTGGTTTTTGTGGTATTGATGACATTATTGCTCAAGTCCTCTATTACTTCTTTCGTAATTCTCCAAAGATGCTACCACAGCTTTCATATCTTAGGACTTGGTGTGGGAAATCTGGAATTTTTCATGGTGTAATTTTGAAAAGTCTTACTTCATGTGACAAAAGTAAAAGAGTTTACTCTTATGTGGATCTGAAATTTGTGTTATGTCATGATTAAGTGGAGTTTGGGAGCTTTGGTGGATGTCTTGGTTTCTTCTTCTTTCTTATTTATCAACAATATGGGCCTTGAAAACTCTTTCATTTTCCTAGTTGCCTTCGATACTGGACCAGTCTTTGCCTTTCCTATTTGCTTTAATGATCAAATATTTAAGCACGCTTTTGGGTGGTTGGCAAGTTCGGTTTTATTGAAGGTTTTCCTCTGTGTAACACTAATTGACGAACATGTTAAGTTAAAATTTGTGGGGTACAGTACACTTTGTAGGTGATACGTTAGTCGCTTGTGATATGTTTTTTGGATGCTGTGGCCTTAAGGTTCATTTAAGGCACTTTTTGGGAGGTGTTGGAACTAAATATGACAAAAATGATGGGCCTTAGAGTG
This sequence comes from Amborella trichopoda, assembly GCF_054954075.1. Lineage (NCBI taxonomy): Eukaryota > Viridiplantae > Streptophyta > Magnoliopsida > Amborellales > Amborellaceae > Amborella > Amborella trichopoda. The sequence continues at coordinate 25,514,061 of NC_142342.1, forward strand.
GTCACTGGTGTTGTAGATCATATGGCTAGAGAATAAGTAGGGCTGTTTTTTATCTTTGGGTGCTCGTAGAGAATAGTTGTGGGAGCATCTTTGGAGAAGGCCAAGGAGAGGTTGGGGTCAAAGAAAAAAATACTTTATTTTATGTCGAAATATTACTCTGATATCTCTTTAGCCCTCCTCCACTCCTTGCTGCAGCTTTGTGAAATGGAAAAGAGTTGAGCATATTTCTCTTGGAGTGGCGGTCCTTAAATAGGAAGAATCCATTTTATGAAACTGAATCTGGTGTATGGACTAAATTTAGGTGCATAAGGTGTTTCCATTTGTAATAAAGTAGCTTTATTTGCTACCTGGATGATTATCGTACCTTTTTATCAAGGATGATTGTGGTATCTAACTATAAAAGAATGAGGCATTGAATTGAATGCAATCTTTTGGAAGTTTGTAAGCATGGGCCACAAGGTCATTGATGACAGGATGAGTACTAGAAGCTTTTGGAAGTTTGTAAGCATGTGAGGGCAGTGGATTTGGTCCTTTACAGAGGAGTTCAATTGAGGTTTATGCTTGCAAATAATGTGAAGATTTGCTAAATCAGGATGGGTGAATGCTGAAGGAACTCAGTTTCAGCAGAATGATTTCTTCTGAAAGCAAATGTGTTTAGAAATTAAGGTCATGAAGCTGATTTCCTATAGTGACTTCTTGAGAAGGGACCTTGACGTAGAGAGGGAGGAATTCTTGGCTGTTTGATTTGATGGTTTTTACTTAAGGAAAGCATAGGATTGTGTTGATCTGAGTCCCCAATGACCTCAGGCTTACTCTTATGACATCTTTGTATGAGGTCTTGTAGAGTAATATAATGAAATTTCTGCTAGCCAGATTTTTTTGAGTTTATGAGGATGGGATTTTGGATGGTCATTAATCTGAAACATCAGGATTCAGGAATGGCATTCGGTTGAAATCCTTCTGTGCTAGCAGGAAGCTGCACCTAGTGCATCATATCTTGCTGCTCTATAGCTATTATTCGAAGATCTGAGTATGCTTAAAATCTTTTAAGTTCCATAGGTCATTTTAATTTGGAAGGCTTTTTCTGGATGCCACTTCAATATGCGTCCTTGGCATTACTTTTAGGTGATAGATTGGATGGGTTTAGTTGGCATCTCTGGATGCCACATTTTAACCCCCCTTTAGGTGTGAACACACACCCAAAGTGCTGCCGTTTTGTGAGTTAAAAAAATTTAGAGATACCTGTTTTAACCCCATATGCAAGAGTGGCACCTTTCATGAAATTCGCTGTAACAAATCTGTGTGAACATGGGCATGAGCTTTGATGCATGGATACTCTAAAGGGGGTGTAATGTCTGTGTCGGGCCTTACACTAATGTATGCCAAATCACAACTTTTTAATGTTTTAGCCATGTCCACAACTGTGTCCATGCATCATAGGGCATGAAGGTCTACCTTCTCCTGTAAAGCCTTATAACCGTTTAAAAGTGTTATCTTAAAATGGTTCAAGCATACTGGTAGAAAGCTTGTAATGTTCTAATGTGGAATAATGGGAAGTCAGCTGAACGTCTCAGAGAAAGGAGATCCATGCATGATCTGTCCTTGTGCATATGAAACACATGAAATCCATACACTCAGACAACCATTGCGTGCGCATGCAAAAATGTGGATACAAATATGTGCCTTCAAACATGTATCTATCCATCTGCATGTCTATAAATGACTTATCAATACTTCTGGTTGTCTGTTTATCTATTTATTAGTCTGTACTGCTAGCTGGTCCTCCATCTTGCACTTGCTCACACATGCATGATCTGTCTATCTAGGTATATGTGTGCATATTAATAAGTCCATTATTGTGTGCTTATATAATGTTTTTACGCTCATGTTTTACTGGTTAGTCATATAAATCTACATGTATAGATGTAAATTCTGCTGCATATTGACATTTCAAGAAGCTGGCCATTTTTGTAATTACAGAAATCTAAGTTGTATTTTATCTATTTATCTATTTATTACTTTAAAATGCTAAACGCTTGCACTATGTAGGGGAGCACAAGAACAACCCCAAACAGCGATTCCCACACAACCATGGCTTTCGTCATCAAGCTCATCACCGAATTCTTCCCGTCCCTCCACGCCGAATAGTTCAATGTCTGCTGCTTTGGACCGCCCACAGTCTCCATCATGTGGGCCACTGTCTCCAACTGAGGCTGCAGGCATTATTGTTCTTTTAAAGGACAAAAGGTACTTTTATCTTGTGCAACTGGCTGTTGAGGCTTCATCCTGCCTGTTACTTAGTGCTTAAATTGACTTTGAAACCTTTTAGGAAGAGCATGTTGTCCTATCACTGGATTACTGACGGTCAATGGTTTTGCTCCTGCTGTTGTTCATTTGGTTTGTTGTGACAAAGGGAGACATTAACCATGTGCTGCACACACATTACGAGGCTTTGTACTTTTGATCCAGCTTTTGCTAGGAAAATTTAGTAATAACCATGGATTGTTGTGTTCTGCTTTGTTCTGCTTTAAGATGAAGTACATAGGTGGTTGATGTATGTCTTGATGCTGTGGATTCTTGTTATTGATCATTCTAAGCGACTTGATTATCGCTGGTATTAACTTGCTTTGGGATGTTTCTTTCCTAAATGAGGTAGTTCAATATCGGCTATTTATTTTCTCTTGGTGGTTCTATATGTCATTCCTGCTTATGTTTATTGGTATGGAAATGGTTATTTTCATTTAGAATTCCAGTACCCATCATACAAACTTGAAAAATCAAGATTTTATGCAGTTGACAGTAATATGGCTAAACGTTTTACATCATTTTACCTTAAAACAATATGCATGGTGCATCCAATATGACTCCACATTATGTAGAGGATGTCATATTTTATTTCTTAGTGAATTTATAATTCTCTGTTTTGATGCTTCTAGTATGTGGCGAAATATGTATAAGGAACATTTTAAAGTATTAACTGGTTTAGAATGATACTTTAAAACTAATGGGCTCAACTTCAGTACAATTAGGATGGTTTATCAATTTACTTCTTCGACTTATTATGATAAATATGGTCAACTTTAAGCAGATTTCTTGGACTTATTATGATAAATATGGTCAACTTTACCCTAAAAAGAATCACCTGATACAAATACTTTTACGAATTATGTTCATTCACCTGGATTCTCATCCAAAGGAGGCAAATATTTTTATTTGGACATTGATAACAATACTTGTACTTTTTTATTGGAACATAAATGGGAATTTATACTTATATGATTGATGTGAAACAAGAATTGAGACTGGAGGTTGCATGCCTACACACACACACACATACATTGTGGGAGGCTAATTTAATGAGTCATGTATATTATTCAACATGAGAAAGTTAATACAGCTCTTAAGAAACACATTCCCTGCATTCTTGGGAACTCTTTCCCCTCATATTGTTAAGGGCCCTCTCTCTCCTTTGGTGGGCTCCATAATTGGACCTACAAAATGCATTTCCTTCAATTATTTTGTAAAGCTTCTCTCTCTCTCTCTCTCTCTCTCTCTCTTTAATACATAATATATGCACATATGTATCAGTGCTCCCATGGCAACCTCCAACTGGGGAGCCCTGGTCATGATCTCACTTCCCCTCCCAAGGAATGTGCACATGTATGCATGCCATTGGCTATGCCTAGCATAATGGGTTTACCCTGATGTCCCTCTTCACAGGTTTCCGTCCTCTATGCTTTGTAGCTCCAAATAAATGATAAGTATGATGTTCTCTTTGGCATCATGGGTGAATGGCTGTGTGGGGAGTCTTGTGTTTTGCAGAGTGTTGGCAATTATTTATGAGTGTAAATTTAAACTACATGACTTTTAACTGTTACATGTTTGATTGTTGAGAGTTATTCTTCTTCTTCTTCTTTTCTTTTTGTTTTTGGACTATCCATTCCATCAACAAAGTTACAGAGGTTATACAAGAGAGAAACTAAACAAGTATTACAAAGAAGTAACAACCAAATAGGGGCAAAGAAGCACCCTGTTTAGCCAACTGATCTGCGCTAGAGTTTCTGTCCCTGTAGCAATACTGGAAGATAATAGGTTGTCCTCGAATAAGATCAAAGACCTGGTCGAACAAAGAGGCCAATCTTCAGGGGATATGTCTTTCCTTCCTCGCCCAGTGGATAACATTGCTGGAATCTCCCTCCACCATAAGGTTGAGGAAGTAAGGGCATGAGGGTATGAGGCCTTGAAGAAGAGCTCTAGATTCAACTTCGTTCGCAGTGGAAGGCGGGAGGGGACCCGAGAAAGAGAGAATAAGTTTTCTTTCATAATCCGAGAGTGTACTACCCATTCCAGCAATCCCCGGATTTCCTAAGGAGCTGCCTTCAAAATTGAGCTTGAATCTGCCAAGTGGTGGTGGCTTCCACACAGATAATCTGGACAAGGTGTGTTTTTGCATCCTAAGACATGCATCAGTCTTCAAAAATTAGGTCTATGAGGCGAATACCTGCAAAAACTTTGGTGGAAGAGGTCCATTCAGATTCTTAAAAATTGTTGGGTTGTTATCTCATGAATTATAGTTAGAGGAACTAATAATTGTAACATCCCAATGCGACATGCTTAATTTATTTGGAAACCATGATCTCCTTGGTCCACCTTTGTAGGTTGCCTAATCCTTAGCAGTTGTGTCATGAGGAGCAAACCAAGTATATAAAAATATTAGCTATGTAGGAATGGAGACAAGTGCAATCTTTTCTTTCTAAAAAAAAAAACGAGAAAAGATATAAAAATAGCCAAAAATAAAGAAACAACGTATAAAATTAAAGATTCAAAACCAAATATTTGATTTCATCTAATGGGAGGTATAAATCAGTGCAAAATTAAAAATTTTAACTAAAAGAACACGTTTGAAAGAAAATGGTGGGAGAAAGGTGGAGAAAAAAAAATCCATCTTAGAGAATTGTCGGTTATGATTCAAAAGAATTTGTTACGTCTTTCATAGATCAATGTGATAGGAACATTTTGGGACAAGTTTGAATGTGGAAGATTTTCGTTTTTGGGTTCAAAAACTCCCGAAACTTGGAAGGATTTCATTTGGTCAAATGAGTGGAAGGTTTTCTCGATGCTACAGGTGGCTTTGACCAAGGCATGTGATAGATCACAACGTATGTTATGAATAGGAGGTTTGGTCCTCTTTTTGGTTTTTTATCTCATGCAGCTGGTTCTCTGACTCGCTGATCTAAGTAAAGAATTGTAGCTTTTCTTGAAGAAATAGTGGTTTTTGGTATGGTAGTTTTGTTATTCTTAATCATTGTCAATGTTGTTGTCGTTATCGTTGTCGTTCGAGTGCATGATTTCCTTTGAAATCTTCAACTACATCAAATACATTTGAAGGCCAGAATGTCCTTTAGCTATTATATGAATGTATATATTATCATTCTGTGATCTATTGTGAAGTTTTAACAGGTTAGTTAGGCTGAATGGAATTTTTTATTAAGTGGTTTTCATTTAAAAAAATGTAAACAGTAGCTTATGATTTGTTCACATTAATTGTTTTTGTGATTATTTTACTTTTGTATTTGAATTTTCCCTTACACACTTATCTTTACCTTTTAGGATTTTCTTCATCTCAGATATCTAGTTATCATTGGATTACAAATCCAACTTTAGGGATATTGCCCTATTGTTTGGCATTCTCTTACCTGCATACTTTAAATCAATTAAGGCTGGAAGATGTACCTGATAGCTTAAAGGTACTAATTGGAACAGCAAAATAACTGGTAGCGTGATGTTAAGCGTATAGCTGTGATTTTGTATTTTTGTAGATGTCTTACTTCAAAATATTAGTTGCTTCGATTTGGTTTAGCCTTGATGAACTGAACTTCATGTAATTTGATTGTCAAGACAATGGTTCACTTAAGTAATTCCTTTTTGTGGAGTATTAATTAACTATTCATTCTTATAAGGCAATTCCTTGTATTGATCAAATTGATAGATGTGATGACCGTATATGGCCTTACTTTAGATTAAGCTTTTGTAGAAGATTATTATATTCATTGTATCGTGCTTATTTTCTCTAATTAATATGTAGTGTTGATGAACTTCGCAAGCTTCTTACAGACAAAGAGGCTTACAACAACTTTCTCTATTCTATAGAGCAAGTCCGAACACAAAATGCTGTAAGTTTTCTGAGCTCATATTTTCTTGCTCACAGGTGATGGTGATTCTTATTGTTCCATTTTTTGCTGTCTTGCTTATAAGAATTGACCTATTACCTTACTAGTGTTTTAGTCCCAGCTATTTGAAGGTTTTTGACATTGATCAGAAAGGTTCTTTACCTCCTTCTTGTGCTTTGTATTTTGTTATATACTGTCCCAAGACATGCCTTTTAGTAGAGTTGGTGAGTGGCTTAAGTTTATCACTTCACCTAAAGCCAAGCTCAGCATCTATTTTTTTATGTGTATGTGTCATGTGGAGGGTCGAAGCAATGCCCTTACTGTGGTGCTCTTACTGTTTGTGCTGTAATAGTCTTTGTTTCTTTACAGTGTTGTTTTGCCATAACTGAAAATCTATGGTTCAGAACATAGAGTACATTGGAGTTTTACTGGTCCAGAAGGAAACAATATCTATCCAAGGGTTGATTTTCTCTTCAGAAAGTCGGTGGTTGTGACTTGACCCTAGGAATCTGTTAGAATGTTAGTCTAATTATGGATGATGTGGCTCCAAGTTGAGTTTCATGACAAAGTAGAGTTTTGTGTCCAGTGGTTTTGGAGAATCCGTTGGCTTGGTGTGGCTGCTTTGGTTATGTGTGCCTATAGTGAAGCCAATGCAATATTAGATGAGTTTCAGGAAAAATTTGGAGTTCTTTGAGCAGGAAATTATTGCTTCATCTCCACATTATGTTAGAAAATCTAGTTTTGGCATCATTTGAATTTAAGATCGCGGGCTAGAAGGAAAGGTGCAGTTGTTATGGGCAATCTTTGAGTATTTGAAACTTTCAATTTGTGTTGATATTTTTGGCTGTGTAGCAAATCCATGGCCCCTTATACAGAAAAGGTTATTGCGGGATTCTCACTCCACTTACTGCTGGTTTTTTACCTGTACCTGATATTCCTACCTTTATCACTGGTTCTGTTTTCAGAAGGCTGCTGCTCTCTATTGTCCACTCACTATTTTTCTATTGTCTTCTCCTTATCTAGGTTGTGCATCGCATGGTATTGCCCCATAGTTGCCCAGTAAAATTTTCTCAATTGGATCACTTTTCTCTTGGTTTTAGATTTCATCCTACCTGTTTTCTTATTTGAATTGCTGGGCAACGAGACCTTGATGCCCCATTTTTGTAATTCGTCCAAATATGTGGCAACTGAGATAAATTTGATGTCTGATGCTTGCCCCATTTGAAACTCAAGTTTCATAGACTAGGTAAGTCGTCCTTGGCACTCATCATTTTGAATATCAATTACATCTGTTCTGAAAAGTATGTTTTTATCTGCATATTATTTACTTTTTTAGTTTACATTCCACAGGCTTATAGATCTTGATATTCAGTTATCTGAGTTCATATTATGGCATCAATAAAGGGGTTACTCGTCCTGTACAGCTTCTTATAATGCATGTGATAACACGGATGCTTATTTGGTGTTCAGGTCCGCGATGAGCTCTGGAAGGCAACATTTCAGCTGGCAAGTAAGCATTTATACGCTAGCTTTCGTCTCCTTTTCTCCCTTTCAATTAGTGAGAAACTGAGCCCTTCTTTGTGTTTTGGGAATAGGGGAGAACCTGGATAAGGAACCACAAATACTGGAGCTCAAGAATCAGGTCAGTAGTTATACATCTTAAAATGCTCCTAGTTCTTATTATCTTGCATACAAGCTTTAACATGGTTGCCCCTATTTCTCAATTGGTTTATTGACAGTGCCAAGTCATTAGGAGCACAGAACTTGCAGATGCCCAGCAAAAGCTTTGTGTTCTCGAGAAGCAAAAGGAAGAAATTTTGCGCTTATATGCTCCTTCAACGCTACTCCGGAGGATGCAAGGCACTTCTCTCTCTTTCTCTCTCTCTCTCTCTATATATATATATATTCTCTCTCTCTCTCTCTATATATATATCTATATATATTCTCTCTCTCTATATATATATATATATATATTCTCTCTCTCTCTCTATATATATATATATATATATATATATATAGAAAAAGTCTTCCCAACGTCTATAGGCAAAAATGAACAGTGATTTTGCCTACCCTCATCACCGTTCAAAGTTCATCGTACGGTCACGATTGTCCGGTAGTGCTTCATTTTTCATTTTTTTTCTACAAATCAGAATGATTTGAAATTTGGATTGTGTGTACATCTTAGTAAGGTGCACCTAATAAAAATATAAAAAAACTAATTCGTAAAAAAAAAATTCATCAAAATACCCCCGAAACCTTTTGAGGGTATTCTGGTTCATTTTTTCATGTAAAATATTTTTTTGATATTTTTTGTAGATTCATCTATTTTTTATGAACACTCGTTTTATATTTCAGGTCATTTCGATGTATAGAAAAACAATTAAAAATAAAACATTACAAGACAATCGTGACCGTGAGATGACTTTGGACGGTGATGAGGGTAGGCAAAATCACTGTTCATTTTCACCTATAGACGTTTTGTAGTATCTTCTATATATATATATATATATATATATACATACACACTTAAATAAGCTAAATGCGCCAACGGCCTAGATTGAATTTGGGCTTATCTGACAATCACGGATGTTCGGTAGTGTTTGAATTTTAATTGTCTTTCCACAAATCCAAATCACTTAAAATTTTAGGCGTGTGTTCATCAAAAATAGGTGAATATTCAAAAAATATTAAAAAATATTTTACATGAAAAAAATGGACAAAAATACCCCTTTAAAGTTTTGGGGGTATTTTGGTCAATTATTTTTTTACGGATAATTTTTTTATATTGTTATTAGGTGTGCCTTGATGAGAAGAACATACACCTAAAATTTCAAGTGATTTGGATTTATAGAAAAAATTTAAAATTCAAACACTTCTGGACATCTGTAATAATCATATCGGTTGAGATTTAATCTGAGCCGTTGGCGCATTTAGCTTATCTAAGCTAGGCTGCACATTTTAGCTTTTTCCATATATATATATATATATATATATATATATATATATATATATATATATATATATATATAGAAGATTGTAGGGTGAGCCTACTAGTTCACGGGAAAAAATGAGCCCAACGGCTCAGATTGAATCTGGGCCGATCTGACAATCATGGATGTTAGGTAGTGTTTGAATTTTAATTTTTTTTTTATAAATCCAAATCATTTGAAATTTGGAGCAGGCATACATCAAAAATAGGTGAATTTTCGAAAAATACCAAAAAAATATTTTACATGAAATAAATTGACCAAAGTTTCGGGGGTATTTTGATTAAAAAAATTCGCGAATTATTTTTTTTATATTTTTATTAGGTGCGGCTTGATGAGAAGAACACATGCTTAAAATTTCGAGTGATTTGGACTTGTAGAAAAAAAATTGAAATTCAAACACTATCAAACATCCGTGTTCGTTAGATTAGTTCAGATTCAATTTGGGCTGTTGGGTTTATACTATTTCATGAGCAAGTGGGCTCACCCAAGCTTTTTTATATATCTATATATGGGCAAGGTTTGTATAAGGTTGATGCCTAAGTTTTAGACATTCATGGTAAGGCGGACCTCTAAATGATGCTGAAAGTTGCTGTTTCAGTGCCAGAAATACTTGTGATGGTCTGAAAAAAAAATTTCATCTATAATTATGAAAATTAAAGTTTAAAAAATAGTGTAAATCTAGTAGGTCGAGATGATCAATTAGAGGGTTTTTTGGTGATAGAACGACCTTTTCCGATGAGTTTTTGAGGTGGTCATATGGTATAAGATTGACATCTTATACACACCTTTTCCATTATATATGTATGGCATGGGAAAACATGGCACACACCCATGAGCTAATTTGCATATCATTAGCTCACAGTCCAAAGCCTCCTGAAAAAACAAAATATCTAGGGGGGTTTGTTTGACCGGAATTTTATAGACCAATATTTATCCTAGCGAGCAAGCTCATGAAAAATTCCAGAATGTAAAACCTTAAATGGAGTGAAATCAGGTCATCTGCTTCAGGAAAGAAAAAGTAGTATTGATTGAGGCAATAAGGGGATTCATTTGGCCCCCAATTTTGTAGATGTCCGTATCACTGTTAGATGTATACTTTCTCCATCGGGTCAAAGACGAACAGGAGGATTTTATTTTATTTTTTTAATTTTACTTTGAAATTTTGGCATGTGCTTTACCATCACCACATCAGTGAAAAAACCTAAAAAGGAAGATGGATTTTCAGTTCCTTGATACGTCAACGTTTCACCATCCAAAAATTGGATGGCTTCTTATTAATCTTCGGATATTATTATTTTTAGGCATCTACTGATTTTTTTTTTCTCTTTGGACATGGTAACTAAGTGAAGAAGGTTACATCCTTCAATTTTTTTTATAGAAACTCCTAGATAGGGTTTTGCTAAGAGAAAATCTTTTGACACAATGTTTTGTATTGTTTATAAGTTTGAGTGGTGTTGCTTGACATACAGATGCCATGAATGCTGCGGACGAGGAATGTGAGAGGCTGCACGGGCAGCTTCTTGAGAGGGAGATAGAGTTGGGTGCCTTCCTTCCAAAGTACAAGAAACTCCGCACTGTTTATCACAGGCGCTCTCTCTTGCATCTTGCAGCCAAGGCATCTTATGGATGACAAGTTATTTTTGCAGGTTCACAATATTTCATTTGTTGATTACCTCTGAAATTAGTTTCTTGTATAGAAAATATAACCAATTGTATCATCCACATTTTCCATTGTTACATGTGATCGTATATTATCTTCTTTCTATAACTGTCAAATGTTAGACATGTAAATGCATGACAATCCCAGCCCTCTTCTCTAGAGAATAATGAGCAAACTATTTTGTGCTTCATTATTCATTCCTTCAATTTGAGCCCTTAATATCACAACTACTCTCTCTCTCTCTCTCTCTCTCTCTCACTCTCTGTGTCTGTTCCTCGCATGTTTCAAGCTTGTAGCTGTAGACTGTGGAGGAGCAATTTGAGTTTAACTTCATATTAATTAAGGAAAATATGGGTGAGGGACTGTTGGTAAGGAAAATATGGGTAAGGAATTGATGGTTTTCGAGGCTTTCAAGAATTATTTCCTTCAGTCTATGGATACTGGTATTTCATTATTGCCAACTTTGGGAAAGGCTTCTCTTATGGAGGGACATTAGTTTGAGTAGAGAGAATAAGAGGGAAGGTGAACACTCATTTTGGACAGATTTTGGTCACTTAAATATATATACTCGCAATGTAATGTGCATTGCTTTCAAGCACGTGATATATTTTAGGTAAAAGTAATGGGGACAGTATACTGTGAGACGGTTTATCTTTGTTACAAGGAGGTCACAAGTGGTATTAGCCATTATATGTCAAATTAGGTGGCTTGGTGGTGTATACTACAAACGTGAGATTTTTTTTTTTTACTTTGAATTTTGTTAATGATACATTCACAACTATCTAATTAGAATCTAATAGATAAAAGTGATTGTGATTTTTTTGTATTAAAAGTAAATAGTCTATTTGTATATTTCTTCAAATAATATATTGTTAAAAATTATTTTTGAAAAAAGATTTATAGCTCTATTTTTTGTTTAAATATTAATGGTTTCTCGAAAGTGTGATTAGATTGAGAAACACTTTTAAATTAAATGTTTATATAGGGTTGAGGTCTTAAACAATCAAATTAAGGTGCACCTAAAAAATTCACTTGAAGAGGTTGTATTGAAGTCAAAAACCCTTGAAGATGATCATCTTGATACAGTCGACTTTGTTTGGCTAGTCCCTCTTTTGTTTTTTTGCATTGTATACATGTGGCTTTTGGGTTCCTTAACCCATTCATCCGGATCGGGGATTTTCTCATCCTCGCATTCGCGAGTTCCTCTCGAGAACAAGCTCCTCCAGTTTTGTTCCCGACTTTCTTTCTGAGCAAGGACCCAGTGTCTAGCTTTCAGTTCTTAACTTGGATAGGTGTGAGGAGGGACTTAAAGGTCCCTGAATCCCGATCACTGAACTCTTAGCTTTGGTGGCACCTCCACCAAAGCACTCGGTATCGGTAGCAAGTCTGTTACCGCTCACCACTCATGGCTACTCTCTTTCTTAAAGTGTTCTCTTCCTCTCTCTCCCAAATGGACTAGGGGCTCACAAAATAAGACAAGACACGAATCAACTAGTCTCGATGCTTCCCAACTTTTGGGATATTGGAGCGCTTCCAAAAAAGGTGCCTTTCGGAGTGATTTTCTGAACTTTTTTACAAATGAGCTAATCTTGTTTATATAGAAGATTCACCAAATAGGGGTGAACGTTTAAAAGCTAAAAGCCAAGCTTAATTACATATAAAGAAATTGAAAACAAATCCAAAATTAGGCGCAAATAACCAAAATGTTCCAGCGATCTTTTGCCCAAATGATGAGACCGTCCTTGCATGCAGGCTGCTCCGCCATGGGAAGACCTTGGAAGCTGGTCCTGTAACTTGGGACAACTGTTCGACTTTTTCAGCAAATCGTGAAAAACAATGAATTTCAAGTTTGGAAAATGGTGCATCTGTTAATGTATTATCTGGGCCATAATTTTCAACATTTTTGGGTGTTTATGAATAGATCTCCACCGTTTTTAAAGCTTTAAATTTTATAAGTAAAGAAAATAAATTTTCAGGCCATCACAATGATTTTTGTTATAAAAATCATCTTTCGACGCTATTTAGAGGTATGTATTATTTTGATTGTTAATAGCCTCAACCTTATAATAATGTGCGTATAATTAATAAAATATAATTTTATGTATGTATTTCATTTGTCTTTTATTGTCATTGTGTTTTTGTGTAGGTATAGTTTTGTCTAATCTAAATATGTATTATATATAAATCTTTTTAGAGTTGATGCAAATTGGCCATAGATTCTATTCCTCTCTTTTTCTCTCTACCATTTATACTTCTTCAAAATCTATCATGGTATTAGAGTCATTGTTCGTGCAACTTACTCATTTCTTCGTCAATTGCTGCAGATCATCATATTCTTTGTGAATCAGTTAATGGATCGACTTTCTTTGCTTTATCTTTTATCAATATTTACAATATGAAGAGAGATCCATTTGTTTCTGCGCTAGAGAGAGCTCATCGTTGTGGGTTCTCCTTGTACTAGTAGAGTATTCTTTTCAACCAGTTTTGCTTCCGTTCTTTTGCTGAAGTACAAAGAGAGAGAAACCAGTAACTGTGGCCACCTTTGAATCTTTGATTTGAGTCTTTCTTTGCACCCTTTCTCACATCTCAATCCCCGTCCTTTGCACTCTTTCCCTCACGTCTCATTCATAATAAAGACTTTGCATGTTGAATGTTGTTTTTTTTTTTTCCAAGTCCACTTCTCTCCAAAATATTTGTCCATTCTCAATCCTCTCTCTTATGTCCTAGTCATTGTTATTTTTTCTTTTCATTTCTCTTGATTCGAGCATCATTGGAAATTGAGTGGTCGAATATTACTAGTGCTTCTCTCATCCTACTTAATTGTTTGCTTCTCTCTCACTCTCTCTCTCCTGTCATAGAATCCAAGAACAATACAGAAGGTGTTACTATTTTGTGCATCTTGATGGGAAGAACTATGGCTTGTGGCCTTTCCAGATGCGACGTTTTCTTATAGGAAGAAAGTTATGTGGTTATATTGATGACTCTATATCACAACCTACTGATGAGAATGAGCGCAATGATTGGTTTGCGATTGATAATTGCATTGTTATATGGATCATGAATTCAGTTGAGCACACAATTGGGTGCAACCTCACATAATAACTTAAAGATTTGCTCTCAAACAAACATAACTCGTCTCTATGCACTTGAAAAAGAAAACATGAAACACAAGGCGATTCATCTGTCCAAGACTATTTCAATTCCCTCTCAAGCATATGAAATGAGATGGACTCAATAGAGACAAAGTCACCTAACAAGGTAGTTACTAAAGCAAAAAATCAGACTTGTTCATTCCATTTTCTATTGAGGCGGTGATTAGAGTTTGAATATATGAGATCATCCATTCTTCACTGCACTCTCGCTTCATCACTAGATGCTACCCTCTCAAATCTCCTTGCCGAGGAGACTCATTTAGGCTCTCTTGGGATTTACAAATCCAATTTACCAGACATCATTGATGTAGCTTTAGCTATACCCAATGGCTCTAATAAGGGTTTCAATTATGGCCAAATATAAAGCAATATATGTAGACAAAAAGGACACAAGTTGCTCATTGTAAGAAGGAACGTTTTTACAATTATTGCAAAATTTTTGGCCATGTGATTGCTAATTGTCAAAAAATGCCTCAGGCTCATGGAAATGCTTTTATAAGTGGTTCTACTTAATTAGCTACATTGACATCTATTCCTAGTTCAATCACTATGGAGGATGTTTCTGTTGACTCCCACTTTTCATCTACACCTACATCATTTATAGTTCCTCCACCCATTCCAGGTTTTTCCTTTATTGACTTAAATACACTTTAGCAACTTGCTCATGTCTTAGCTGTCTTGGGCTTTCAGGTAATTCAAATGCTCTTTTAAATACTTAGATCATAGACTCAGGAGCATCTAACCATTTGACAAGACAAATTTCGCACTTATCCTCTATGACACTTCATTTTGGTAAAATTATTTATTTTACTGCTAATGGATCTCCTCTTTATGTTACCCGCTCTAGTAATACCACTTTCCCTGGTCCATCTGGTATGTTCCCAACCTTCCTCTTAATTTGATATCTGTTGGGCAATTAGTTGACAACAAGTGTGTCTCATTTTCTAATAAAGGTTACGTGGTGTACGATCAAGCTACTGGGAAGGTGATTGGGAGAGACACTAAGAAGGGTCGGCTCTTCAAGTTAACTTCAGTGAGGCTCCTTCTCACCTTTCACATGCCCTACCTGTTTGTCATATTTCCCATGCTTCTTATGAAATAAGCAATCAATATCTCTCTACTATGCCTAGCACTATAGGTTAGCTCATCTACACTCTAAAAAAATGTTATGCCTTTTAAATTCTAGACTTTTACCTGTTGTCTTTTCCAACGAAAACTTGATAAAGATATTTTTTGTGAGAGTTACAAGTTGGCAAAACACTTGGCTCTATCTTTCCCTCATAGTAATAATAGAAGTACCAGCCCTTTTTCTTTAGTAGTTTTTCCTATTATGTAATATTTATTGATGACTTTTCTAAGTACACATAGGTTTATTATATGATACACAAGTTATGTATGTTTAGTGTCTTTAAGACCCTCATACCCCTTAACAAAATGGAGTCACCGAAAGAAAATATCGGCATATCCTTGAACCTGCTCGCTCTCTTCTTATAAGTTGTCATTCTCCAAAGAATATGTGGCCTGAAGCAATCTCCACTATTGTGTATGTTGTTAATCTTCTTCATACTCATGTTCTGCACAATGTTTCACCTTTTCATAATGTCACGATCCCGCCTCTACCGGCCACGCACCGTGCGCATAGGGCGTGGGATCGAACACGAAGGTCGAATCAAAGCCGGTATCAAACATGCACTCAACAACTCAAAAAGACTTCTAATAACCACTCATCCAAAAGATTTGAGCATTCATCAGGAACTAAGATAAACATAAGTATTCCCATAAGCAAGAACATTTACAAAAGACATCGTACATTCTATACACAGAAACAAAAATAATTACAACCCAGATCATAACATAATCTAAAAGGGCCTACCTAAGGCCCAAAGCTAAACTATCATAAAAAAAAATATAAACAAGTCTAAAGTCTCAAAAGGGTCGGCATCTACCATGATGGTCTCCTAGCGCAGGCTCTCCATCTGTGCTAATTACTTATTTATATGGTGAAGGATGAGCTTTATAGCCCAGTAAGAAGAAATTTGACGTATTGATTTCATGCATTCTAATACATGCTATTAGACATATTTATTTCTAATACAAGTTTATTAGTTTAAAACATTATTGCAATTAAGTATCATATATGATTAAACAAGCATTCACAACAACAGAAGTCATGCAGTAGTAGCACTAACTTCGGGTCCAAAGTTAGAACTTCTACCATCCCACAAGAGAAGCACCACCAACGGGTAAATATGTTGCGTAGTACCTGACACATGCACACAACCCTAGTGAGCTTTGAGGCTTTTGATACACTATGGCCTTACAAGACACTATTCCCTACGCCCACTTGGTTAGGAGTTTGCACCGTCTGGGTGCTAATTACTATCAATGGGAAAGCGACCACCCAAACATCTCTTGCCCCTACTCCCGTCCTATCATGGGGAGTCGGGGAGGTCACAAATCAGGCCATGCAATATACTCAAAGCATGCCAAGAAATCACATTTCACTTCATGCGCACCTCACTGATGCCATCATGGCTATGTAATACGCTCAAAGCATGTCACGAAATCACATATCACATCATACGCATCTCATTGGTGCCAATCATGGCCATGCAATAAGCTCAAAGCATGCCAAGAAATCACATATCACATCATGCACACCTCATTGGTGTCAATCATGGCCATGCAATATGCCCAAAGCATACCAAGAAATCACATATCACTTTATGCACACCTCACTAGTGTCAATCATGGCCTTGTAATACGCCCAAAGCATGTCAAGAAATCACATATCATCACAAGAGACATCACTATGTCAATAGCATATAATCACATATTATCATGCTTATCAAATCACATATAATCACATGAGACATCATGTCAATTGCATATAATCACATATTATTATTTTATGTTATTGTTTTAGTTAGTTTAGTTGTAATGAGGTCCCCTACCCATGTTAGGAATGGAAGTAAGGATGTCATGTTCTACTGATCAACCACCCTAACCACCTAGCTTTGAGCCATTTCCTGGTTAATTTATTTTTTTAGTGTAGTTTGATGCAATTCCAACATTTTGTTTACATCGTAATGTGAAGAATTTTGACGGATGCTACTTTTGTTATGGAGCTACTAATTGATTTTTTTTGTGGAGACAACTTTAGTGTATGAACTTGTTTTTCTCAATGATATCGTTATGACTTAGTCTTATTGTTTGATCAAATATAAGGAGGCGAGTACAGGAAGCTAATATGGTGCCATGGGATTATGGGATGATTGGAGAACACCTGAAGGCTTCATTTCATAGAGGTCAATGTTAGAAAAGGCGTGCTTCCAACTATTCCTGGAAAATGAGATAGAGGAGGCGGCATTGTGGTCTCAAATCCTTGTGAAGCATTTGTTTTAGTAAAACTTACTGTAAAAAGTATAATTGTATATAGGGCACTCATACCCACCTTTCTTTTTCTTACTAAAAGAATGGTCATTTATTTCACTACATCTCTACAACTAGGGCTGGGAATATACCCAGTCTGGATTGAAAATCCAAAATTCAGATCCTATCTAGATCCAGATATGGATCCAAGCTTTGGTTATAAAATTCACATTTGGATCCAAATTTTAGATTCTAATAGAAATTCAGATCGAATCTGCATGTAGGCGGATCGAATTCGGTTTTTAAAACTATATATTTTTTTAAGAAAATTCTATAAATTTTATTCAATTATTAAAGTAATATAACAGATTAGGAAAGGAGAACATTAGAAACCACCAAATTAGCAAGAGAAGAAACCTGTTTAGTAAGGGAATCCGCTATGCCATTTACCACCCCAAAGACATGAAAAAAGGAAAAGGATAAAAGCCCATAGAGATCCAACGTTTTCAACAAGAAAAATCTGAGTTCCCATAGAACTTTCTTCTCCTTTTTGCACCAGCTGCTAACGTTCAAAGAATCCCCTTCTACAATACACCTTGTCCCAAAATTCTTATCCCTGAAGAGATGAAGACCTTGAACAACAGTATAAACTTCAGCAAAGTTCGATGTCTTTACCCCTAACGGCCATGTACAAGAAAACAAGATCTAACCCTCCCAATCCCTAACAACACCTCCATAACCCGCAACCCCTGAATTTCCATATGAACTCCCACCAAAATTCAATTTAAACACCCCTCTGACTGGAGGAGACCATCTTCCAATGGGTCTCACCTTGCAGCATCCTAACTGGAAAAGAGCAGATAATTTGAACCTCAACAATCTCTTTCCCCACCTTATGAACCGATAAGTACATACAGACAGAATGGAGGATCTTCTCCAACATGCTATTCCAAGGCAATGAGCCCCCCTCAAATACTCTTCGGTTTCGTTCTTTCCAAATTTCCAAAAGAATCACCCCTCGACCTATTTGCCAAATAATAGCGCACCAATTTGAGGTCAAGAAGGGACCGAAAGAGCATGCAAGACTCCCATAACATCTGCAGGTAAGACAAAGGGGAACCTAACTGTCAAAAAAACCAGCACCAAATATCATAAGAGTAAGGGCAATGCAGAAAAAGATGGGGGCCAGTTTCCACATCACTCTTATAAAGAAGACATATATTAGGCAAGATCTTACCTCTTTTGATAAGATTGTCAGTAGTAAGGACCTTATCTTTTATAACCAGCCAAAGGAAAGCATGCACCTTCAGAGGAACTGACCACTCCCAAATGCGGGCTAACTCCGGCATTGTCCAACGCCACCTAGCATGAAAGAGGAGATCATACATTAATTTAACTGAAAACTGGTCATCTTTAGCAAGATCCCAAATCACCTCATCCTCTGCATCATCATCATAAGGGATATATACCTCTCTTAACAACAACAGTAACTCAGAAAATTGGGATAGTGTAGCTTCTGAAACCCTATTGTATATGAAGTTAATCTCCCAATCCTTTTTTCCCCCTTTCCAATCAATAAATCATGTATAAAGGCATTTTTATTCTCCATACGGTGGAAAACTAATGAGAACATTAATTTCAATGGAGCACCACCAAGCCACTTATGGTTCCATAAAGAAATGTTCCGGCCATTACCAAGACTCCACCGGATATCCCTATGAATCAAAGCTTTACAATAGGTGATGGCATTCTCACAGGGAGAAAAGCAACTATTATTACTTCGCTTTCCAACCCACATTTGGAATCTGTCTACCCCATATTTTGCCCCAATCACCTAATACCAAAGTTGATATTTAAATCTTAGACGCCTCCACCACCACTTGTATAACAGCACCTAATTGACTAGTTTAATCTTTCTTAGACCCAGGCCGCCTTCTTTTTTAGGCGTACATACCTTATCCCACCGCAACAGGTGGAATTTTTTGAGTCACCCATAGAAAGTTACGCATAAGCCTCTCTATGTCAATTATAACATGATAGATATGCGATGTTAGGGTGTATGGCAATTTTGGACAGTCTATACCACAAGTAAAAAATCCCATGTCTTGTTGATTTGGGGAACCTGTCTGGAGTTTATAATTGGAACTTTTTTTTATAGATT
This sequence comes from Amborella trichopoda, assembly GCF_054954075.1. Lineage (NCBI taxonomy): Eukaryota > Viridiplantae > Streptophyta > Magnoliopsida > Amborellales > Amborellaceae > Amborella > Amborella trichopoda. Next base: position 25,533,566 of record NC_142342.1, read on the forward strand.
TACCTTTATCTCCCTTCTCCCATTAAACCTTGTTTTCCTCTCTCTCTCATCGACACAAGTTTGCACTCACTCCCTTCGGCCACTAAACCCCGTATTTCCCTTCCAGTCTTCTCTATAACTTCGCCTTTTCTCTTCCTTCCTCCATTGGACCTCCCATCCTATCTTCCCCACGGTTTCTCTATTGTTTCTCCACGTTGCCACTGTTTCTAGCCATGGATCCTGAGAAGATGGTGAAAACTCACGGAGAAACCAGATCTTATGGCCGAAGGATTGATTCTTATAAAGATCTAGTGCTTGATCCTAGGTTTTGTGGGGACATTTATAAAAATAATTTCTCCATATTTTAGTGCGAGCAGGATTTCTTAATGTTTGGGATTCAATTTGCAAGTGTATTTTCAGGTTCAATGATGATGCACTTTCTCAATGATCATAATGATTAATGAAAATGTGGTGATCACACCGGTGTTGAGTATTCCTTTGCATTCATGCTTGCTAGTGCTTGTTATCTGATGACTATGGCGGAGTAGGAAGTTTCTTCTCACTCATTATTCTCTTTTTTGCTTTGGATCTAAGATTCAAGCGTTGAAGTTTAAAAAATGGTGGACCAGGAGAGCTTTTCTATGTTTTTTTTTTTAGAAGGTTAAGACTTGTAAACTCTGTTAAAACGGGAATATAAGAGTCCTTTTTTAGTGCCTTTTCCTGGAACAGATCAGCATTCTGGTTGGAAAAGTTCTACTCTTGAGATCCAGATTTGGATACAGGTCTTATGTATAGTTTTTGGATCCAGATCTAGATCTTAACATTTTGGATCCAATCAGATTTGGATCTAGATTCGGATCTTGATTTGGATCCCTTCTGAAGTATTCAAATCCAGTTCCAGGTAGATCCAAACCCGATTCTCAACCCCATCCACAACTGTAGATCCCTCTACATCTCTCTCTTTTTGGTCGACATGTATTCATTTCATTGGATTATACGTGTCCTCTATTGGTAATTAGTTTGTGCAATGTCGATGAAAACTTGTGCTATGCATGACAAAGCGAGATTTCTTTTGTTCAAATTCTTATACATCGATTTAGAAGTTCTATAAAAGATTTGGGATTTATTTTCTACAAAGAAAGCATTAGAGAATGTCAGCAAAGCACAATGTTCATTGGTTTTTTCATCTGAATGTTTCCTTCTAAAATATTGGGCACCAAATCAACAGGGGATTGGAATGGCAAATGAGACGCCACCAGGCTTGGTTGGTGGCATCATGGGCATTGAATTTCATGTTCAATGCAGTCACCAAGAAATCCAAGCAATATGAAAGATGTCACCATTACAAACATCCAAATTCATGACAAGCGCCAGCAACTCTCTCTCATCTCTCTCTCTCAAATACCCAGACACACATAAACAACAAGAATGGTTAGAAAATTTCGGCACATAGAAAACATAAAACCAATTTTTATTGCTGATAAAAATCAGATTATCAAGTCAGGCATTATGAACTGCTACAAATTGAGAAGCACAAAATGGCAAAACACGAGATATATCCCTTACAATATTTTTGGATTAAAATATGACATTGTCTTGCTCAGTTTCTTGAAAAAAAGATTTGTCTTTGTTCAGCAATAGAATTCAAAGTAACCCATCCTTCTTGGACCTCTACTGTCAACACTTGGAGAACCTACAAAAATTCCAAGCAACAACCGATACTTTCCCATTCAAAATCAGCTAAAGCTGCAAAACAAATACAATCCTTATATGAGAAAAATAAAGACATTTCTTTATATGAGAACATAAAGGAAATTTCCATGTAAGGAGAGATGGAATCTTGATATGCAAAAGAAATGCAGAATCCTCCTCATCATGCTGATTGCATTAAGTCATTCCTAGTCTATAAAAAATAGAGATAGAGCGACAGTTGCTCATGGGAGAGAGAGAGAGAGTGCCGATTGCGTTATGTCATTCCTATTTAATAAAAACTTCAGAGAGAGCAAGAGTTGCTCGAGAAAGAGAGACTGTTGCCTTGGGTTTTCTGCCTTTGTAGCGAGAACTCCAGCCTACCACTCTTTTATAGAGGGAGAGAACTGCTAGTGTAGTGAGAGAGCGAGAGAGTTTTGAATAGCACTGGGAAAGAGATATTGTGGGTCTCATTGGTTCACCAGTTACCTGCTTGGGAGCAAGTTAACCGGTAAAGCCCAATCCTATTCTTGGGATTAGATCCAGGACCCAATGGTGATCCTTAAGTGTCCTATGCCCCAAGGTGTGGCAGAGACGGATAGGATCATTACTCATTATATAAATTAGATATTTCTAAAAATTATAGAGTTATTATATAAATAGATTTTAGATAATGTTATAGATTATTCTAGATTGTAGATTATTGATATAGATAAAAAATAGATACAGGGATGTTAGATACCAAAATGTTTTATGAAAAAAGTAGGACAAATTATTCGCTCATGAATACCGAGTCTGATAATGTTATTTTTAAAAAAAAGTTTCATAGATAAAACTAGTATAGAAAATCATGATTTTAATCTTGTAATTTGAGAAATATATTTTTCTCAAATTGAAAAATTAAAAATTTATTATACCGAATTATAATGGCTGCCTACCTAATGCAACTCACCTCCTATATCTACCCAGGCTTGGGACAGGTTATGGGAGAGTTTAAGGTCCTCACCCTTCTTAGACCATTAAAAAGGTCTACGAAGAGTAAATAAAAATCAAACAGATTACTTTTAAATTGCTAAAACATAGGAGAGATCAACATCTAATGTTCTAGAACCCGACGGCTAGGCGCCCAAGACACCTTCGGCTAGAAAGTTGTCCTCACCCTTCTTAGACCATTGAAAACGTATAAGAAGATTAAATAAAAATCAAATTACTTGTAATTTGCTAAAACATAGGGGACATCAACATCCAATGTTCTAGGAAACAGTCTGCCTGGCACCTAGGCGACGAAGAGCCCTCTGGCCGCCGCCTAGACCTGGGCGCTCCATTTTGGGCTCCATTTTGGGCAATTGTACTTGGGCAGGCAAAGGAGATAATTTTGCCCTTTTGGGCAATTGTACTTGGGCAGGCACCCAAGCGGGTTAGGCAGGCAAAGATAATTTTTGACCCAAAGAAGGGCAAAGGAGATAATTTTGACCCTAAAAAGGTTTAAATACGTCATGAGGGTTATTTTCTAACCCCCAAAGTTAAAAGAACACTCTCATAAGCACTCAACCTTTTAGCTAATAAGAATCTAAGAATCAAAAGTATTTTTTATGGTTTGAAGAATCTTCCTAAACTTTTCTTTTATAAGCCCTCAATCTCTTAGCTAATACCTATTTCTGAGAATATGAGAATCAAGAGTATTTTTTGTGGTTTGAACAATCTTCCTAAACTTTTCTTTTTTCATTGGAATTATTTTCTCATATGGAGTGTCAGAGACCATTACTGATACATACCCTATCAGACTTTAAATTTTTTTGAAAATGGTTTGAATTTTTGAAATTTGAACAAGTTTATTCTAATCATGAGATATGTCATATATTTATATATAAAAAAATGTAACAATATTTCCAATGCAATAAATTACAAAATTGACACAAATATATGCATATATGTGCGTTTCCACAGTCAATATATATGCATATAGCTTGAGGTTTTGGGCACCCGTTTGGGTGCTGGGCCTGGCCAGCTGCCTAAAATCCATCATGCATAAGGAATTGGGCTTGGGTCAAGGCGGTAGCAGCTAGGTTTTCATAGAACAACATCTCAAGTTCAATTCCTATTTCACCATGTCAAAAAAAAAAAAAAAAAAATCCATCATGCATAACAAAAAGATATCATAGAGCGAGGCACAGCGAGAACAAGAGAAAGATTGCTGAGGCCCTAACAATAATGTAGTTTCTTTTGTTATTTTCATTTTTTGATGATCCTATAATTCTGTTGTAATGACCAATTAGCATTTATATTGAAGTAATCTGTGAAGTTCTGTTGTAATGACCGATTGGCATTATATTGATGTAATATGTGAAGTCTTAAGGAATAAAGATGTTATTGTTTGTTAAAAAAAAAAACAGAAAGGAGATGCACCATATTGAAAGACAAGCCAACCATTATAAAGCAAAACCATTAAACCGAAAACATAAACAGAAAAAGAAAAAACAAACCCATTAAACCGAAAACATAAACAGAAAAAGGAAAACGAGTCCAACAACAAATCACAAATTAATTATAAACTAACCTTTGCATCTATAAGTGGAACTATGAACCCATCGACTCAAGCGTTTCCACCATTAACTTTGTTTGCTCGTGCACCAGCTCCACCCTCTTCAAGTAGGCATCCATCTCCAACATCTGCTGCTTCCTCCACTTCTCCTCCAATGTCTTCAACTTCGATTTATCCATTGACCCCAATACCCTCTTCGCAAGCCCCTGCCCCCCAACAAACCCTAGCCCACCGAACTCTAGCATAAATCCAGGGTGAACCCACTCACTAACCAACCTCAAGTCTAGATCCATCAGTTCGGGCACTTTACAACCCTCCACATGGTTCTGAACATTCTCCTTCTTAACTGCCTTTGCCTTGGAATTGTGTCTCATCTTTGTGTGCGAAACAGGGTTTTGGGAGTTGTTCTCTTCGAATTCAGCGTCCTCTCTAGTTTTCAGATCCGCCCAAATCTTCTTAGAGATCTCATAAGCCTCCTGCTCCTCTGGGGTCCTGAAGGTAACATCTTTTCCTGCTTCCTCCCTCCCAAGATTGTTCTGGTACTTGTACCTGAGCCTCCTGAGCTTCTCAGAAACCTGAGTCTGAGATTTATTGCCGTCACTGTTAAGTGACTTCTGAACAAACTCGTAGATGGCCGCATGGTCTTGAAGGCCGTTCGGGTACTTCTTCGAATAGTCGAGGAACCCTTTGAGAAGATCGATCTCTTCGGCAACATTCCAAATCCTGTGAACAAGATGCCTACCACCTCCTTCAGGATTTACCTCGGAGAGCTTCCTCTTTTTGTGATCATCTTGTCCAGATTTCGTGGGTTCAGATCGTTTCGAGGGAGGAGGCTTGGTGGGCCTGGACTTAGGGGAATCAGTGGGCTTGGAGCCGGGCTTGGCTGAGTAAGAGGTGGGCAGGTTACCAGAGTTCCCTTTGTCTTTGTCTTTGAAGGAGGAGCGGGTAGTGGAGGACCGGGCCTTAGTGGGTGGCTTCGCCTTCTCACCCTCGGATTCTGATTCTTCATCGTCTTTGATTTTGGAGGAGGAGTGAGCCTTAGTAGGTGGCTTCGCCTTCTCACCCTCGGATTCTGAATCTTCTTCATTATCGCCTTCCTCCTCCGATTCTTCTTTACCTTCCCCAGATTCCTCATCTTCAGAGGGAGCGGATTCCGCGCGACGGACTGTGGGCTTAGACTCATACTGCAATTTATCATCCTGTTCAGAGGAGGAGCAGGAACTCTCAGAGGAGGAGGAAGACGATGACTTCGTCTTGGGGGCCATGGGAGGTAAGATTTCAGTTTCTAGGTTTAGGGGGCCATGGGAGGGAAATTTTCAGTTTCTAGGGTTTAGCGTTTGGCATAAGAAAGAGGAGAGGCAGGGGCGTTGTTAGGATTCGGAAAAGAGGAAAGTAATAATTGGTGGGTAAAGGAAACGCGCCGGAAGTGCAGACGGACACAGAAGACGAGGCGCAATAGGGAATTACCGCGTATGTACTATGCAGATACCTGCCAATACTAAAATATTTATTCTAAATAAAATAAAGTAAAATACTATATTTTTTTTAGGAGTAGTGATACTCCACACCCATGTATGCAAAATTTTTTACATTTAAAAGATTACAATTAAATTTGATGGAGACCTTTAAAAAAATTACTATATAGATGAGGGATTTGGCTTTATTAAAAATCTATGTCAAATTTAATGGTGGTCATTTGAAGTAATAGGGTGTGGGAGGGTCTCCTAGGACCATTACTCATTTATTAATATTGGAAAAAAATACGTAAGTATCCATTATATTATTTTTGGAAAAAGTTTATATAGAGCTTAGGCTCCAAACAATCACATTAAAGCCCACTTCAAAAATTATACTAGAAGAGATTGTTTTGATGCTCAAATATCATCAAATTAATCATCTCGACTTTAAGATGCATGGACATGAGAAACAAAAATGGAATTCAAGTTTTAGAAGTAGTGCATTTTGTAACAAATTTTTGGACTGTCAATTTTCAAGATTTTCAAGTTTTTATATATCTTATTGATCTACACTATTTTTGAAGCTTCAAATTTAATAATTAAATATGAAAATATATTTTAAGGCAATCAAAAAATTTCCAATACTGAAACCACATTTCTCGATACTATTTGAAGGTGTGCTTTATTTTGATTGTTTAGAGCCTCGGCTCTATACAAATGGCGCCCATTTTTTTTTAAGACGAAAATACATGTCTGTTGTTTGAGTTCATAATATTTTTTTAAAAAACAAGACAAAATTGCTCATTTTTATCCTTGAAAAACCAAAATTTTTAAATATCAATGTATTATATATGGCCACCTATTTAAACTTGGGTTTAGATTGGCTCTTTGGTTATCATGCATGCCCCTATGCATTCACGTTACAGAATGGGCATGGCTTTTCGGTTACCATGCACTCCTCTACACTTTCATGACAATGGTTTAAGTCCCGCCATACACAATCTATTTTCTTAATAAATAAATAAATATTTTTTATTTTATTAAAAAGCAAAAAAAAAAGAGCATGATTTGATACTAAAACCTTTTAAAAAAATTCATATGTTTTATTTAATAGTGATCCTCTGGGGTCCTACACACATAAGTGTGAGAGGGTCTCATAAGATCATTACTCATATTAAAAAGAATTAGAGAGAGAAAGAAAAGATAAACATAAAAAGAATTAGAGATGAAAGAGATAAATATAACTAGAATGAAAAAAATGATAAAATGTTGTATAATGGGTTTTAGTTTTTACAGTACTTAAACTACAGTAATTGGCGTCACGGTCATGGCTAGAGCTTTGCGGTACTTAAAGTACCGTAATATTACTTGAAGTTACTACGCTATTTTAAATACAGTATAAAATGATATGTATTACAGTACTAAGACTGTCACGAAGGTCATTTTGGTCTAAAAAAAGTCGAAAATGAGGAAAAATGGTGTAGACGAGATAAACGAAAGTTTAGATTTTTTTTTTCAATTAAACTTAAATTAAAGTATATTTGCGATAATTTCCCCTAGCTTTTACCTTTTGTGTTGCAAAAAAAACTGCCATTTTCCATCTAAACTTTACCTTTATACTTGTCAATTTGTAACGACTGATGAGAGAGTGTTAACCTTTAATAAGAGGTGCACACAATTTTCCAACGGTTTAAAAAGAGGATCGGTGGCTGGGATCGGGCACTTGAAAAACCTATTCGGATCGGCCAATCGGGTGAATCGGTTAGAATAACGCTTCAAAAAAATCCGAAAAAATTATTAAAATTCATTATAAATATTGTTTTTTAGGAATTCAACAAGAAATGAGGATATTACATTAAGAATTTTCATTTCTTTGCATGAATATGCAAATATTGATATGTTATTTCCCTACATGAACTACTATTTATCATTTAATTTACATCACACAAAAGGATAAACATAGAATTATCATGGAATTAGTATCAACATATATGGACTACAATAAAGCATACAATTAGTAACATACGATCTAAAAATAAAATGACAGACGACGTCGTTCTTCTTCTTGGTCACGCTGGTGCCATTGATTGAATTCGTTTGACAATTCATTGATTCGATCTAAAAACGAATCATCAATATTAGCAAGCGTCTTACTATACCCAAATCCCTGAGTGTTAGTGTTCTGTTGTGTTCCCAATCCAAAATCCCCGAAGCTTGTCCATCCTTCATGCTCACCTACACTGTCGTACTCATCCCTACACTGTTGCTGTTAGGACTCGATATGTAAATAATATGGCTGGGATAGGGTGGCCTCAGAAACATCATCTCTCTCATTTTCCCTTAGACCCCCTTTCCACTCTCCCTCATTAGGTGCAATATCACCGACATCTCCGACGAATTGTGGATACGTTGGCTGGCTGCTTCCTCTTTCATGCTGCTCATCACCTTCTTCCAGATCTTCCTCACCGATAGCCTCACGGAACGCTCTCTTGTGTAACACTGGTTCCTCCTCTTCTACTACCCATTGGTCTACTGTGTCTGCGACAAATATTGTGTTTAAGTCTATCGGCCCATAATCTTCAAGCTTCCTTCTTATTTGTCGCTCTCGAAGGTTTAAGTTATAATGAACGTAGACTAGTTTATCAAGCTTCTCCGAAGCGAGTCGATTCCTCCTAGTAGTGTGCAACCATTGGAACGTACTTCAGTTGCACTCACAGCCAGTAGTAGAACATATATGGGAGAGCACCTTGATTGCTATCCTCTTTAGGTGAGGTGCATCAGTATTATATATCTCCCACCATTCAGCTGGATTAAAATGTAAAAAGCATTGTAAGGGTAAGAACAATTTATAAGATTAAATATATGAATGAACAAAATATTAGCGAGGGGATAACCTGGATCCATCTTAGTTCGAGAATTCCTGGCAAGTTTAGTTCCGAAAGATCCTATAGCATCCTTATACATAGCAAGCTAAAACAAATATATTTCGTTTTAGTGCATTATTCCTCACAAATATAACAACTCAATGAAGTTTTTACCCAAACATTAAATAATACCTCTTGTATTACTGCTACTTGGTTTCGTTGGCTTCTCTCCAGTCTTGCAATAATGTATCTGACCCCTTCCATAATCTTGTGGGATGTTCAGGTGTCAAATAGAAAAATTTTGGGTTGAAGTAGTAACTTAGAAAATATATAAATAGAAAAATGTCTTTTACAATTTCATAAAAAAATGATTTAAAATGAAACATTTTAATGATATAAATATATATTTCCTAGCATAATGAATTGGACGTCCAAATTTGGTGTTCCACCTCCTTTCTATAATCTCGATCACTTTACTAGCAAAACTACACTTCTCCCTAATAGCTGATTTCGCCCTCTCGATACCTTCATAAAGGATGCCCATGGTAGCTTTCTTGTCAGCATCCACCATTCTTAACACCGTGACCAAAGGGGCAGTGGCCTCTACAACACTAGAACATCGAGACCAGAACGTCCTATTTGAGACTATGTCGTCCACTTTTATATGGGTACTGGACTTCGAGAGGCGGTCATTTAACCGCTCTTCACAGGTAAACAATCTCTTTAATGCACCTTTAGATTCCCGAATGGAGTCCACAGCTAAGTAATCGGTCGCAAAGCGGGTTATGACAGGCCTGATTATCTCTTTTTTCTTAGAGTATTCTCTAAATAGAAATAAAATTTTAGAGTGGTTGTATATAAATATCGACACCAACCTTGCTTCCTCTAGAGTCTCCTTCACAATTTTGATCTCACCGATCTCCTCTAACATAAGATCAATGCTGTGTGCCGCACACGGGGTCCATACTAGATGCTTCCTCTTATCCGTCAACTTGCTACCCGCAGAAACACATGCACGCGCATTGTCCGTAATAAACTGGACTACATGCTTTTCTCCCACCTCCTCAACGATCTGATCATATAGTCGTACGTAGAAGTTTGCATCCTTCTTCGTCCTTGATACGTCTTTGCTAGACAAAAAAGTAGCACCTTTTGGGGAATAGGCCAAGAAGTTTAAAAACTCTTTTTTGTTAACTTTATTCAACCAACCATCACTCATGATGCCTATCCTTGGCCAACTCTATTTATATTCTTCAATCCACTTTGTAACTTCCTCCACCTTTTCATCTAATATTGGTCCACTGAGCTCATATGCCGTCGGGGGTTTTACCCCGGGCCCGGCTCTCTAGATTGTACTGACCATAGGTGGAAAATATGGGCTATTGGGTGCATCAAAGGGAATCCCTTTATCGTAGAACCATTTACCAACATATCTCCCCAACATGTTTCTTGTACCTTTAACCATGCCTTTTAAGGTCATTTGTTGTGACTTAGGCTTTGAGAGAAATGGGTCTATACGACCATGACCTGCAATACTGGCATTTCTAGGTAACCTAAAAACAATTTCTTCAACGTCTGATTTTTCTTGATACATATTACCACCAACCCCTCCATACATATTTGAGTTGGGCCCGCCATGCTTGTCTGAGCTAGGCCCACCATGCATGCCCATGTCATAACCACCAGGCATTCTAAACCCGCGTTCCCACTGGTATGTTTAATGTAAACTTATTCTTGTGGTAATCTCCAAGTCATTATTATATTGCTCTTCTAGATCATTTTCGCTTGATGGTGTATATAAACTAGCTATCTCCTCATTCATCCTCTGCCTTGCAATTTTTTTTCCTTTGGTAGCTTTGAGAAATGCCGTCATCTGCTTTTTTACATTATTAAGAACACTATTGCACGCAGAAACATCTCCCTTAACCCCTGTCAAGTGTTGCTTGAACCTATGTACCCCACTACTTATCACTTTTTGGCAGCAATTACAAATAATTTTGTCTTTTTTGTTGGGATCAAGTCTGACCCCATGGTCTTCTGCAGATCTTGCCATGGTTCAACTTTAAAATGTAAAAGGTTACAAATTAACCTGACAGTTGAACATGAAAAATAATCACCATGTGTAGTGATAATATGTAGGGGTAGTTCATGAAGTTATATTTTATTAGTTAATGCAAAATACTTCTATTGACAAAAATATTTTAATTCCTACTGGGAAAAATAATTTATTTATGCAACATTATAGATAAAAATAGCCTATATCAGCCACTACATAAAGAGCAATATATTTTACATTGATATAGTATCAATAAAAAAAATATTTACAATAGTATAGTAATTCACAATGCCAATACATATGGACTTGTCACAAATCTTCATTTCGACAAATATTAATTAGTTCCTACTGAGAAAAAAAAATAAATTTATGCAACATTATAGATAAAAAAAAATATGTATAAGTCACATATGCCAAATATTCATACATCTCAATTACAAATATGTAAGATAATATAATAAAAAAAACAAACTCCAAACTTGCCTACAACTTAATTATTAAGAACATACATTTTTTGCATTAAAAATTTAATAATAAAATTGATAAATGCAAACTAATATAATTATCATACATGATATTTTACAATGATATTCACTTTAATTCCTCATGATAATACAGTTTAACAACATGTATTTTTTGCATTAAAAATTTTAAAAATTAAAAATTTTAAATTTTTTTTTTTTTTAATGCAAAACTGCATTAAAAATATAATACAGTTTAACAACATGTATTTGTTAATGTAATTTTTTTCATTAACAACAAATTAAAAAATACAGTTTTGCATTAAAAATATAACAACATGCTACGATTTTTTTACAATGATATTCATTTTAATTCCTCATGATAATACAGTTTAACATGTATTTTTTGTATAAAAATTTAAAAAATTAAAAATAATTTTTTAATGTAAAACTGCATTAAAAATATAATACAGTTTAACAACATGTATTTGTTAATGTATTGTTTTGCATTAACAACAAATTAAAAAATACAGTTTTGCATTAAAAATATAATAACATGTATTTTTTTGCATAAATAATCTATCAACATGCAATTTTTTGAACTAGAAATTTAACAAAAAAAATTAAAAATATTATTTAATTCCTCATGATAATCAACAACAATTTTTCAAAAAATCACGATTTCTCAAAAAAACTGATCATGAATAAATAAAAAAAAAACCTAGTTCTTCACAGACATCAGTCATTCAATCTCAAAAATCAATCTCAAATTGAATAAATCAGATAAAATTGAATACATGAGATGATAAACAACACTATAACGAATCAAAACCCTATAAATTTACCACATTCTTTGCAAAATATTTACTGAAATTGTGAAAATGGCGGAAAAAAAAAAAAAAACACAGTCCACTTTTTTTTTAATAGACATTACTCTTATTTTCTATAAAATCCAACTCAAATTGGATAAAAATAATTAAATTGAGTATATCTAATGATAAACAATACTACAAAGAATCAAAACCCTATAAATTTAATACATGATTTGTAAAATATTGACTGGATTTGATCGCATGGGGAAAAAGAAAAAAAAAAATTGAGTTTTTACCTGTTCTTCGTGCATCCGTGCCTTCTAACTCAAAATTGATATGTATTCCTCCAAGATAATCACAAATTATTACAATCACTCAGCCTGAAATTTTACAAAAGATGAAGCTTTATTTCGATTGAAATCGTAAAAAAGGTGGAAAAAAAAAACAAAAAACAATCCACTGTTTTGTTAACAGACATCACTCTTATTTTCTATAAAATCCAACTCAAATTGAATAAATATAATCAAATTGAATATATCTAATGATAAACAACACTACAAAGAATCAAAACCCTATAAATTTAATACATGATTTGTAAAATATTGACTGGATTTGATCGAATGGGGAAAAAAAAAAAAAAATCTGAGTTTTTACCTATTCTTCGTGCATCCGTGCCTTCAAACTCAAAATTGATATGTATTCCTCCAAGATAATAACAAATTATGAACACAAAATTCTGACCAACACTCTTAAAATCACTCAGCCTGAAATTTTACAAAAAATGAAGCTTTATTTTGATTGAAATCGTGAAAATGGCAGAAACCCTAAAACTTACTCTGCGAACCAAATTTGTTGATAAAAAACGGTGGTTTTTAATTCTTTTTATTGAGTGAAAATGATTCGAAATTTGAATTAAAGCCTGTAATATTCGTTCATAAGGCTGAAAACGTTGAAAATCGATAAAAAAAAAGACAAAAAATCAAAATCCCGTGAAGAACACTCTTCAGCCCGTGTTCTTTCGGGTGACTCGCGATTCTACTATTGGGACTCGGACAAAATCGCGAGTCTACTATTGGGAATCGCCCGGTTCTCTCTGGACACGGGCGATTCCCGTTTTTTATGCCGATTCGACGCGTTTTGTAGTGATTCCCGAGTCAAACCGGGCGAGTCCGGTTCGACTCGGCGATTTTTTAAACACTGCAATTTTCACATGGACCATCGAAAAAAAATTGCCCCATTTTTCTATTTGTGCTTTCGAGTGTTTACAAAACCCAATATTGGTGAGTCCCCACCTTGAAATATTCAATTCTTGGGTAGCCCAACATAAAATTCTTTTTTTTTTTTCTGAGTGTAAGCAGAATGAGCACCATGTAGATTATTTGGCTAAGGCTAGCCATCTATCCGAGTTCAAGGAATTCATCATTAAGCGTTGCGGTTAACTCGACCAAGTCTTCCTCTCTCTCATGACACAACCATCACCTTTGACAATCTAAATTATTTTAACGGAAAATTACAAAAACCCCCATCAAGTATACTATCTATGCAACTTACCCCCAGCTAATCTTTCTTCTCATTTTTTTCCCCACATTCACCTTTCTTTGCAAAAACCCCCAAGGTAAAAAATAGTTATTTTTTGGACAAAAATGCCCTTCCCTACAAAAAAAAAGTCAATTGACGATCCCAAGTAGCGTATTGCCGGAGCGACCAATTCAACTGCTAGAATGATGTGGCTCCAAAAGGTGCACTGTCGAAGTGCTTGTCATTATTGCCGGAGCGACCTATTCAACTGCCAGAGCAACGTGGCACCAGAAGGTGTGCTGCCGGAGCACATCTTTGTACAGCCGGAGCACATATTTGTACTTCCGGAGTGTGTCCTCATTGCCAAAGCGACTTATTCAATTGCCGGAGCGCTATGCCTCTAGAAGGTGTACTGCCGGAGCGAGTCCTTGCATTGCCGCAGCGTGTGTCTTCATTGTCGAAACATTTAAATGGACTGCCGAAGCACATGGGGAGAGTGTCGTGGGTAAAAGCTACAAAGAGAGAAAAAGGGGTAGTTTAGTCATTTTTCTCTTTTGTTTTGAATTTGGGGGGTTTTTGCGAAAAAAGATGGTTGTGGAAAAAAAAAATGAAAAGAAATGTTAGCTGACGGGTAAATTGCATAGATAATATATTTGAGAGTTTTTGGTAATTTTCCCTTATTTTAAATAAGAAAACCTTTCTTTTCTTACTCCCACCTACTCCCTCCCCCCACAGAGTGCAACATACAAGTTAAAAAACTAATTATCGATAACAGTGAAGAGACAGAGACCATGCACCCCCTACATTTGGAATTGATTAACAAGCCAATGAGGTACTTATTTGTTCTTAGAATTCAAGAAAATAAAAAGCCATGGTACATTTATGGTTTTTGAAAAACCAAAAAATTGAGAATTTTGATTTTTGAAAAATTGAAAATTTAATATTTTCAATTTTTGAAAAACAAAAAAATTGAGACTTTTGATTTTGAAAAACTAAATATAAAAAATTTGATTTTCTCAAATTTTTAAAAACAAAAAATTTACGATTTTCGAGTTTTGAAAAACCAAATAGGGTAGTTTCATCATGTTTTTCTAAAAAAGTGTTGTGATGGAAAAAAATAGGTATAGAAGTGATAATAGAATCTATATAGTGATTTTGTTAATAACAATTAAAAAATAGATATATGTGAAAATTTATCTAATTATTAAAATTATGGGATGAATGCACGAACTTCCTTGAAAGAATGAGCAAATCTCTTTCGGCAAGCTGAAAAAACAAGGATAGAGGAAAAAGAGCGAAAGTAATCCTCTTGCCTCGGCACTTGAAGCAGCAATCCAGCTGGAATGGCTGAATCAATAATTGAATGATTTGAATCAATACATGATCTCACACGGACTACTATACATAATTCCTGATGGTAACCGCTCAAGTAAGATCGGGTAAGACCGATTCTCCAAGGTACGACGGAGACTCTTTCCAACACGACACGAGAATGGTGAAATAGGAAGGGGAACGGACTGCCCTTTCCTTTGGCCATGGATTATTCATTCCATTACTCTCAACCTTGATGGACACACCAGTCTCTCGCACGCAAGAAGATGCAGTTGCGTAACAGTTCCGGGGAGCCTTGCAACAATGGGACTGTCCTCAAGCCCATAGATGGTGAAGATAGGGAGTTCCTGGTGAATGGGTATCGACTGAAGCCATATTCAAAAGCCTTGACCAACGCAGTGGAAGGCTGTCTATTTATTAAAGCATTATTCAATCAAATATAAAGTTTATTTCATCATTATAATTTTATCAGAATTGATAATTTGTCTTTTGAAATTTTAATTTTTAAAAATTATGCTTATAGAAATTATTATTAAGGAAAAAATTTATGTAGAGCCGAGGCTCTAAACAATAAAATCAGAGCCCACCTCAAAAATTTCACTACACGAGGTTGTTTTGATGCTCAAATATCCTCAAATTGATAATCTCGACATTAAGATGCATGGACATGAGAAAAAATGGATTTAAAGTTTTAGAAAGAATGCATCTTGTAACACATTTTTGGACGATCAATTTTCAAGTTTTCATAGATTTGCTCAATCTACACTATTTTTAAAGCTTTAAATGTTATAATTAAAGATAAAAATATATTAAGGCCATCACAAAGATTTCTAGTATTGAAACCACACCATTTGAAGGTGCATGTTACTTTGATTGTTTAGAGCCTCGGCTCTATACAAACCGTACCCCTATTATTAATAGTAGCAAGTTTATATAAAGTTGCAACCTTATTTGCAGAACTAAAGTTATAGTAATTTACATATCTATTTTACTTTGATGGTGTAGATTGAAAACTAGTTTAAAAAATGTGTCATGTATTAACATATCTTAAAATATTTGTCAAATCTACATCATCTAAATAAAATGAGCAGTGTAAAGTATCACAACTTTATTTTTATAAGGTTGCAACCTTATACAAGCTGCACCCTTATTAATATGATTATAAAGTTAACTTAATATATATAGATCTTTATCTATAAGTTTTTCCTAGACACAAGGCACAAACATGTGAATGGAGATGAAATGGATGAAATATGAAGCCACTCTTTCTTGAGAATAGCATACGGACATGGCATATTGACCTCATATAAACAAATATACAGCAGTAGAGAATGCACCAACAAAAGGAAGCATTCAGCATCTGATATACATATTCTACAGAACAAAGAAAATGAGGGGAAAAAAAAAAAGAATGAGGAGTTACCATAAAATTCTTTCCCACCAACAACAAAATGAATAACTAATGTTAAGAGTTGATGGCTTCTATCTTTTCCAGCATCTCCAATCTTGTCTTCCGTTTCCAGTTATTCATTGATGCAACCAGATTGACCAGACCTATGACTTGATTTTTACTATATTCCTGCAATACAATAGTAGGTAATATCCTTAGGTCTGTCAATGGAGAAAACATGCATAGACATATCTCAGAACAAGAGATCAACTCTTACCGGATGGGACCGTGCCCAGTGTACATACTCAGTTTCAGGGAGATAATAGGCCTGTCAAAAACAAGTTTTGCAGACGGTAAGTACTGAAGTTCCCCGCACGTATCAATCATTATTAAGATGCAAGTTGACATGGGAGACCTTCAAAATTATTATGGCAGATTACAAAATCCCACAAGGATTATGATGCCATGTTCAAATATGAAATATAAACAAAAAACCAAGATAAGTAAATAAATGTCATTATTCATCTATCTATTTATACACCATCTTCTAAAAGTACACGAAAAGAAACTTTAATATTTAGGATCAACAAAAGTTAAATATTCATAATTTTGAAAGTGTTTCCTATCATTTATGTTTAATCTTTTCTTTCATCAACTATAAGAAACTCAAGATCATGAGATGCAATTACTGATGCCTATTGCCACAAATATCCACCTAAAACTTGTTTTACTAAGCAAATGACAGTTTACTAATGCTTCAATATAAGTCTCTTATTACATGTATCATCAGGTTGCAATTTTGCAGAATAGCACAGCTCTTGTCATATCCAATCCAATGTAGAAGGAAAATTGCAAGGAAAATGGCAATGACTTATGCATCTCTACCTTTCGAATGGTAATTGGAAGGAAATTACGGTTCTACTTAAATGCTAAAACAGGTTTCTTTCCATAACAATTTTCTTCCATATGAACATAAAGAAGAAATGTAGCCCCAATATCATACCTTAATAAATGATTCGACAATGTGCATCTTTGGTTTCACATTGATAGAAACAAAATGCTGAAGTCCGTTAATCAATACCTGTAAATAGAAGCATGAAAGTGTAAACAGTTTAGTAGTTTAAGACGAGAAAACATGTACATATGGAGGCATGACACGTTAAAGTGATAACAAGCTCCAGGAGAGACCTGAAGATCTAGCGACATTAGTGCTCGCCCTTCATTTGTACATCTCTTCACTCGTGATAAACCTTCAATGAGAGTTTCTGCAACATTTTCAAGTCCGTATTCTAATAGGACATCTTGAATCTGTAATTTGAAAATGTTATGTCGTTGTTAAATAAATAATGATATGCGATTACTTATCATATACAAGAAGGTAAAAGCATACCAAAAATGACTTTAAGAACTCTTTCAGTTCAAGTTCTTTGGAGTATGCGTAAGTATCCCTGAAGTGCATGTTTTATCATATACTGAGGAAGGAACCCCCACAATATTTCACAAAACTAATCATACAAGAAATATATAACATTTGAGAAGAAAATGACTCAGGAAACAGACAACATGACAGTCAATGGAACCAAGACAAAGGTACAATTCTTGAAATTTTCACTTGGACTTTACAATATAACTTCAAATTTACATGCAATTATAATACATACGACACATTTTGCCTCAATTACAGCCACATAAGACCAAGTTACAGCTACTTAGAAACATCTAGATACTCTTGAGAACAAGGGCTACAATTCAATTTGGGTCCCTTGTCAAAAATACTACCAAACTATGGAGATCGAGTACACCACATAAAACTAGTGCTTATAAAATTTCAGCACTATATAAAATTACAAGGCAAACTTATACATGAATTTTGAATACAAGAGACATCAAATCTCAATCTCCATGTTAGAAACACATAAATTCTCAAGCACTCAAAGAAACATGATCATGGGAAGCCTTAAGGAGCTCATGCTGCCCGATTTACTGCCAAGGTCATATATATATACCATAAGAGTGACATGTTATGGCAATTCACAAATTATGGCACGTCATCAACACAATGGGAAGAAATAGAATCTTTAGCTACAGTTAGAGTGGCTCTTTAATGGAATATTATCATAGAGTGAAATGTTATGGCGATTCACAACTTATGGCACTTCATTTAACACAATGGGAAGATAGCATCTTTTATCTACACTTAGATGGCTCTTTAAAGGAATATACATGTTATGGCGATTTACAACTTATGGCACTTCATCAACACAATGGGAAGCAATAGCATCTTTAATCTACACTTAGAGTGGCTCTTTGATGGTGAAAAGACTTTTGAAAATTGGGATCTAATTGCGGGAAAAATTGTAGAAGAAATGGAGGCCTAAAAACTCATGAAGTAGGAAGAAAAGTTAGGCATGGCATGGGAGAAATCAGACATAGTTCTCCTTTGCAAATCTCCAAAATAGACCATAAATAAGGTGATTTAATTAACTGATATAGATCCCAAAATGAATTGAAAACGCATGGAGAAATTCCACTAATAAACTCAATCAACTATAGATCATGCCCTTAATCACACAGCTCAAACTTAGCTCAATTCTTCATCAATTAAGAAGCAAGGAGATAGAAATACCTTGCTGTAAAATGTTTTTTATAGGCATGGATTGCTTCAAGGTTGAATGAATTTGAAGAAGATCTCACTCAATTTGAACCCCATGAAATTTTATGATCAACCTCAAGCTTGAATGGAGCTCAACGTATAGTTCTCTCACTACTTACACCCATGTGGCACCCAATGGCAACTTGGGTGTCACGTGTGGGACCGTTGTTGTTTGTCCTTTTTTTTTTTATAAGTGTTAACATGACCGTTGTGGTCTGTCCTTGTTTGTCATTTCCCAATATAAATCCAGAAAACACCATTTTTAGCTCCGAAAAATCTCAAAAAATTCCCAAAAATTTCACCAGAGCCATAAGTTGTGAATCGCCATTGTGTCGATGGAGTGCCATAAGTTGTGAATCGCCATAAGTTGTAAAAAATATCAATGAGGAAAATTTGGATCCTATTGGAACACTACATTTGGCTAGACCCAGAATCCAAAGTCACTTCTCAGTATGACCTAACAAACTCATGACCCACAGTGATAATCAAGGGCTTATGCTTGGTATATCAAGTCAAATCAATGTGTGGCTCCAATTCTCAGGTTGCAGTGGATTACAGGTGCACCCCCAAGGACATGCCCTCAAATAGAGGGACATGTGCTCAAATAGATGTGAAGGTCCTCTCTTCGCACATGAACATATCTCTTCACAGTAGATTGGAAGTGCGACTACCCATTTGCAACTGTACATGCACTTGCTATGAGAAAGAACTGAAACTAAAGAAATTCAGATTGATCATCATTTTGTGCGGGAAAGGACTGAAGCTAAAGAAATTGAAGAAATGTTCATGGGTACCGAAGAACAAACAGCAAACATAAAGGGTTATCAAAGGAACGGCTCAGTATTTGAAGGTCTAGTTGTTAATGTTAAAACACGCTGCACTACATGGGAGTGTTAGTCATATTGGCTAGAAATATATTGGTAATTTTGTATATTGCTGTAAATTATTATTGTTTTTGTAGTTCATGTTCATTGTAAAGGACAATTATTTAACTTCGGAATTTGTTTGTACCCTTATCTAACCCTCAATAAATTTAGGGTTAGAAATTTTACAAATAATATCTTTAAGTGCAAGCCCCAG
This sequence comes from Amborella trichopoda, assembly GCF_054954075.1. NCBI lineage: Eukaryota > Viridiplantae > Streptophyta > Magnoliopsida > Amborellales > Amborellaceae > Amborella > Amborella trichopoda. The sequence goes on from NC_142342.1 coordinate 25,553,399, forward strand.
CCTCATGAATGAATTAGGGGTCACTCTTCTTTGAGTTCCTCTCTATGCCTCTCTACCTATGCCATAACTTATCTTTCTCTATAAAACATTCAAGATGATGTTTTAACGCTTCCATAAAAAAAAATGAAAGGTGGTCTAAAAAGGGTGAGGACCTTAAACTTTTCCTTAACTCAAGCCCAGATAAAGGAGGTGGTTTGCGTTTAGGTAGCCAATATAAAAATCTGCCAAAACTTTCCATGAATCGTAAATTTACATTATCTGCTTGTGATAGGGCATTCCCCATAAGCGATGCACTTTACCTAAACTCGGGTGCAGTGAAAAATAAAAAAGGGTTAGTTAGGGCGTTCCCAAGAAGCAACGTGCTTCAGCACCATCTGGTTGCGGTGAAAAATAAGCAAGAATTCCCGTGCCAGCCTAGACAAGCGCAATAAAAAAGCCAGTTCAAGAGAATAGAATTTGTCTAGCCACATGACATGTAAGAACGCTTACAGGAAAGAGTATGGAGTTAGTAGATACAATGAGACGAAGAAGAGTAAACATAGCTTATATACAGGAAACTAAGTGGAAAGGGGAAAAAGCTAAGGAAATGGATAGGTATAAACTTTGGTATACAAAAAAAGATAATAATAGAAATGACATAAGCACATTGATAAAAAAAAAGATTTAAAAGATAAAACGAGTTAATGTCAACAGAGTAGGTGATAGGCTCCTATTAATTAAACTTGTATTAGGGAAAGAGATAAGTAATGTAATGTAATTAGTGCTTATTTACCACAAGTAGGACTAAGGATAGAATTAAGAGACAATTTTGAAAGAACTTGGATGGACTAGTCCAAGACATGCCAAATGGAGTGAGGACCTTTTAAAGGAGGGGACTTAAATGGTCATGTAGGGAAGGACATTAGAGGATATGAAGGGGTATAATGGGGGATATAAGTTTGCTGAAAGAAATACAATGGGTGAGGCTATTTTAGATTTTGCTGACCTATGACTTAGCAATAACAAACACTTACTTTACAAAATGAGATGAACATTTAATAACCTATAAAGTGGATCATATAAAAAGGTAGATAGACTTCTTCCTAGTTAAGAAGGTAGATCGACCATCATTGAAAGACTGTAATGTTATCCCAGGGAGAATTTGACTGCGCAATATAGGCTCGTAGTTATAGATGTCTGCATAAAGAAATGGAAGGGAAGAGGTGAAATTAATAGGAGTCTAATAACTAAGTAGTGGAATTAAAAAACTGAGAAAATAGACTTATTTAAGGATAAATTAAAGTTAATTAAAGAAAATAGAACTCTGAACATGAGGTCAATATTATGTGGAATGAGATGATTGAATGTATTAAAAAACTGGCAAGAGAAGTTTTTCCTAAAACTAGAGGGAAAAGAATTTCGACAAGGAAACTTGGTAGTGAAGATATGAGGTTCAGAAGGCCATTAGCAAAACCGATTATGTTATAAAACTTGGCAATGTAATAGAAATGATCAAAACTTAGAAGAATATAAAAATGCTAAGAAACATACTCAACAAATAGTAAGTAACTATATATTAAATTGGAACCAAGAAAACGTGAAAACAATGTCTTCAAATTAGCAAAAATGAGAAAAAAGTGTAGAGATCTAGACCATATTAAATGCATTAAGAGTAAGGATCAAAGGGTCTTGGTGAAAAATGTGTTGGCTTTCTGTGGCCATTAAAGCCCTTATGAGAGCATGTAATCAATATTTGATATAGTGGAACACTGAACTCCAGTGGGAGTATGGTCCAGAGGGACCGAGTCTTGGCAAATGATATTTGCCAAGACTCTGACTCAGCTTAACATGCTAGGCCAGTTGAGTTGCAAAACCCTAAATTACCTGGGCATCAAGCACAATCGATGAGGTTTAGAAGGGTTACCCCTTAATGAAATCGAAGTTACCCAGGATTGTGAGCAAAGGAACTGCGTGACCCTTGTGTGTGATTGATTGGCCTATAGGGACGAGGGCCAAAGCCTCATCATTGAACCATCACATGCCATGTACATGTGATAGCCATATTAGGAAAGAAAATTTCCATCGAGAATGATAGTGTATATGTGCAAGAGATGGCCCTTATGCACCATAGAGTTGTGGTTGTACCAGGTCTGTGTGACCTTGGACTTTTCTCTGGCCGGAACTTGTAATTCATAGACTGGGATTGTGTCCCCTCACCTATTGGCTGACTTTGGTAGCCTCATCATAAACCCTTGCAATGGTCTGTGGGTCATGGGAATTGCTGGGTCAGTTTGAGAAAGTGAGTGTGGATTATAGTCCCCATTAGAAGATGAAGTTCTTCAACAAAATTAACAATTCCTTAACATAGTTGGATCCAAATCCCATCAAATTAATTTATAATTAATTATTTTAATATTAAATGATTCTTAGATTAATACAATAAAGTTTTAGAACTCTCTGGATATTTTATTCTCTCAAAATGGATTTATAAATAAAGAAAAACTGAATTTTCAATATTTTAATATTCAAAGAGAAAAATAAATTAAGTGTTTTATAAAATATAATATATATAGGGACCCACCATAAATTACATATGTGGCTGGTGCGTGGGGCCCACTAGAGGTCCCATGAGGAGCACGCCCCACTTTATGCTATTTCCTATTTTGTGGCCACCATATAAAGCCACTCAAATAGGAAAGTTTTGAAAATTAAATGGAGTTGATTTTCAAATTAAAGCATATGTAAGAGATTTATGAAAGAGATAAAAAAAGTATGATATATTTTCTATATTATTTTCATTTGATGGGATTAGATTAAGGAAACCGAAGGATTAAAGATTCTAGTACCTCCTTTAGTCATGATGGCTGATCTAAGGATTGTATGGCTAAAATCTCTCACCCCACAGGTCTCCTAAGACCAATGGCCAACATTTAATCTCCATAAGGATGGCTAACCCTAAGAAACCCTAACCCTAGAGAAAATCTATAAATAAGCTCTATGGGGGGCCTGATTCTTGACACCTCTAATCTCTCTCTCTCTCTCTCTCTCCCTCTCTAGGTTGAATGCCACCCTCTCTATCTCTCTCATGATCTCTCATCTCTCTCCCCTACTTAAAAAACAAAAAGAAGGGGGCACGCCGCAACCCGAGAGCTAAGAAGAGGGGGCATGCCCCACATACAAGGCATTGAGGCCTTGATGTTTGTTGTTTTTTCTCCATTGCTCTTTGATTTGATCAAGGTTGGTAGCCTAAGGTTTCTCATACTTTGAAGATCTGAGATAGACCATTGATCCCGTGTGCCATTGGAGGAAGAGACCCAGAGTGGGGTGTGAAAAGTCTAGTTGCGGTAATGTTCGGGCAATTTACTTTGTGCCTTGCAGTCTTGTGTTTTCTTGTTCCCAAGAGTCTTATGTGATTTTTGTTTATTGAATAAAAGAAGTTTTATAGCAAGTGAGAACCTCTTTTGTAATTGATTTTTTGCTATTTTGAGTTTATTTAATTGCATTTGGACCTCTATAAGTTTTCTAGCCAGTAAAAAGAAGAAAAATTAAAAATTACATTTACCGTGCTAGTTCACCCGGTCTAACTTTCATTGGTATCAGAGCATAGGTTTCTTGCTGCCATTAGGTCGATTTATTTATTTTGTTGAGCTTTTCTATTTGTTTGGGACAAAAAAAAAGCTACACACAGTTTTATCTCCAAGATCCTAAAGACTGTAAGGTTCGACAGGACAAACTACTCCTCATGGAAGCGCAAGATTGGCTTATGTGCTTTTTGAGGAGGGTTTGCATGAGATACTGCGCATTGTCCTTCACATCCTAAAAGCGATGCATCTCAGGCTACAAGAGATGCATACGCTGAATGGAAGCATAAGATTATGCATGCAAGACATATCTTGCTTTGTTCCATGAATGACTCATACGTGTCTGAGTATGAGCCCATTAAAACTGCTTAAGGCAAACACGATCGGCTTGAGAAGGAGTATGTTGATCCTCCTCTCATGAGAAAATCAATGGCAATGAAGAAGTACAACGATCTGAAAATGGTCAAGGGTACAAAGATATCGGAACACGTGCACACTTTTAGGGTGCTTGTTCAAAAGATGGAGGCGATTGAGATGCGACCATGCGAACTTATGCAAGTAGTACACTTGCTGAATACTCTCCCTCCTTCTTGGGATATATTCATATAATCCCTTTCTGCCCGAGAGATCGCCCAAGGCTAGAGGAGCTAATCACATTGCTCAAGGCTAAAGAGGAGAGGCAGAACGCTCGAAATGCGTTGGCACCAAAAGATGCGGTGCACATGGTAAATTCTCAACCCTACTTTAAGCCTAAAAAAGGGAAGGTTAAAATAAAAAATAAGCAGAGGGGAGAAGAAAAGAAAAGAAAGAGAGAAAATAAGTTTAGGGGAAAGAGAGAGACTAGGTCTTGCTACGTATGCAATAAAGTAGGCCATATAGCCAATGACTGCCGGTTCAATAAGAACCCTGGGGGAAAGAAATAACTTGCGTGTGTGGTATTCGAGACTTTGCTAGCCGACCCCAAGGGTGCATCTTGGTGCCTTAACTCGGGAGCTACAATCCATGTGTCAAACACCAAGAATGGCTTCCGCACCTTTAAACCCATGGGACCGAGTGAGCAAACATTTACTTGGGGGACACCAAAAGACCAATGTTCTGGGTGTTGGCGATTTTTCTCTTGAAATGAGGAATGGTAAAGTCTTGATCCTAAAACAATCACCCTATGCTCTTGACATGAGGAAGTGCTTGGTTTCGGTCCCGAGAATGGCTAAGGCCAGGTTTATCACCACTTTCTCTAGAAATAAAGGTGATTATAAAAAACCGCGATGAGATTATTACGACCGGTCCTCTTGTAGACGGTCTTTATTCCATTGAAATAAAAGAGGAAGTTGCTTATGTGTCTTCTTCGAATGATGTGGATGCTTTTCTATGGCATGTGCGACTAGGGCACAAAATTTAAGAAAATGGAAAGATTAAGACAGATGGAATTTCGAAAAATTATAAAGCCGACCTATTAAAGATGTGAATCATGTGTGCAAGGAAAATTAACAAGGAAAAATTCCACCGGGGCACAAAGGGCTTCTAGCATACTTGAAATCATCCATAGTGATATTTGTGGTCCTATAAATGTGGCTACCAAAAGCCACAAGTGGTATTTCCTTACGTTCATCGATGACCACACCCAATATGGGCATATATACTTGATGCACACAAAATCCGATGCCTTGGAGAAATTCAAAGAATACAAAGCCGAGGTAGAGAACCAAACAAATCTGAAATTCAAAGTCCTAAGAACCGATAGGGGCGATGAGTACTCCTTACAACTCTTTAGGGACTTGTGTGTAGAGCATGGTATTATTCACCAATACAACCTGCCTTACACACCCGAGTAAAATGGAGTTGTCGAGAGATGGAATACGACCTTGGTAGAGATAGTGAGGAGCACGAAAAACTCTCCCTTGATTTTTAGGGAGAAGCAGTATTGATGGCAGGTTACATCCTAAACCATGCACCCACTAAGGTTGCCCTTTTTACTCCTCGCGAGATTTCTACTGGTTGTACTCCGTTCCCTTATCACCTAAGAGTGTGGGGCTGTTTTGCCCATCGTAATCCCATACCAAAATAGGACAAAACTAGATCCCAAAACCATCAAGTTCATATCCATTGGCAACCCTAACTATGGTAAGGGGTATCGATTCTTCAACCTTGAGAATGGGGCAGTTATTGAGAGCCGAGATACCCACTTCTTTGAGGATGAGTTCCATAAAGCAAGTCACAAGCAAGCTGATCTCCATAAGATGGCTGGTGACAAGGTGAGTCTCAAGAACCCAAACGAAGCAATCGAATTAGGAGAGAACCTGAATTCTTCATCTACCTGGGGGAATACTATCAGAGGGTTGGGGATGAGCCAACCATGAGCCTTCCATTTACCAAGAAGCCATAACTTGTTCTGAAAAGAACCATTGGGTAAAAGCCATGAAAGATGAATACCATTAAAGGCCTTAAGATAACATGTAATCAATATTTGATATAGTGGAACAATGACCTCCAGTGGGAGTACGGGAGTATGGTCTAGAGGGACTGAGATTGGCTAATGATATTTTCGAGACTCAGACTAGGCTAAACGTGATAGGTTAGTCAAGTTGCAAAACCCTAAATTACCTGAGTATAGAGCACAACTGAGGATGATTAGCAGGGTTATCCCTTGATGAGGTCAGAGTTGCCCAAGGTAACCCTTATGTATGATTGGTTGGCCTCTAGGGATGAGGGCCAAAGCCTCATCATTGAACCATTATACAACATATACATATGATAGCCGTATCAGGAAAGAAAGTTGCCATTGAGAATGATATGTGTACATGTGCAAGAGATGACCTTTATGCTTATGCACTATAGAGTTGTGGTTGCACCAGGTTTGTATGACTTTGGACTTGTCCCTAGGAGAAACTTGTAATTCATAAACTAGGATTGTGTCTCACACCTATTGGCTGACTTTGATAGCCCAATCATGAACTCTTGCAATGGTCTGTGGGTCATGAAACTGCTGGGTCAGTTTGAGAAAGTGAATGTGGATTATAGACCTCAGTAGAAGATGGAGTTCTTCAACAAAATTAATAATTCCTTAACATAGTTGGATCCAAATCCCATTAAATTAATTTAGAATTAATTATTTTGATATTAAATGATTGTTAGATTAATAGAAGAAATTTTTAGAAGTCTTTGGATATTTTATTTTCTCAAAATGGACTTATAAATAGAGAGAAACTGAATTTTCAGTATCTTTTCAGTATCTTAATAGTCAGAAATTAATTATATTTTACTAAAAATCATTTAAAGTGTTTTAAAAAATAAAAAATATATGGGGCCCCACCATGAGCTATGGGGTCCACCATAAATTACACATGTGGATGGTGCATGGGGGCACATTAGAGGCCCCATGAGAAGTACGCCCCATTTTATGCATGTTTCCTATTTTGTGGTCACCATATCAAGCCATTCAATCAATTGAGTGAGAATAGGAAAGTTTTGAAAATTAAAGAGAGTAGATTTTCAAATTGAAACATGTGTAGAGATTTATGAAAGAGATAGGAAAGTATAATATATTTTCTATCGTATTTTTATTCGATGAGATTAGGTTAAAGAAGCTGAAGGATAAGGTTCTAACACCTTCCTTTCAATCATGATGGTTGATTTAAGGATTGTATGACTAAGATCTCTCACCTACAGGTCTCCTATGATCAATGGTTTGGATCTAATCTTCATAAGGATGACTAACCCTAAGAAACCCTAACCCTAGAGAACATATACAAATAAGCTCTATTGGGAGGGGGGGGACTTACTCTCTACACCTCTATTTTCTTTCTCTCCCCCTCTCTAGGTGACACGCTACCCTACCTCTATCTCTCTCTTGATCTCTCATCTCATTCCCTTACTTAGAAAACAAGGCAGAGAGGAGGCACGCTGCAACCCTAGGGCTAAGAATAGGGGGCACGCCCCACATATAAGGCATTGAAGCCTTCATGTTTCATGTTGTTCCACAATTGCTCTCTGATTTGATCAAGGGCTGTAGCCTATGGTTTCCCATGCTTGAAAGATTTGAGATAGACTATTGATCCCATGAGCCATTAGAGGAGGAGACCCGGAGTTGGGTGTGAAAGATCTAGTTGAGGTAATTTTCTGACAATTTACTTTATGCTTTCCCGTCTTGTGTTTTTTTGTTCCGAACAGTCTTATGCGATTTTGTGTAGTGAATAAAAGAAGTTTTATTAGTGGCATCAAGAACGAATCTCTCTTGTAATTGATCTTGTTTTATTTTGAGTTTATTTAATTGTATTTGGACCTTTGCGTGTGTTCTAGCCGGAAAACTGAAGAAAAAATAAAAATTGTATATATCGTGCTAGTTCACCTTGTCCAACTTTCTGGATGAAAAGGTCAATGAAGAATAGATAGTTTATTTTCAATAATTATAAAATCACAAACACAATGGAAACAACAATAGAAAGAATTGTTGGCATAAATGTGGGCGGAGGTCATATATTTGTAGGATTAGGATATCAAAAGTGAATGAAGCTTTGAAGTATCCCAATATAAGTTTAGTAGTGCATGGGGGAGATCGGTATTGATTGGCTGACCAAGCTGTTCAACAAGGTGTTAAAAACAAAGAAAATGACAGATGAATGGAGGAAAAATACTGTGATACCTATTTACAGATACAAAGAAGACAGAATTATACGAACTATCAAGGATCAAACTTATGAGCCATACTATGAAGCTATGGGATAGAGTGATTGAACAACAACTAGGCATGAAAAGAGTGTATCAGAAAACCAATTCAGTTTTATTGAAGGGAGGTCAACAATTGAGGCTTTTTTCCTACTTAGAGAATTGATTGAGAAATTTGGGCGAAAGACAAAAACCGCTGCATGGTCTTTATTTATCTAAAGAAAGCTTATGATAGAGTAACTCGAGATTTAATTTGGTGGGTGTTGGAAAAGAAAGGAGTCTCCAGATACTACATCGACTTGGTAATAGATATATACAAGGGAATGCTAAGTAGTGTGCGAACAATTCATGAAGAGACGAGTAAGTTTTCAGTGAGAATATGCCTACATCAGGGGTGGGTCAGTGTGGAGCCCATACCTCTTTGTCTTAGTTACGGATGACTTAACTAGGCACCTACAAGATGAGGTACTATAGTGTATGTTGTTTGTTGATGACATAGTTTTGATCGATGAGAATGTCAACACAAAGTTAGAACTTTAAAGGGATGCTCTAGAATCTAAAGGTTTTAAAATTAGCCGGAATAAGATAGAGTATATGGAATACAAGTTTAGTAATAATAAGAGTACAGACAAAGAAGTAGTTCAGATTGACGGCCAAAAAATACTAAAAATAGCGCCCGTTCGATATCTTGGATCGATAATCTAGGAAAATGGAGAGATTGAGGAAGATGTTGCACATTGAGTTAGCCGGGTGAGCGAGGTGGATATGTGCAACTAGAGTTTTATGTGATCGCCGTATATCAATAAAGTGGAAGGAGAAATTCTATAGGACAGCTGTGAGCCCAACATTGCTTTGCAGGGCCAAATGTTGGCAATCAAGAAACAACATACCTATAGGATAAGTGTAGCTGAGATGAGGATGTTGAGATGAATGAGTGGCAAGATAAGAACGGATAGGATTCGTAATGAATACATTCCAAAGAACTTAGGTGTGGCTCCAATAGGTGACAAGATGAAAGAAAGTAGAATTAGGTAGGCTGGCCATATGCAGCACATCTAGTACAACACTTGTTAGGAGGTGCGAGTTGGTTCAAGTGAAAGGCTCAAAAAGGTAAAAGGCAAGCCCAAAAGGACATAGTTGGAAGTAATGAGAAAATATATGGGGACTTATGGACTCACTGAGGGTATGACCTTTGATAGAGCAGAATGGTAGACCAAGATTCATGTAGTTGGGAAAAAGCTCTTGATGATGATGATAAAAAAATGATGGAAGGAGCAACTTCTATACAAAATGGAAGAGGGGCGGCTTCCATGTCCTAGTTCTAAAATGTTCATAGAATCAAACATGCCCTAAATGTCTTATTATGAAACTATTCACCTCGTTGTTCACTCAATAAACCAGATACAAACCAGCATCTCTGGCGAGCATCCCCCCGCAAAACTTGACATAAAATCACCTTCTAAGATGTGTTTCTTTGTTCTTTCCTGGAAGAATTTATTCAATCAGTGTAACAAACTTCATATTGCCCCAGGAATAAGTTATTTCCTGTCAATCTTATAATGGAAAGGGGAGAGTTATCATGATGTGATATTTTCTGAAAGCATTCCTTAATCCACAAGGACTTCTGTCCACCTGAAAATGCTTCTTTAAGGGGCCTGATTAGTTATGATAAATGTTTTTTCTTTTGATAAAATTATGATACATGTTGAATTTAGCATTATCAAATTTTACCAACAAATTCTTGCAACAATAAAACAAATCCAGACCTTTTTAGTAAAGGATTTGAAGACAAATCTCGTGTCTAGCAATCTCATTCTCAGGAAAAAAATCCTCAGAGTTGCAATAATCTTGAAAATAAGGAAAATTTTAGCATTCTTTAGAAAATCTGTATTCCAACCGAATCACCGAGATAATATGAATAAAAGAATAGCTCGAATAAGAGAAATTCAATTGAAACAGATCTCCTTTATGATAGCGAAGGCAGAGGATGCCCATTCAGGAAGGGATACAGTCCCAAAGAGTCAAAATCTAGTGGACAACAAAAGCAAGATCATCGAACATTTAGTGATAGCATTATTTTATAGATTGCAAAAAAGACATCCTTATTTATCCAAAAATGTGTTCAAGTGTAGAAGGTTTGAGGGAAAGAACTTGCTAATCGTTACCTCTTTGCGGATGCCAGCATGAGCTAACCTCATTTTATAGTGCTTAAATTCTCCGAGTAATAAATCAACGTACCTATGCCAAATAAAATGGTAACATGTAAGACATGCAATAAACAAAATTTAGAGACAACTGCAAGCACAAATAGTACGCTGAAGACCACCAAAAACAAGATGTACAGTACATCTATTCTGTAGAAGCAGCTCCTCAACTCATATCATAAAAATAAATATATAAATAAAATGAGAAACTCCAAAATATAGTTCCTGATATGTCAATAGAAGAGCATTATTCATTAGAAAGATAAATAGGGAGTATCATTGATACATAAGCTAAACAAAACATAAGGACCTGAAGCATTTGCTAAAAAAATCAATCACAGGAAATTGACAAACCATATTGCCACATGAGCAACACCAAAAATTCAAGAAACAAAAGTATCTTAAACTGGTAGAAGGACCAGGATATCGAATTCTGTAACCAATGAAAAAAGTGCACGCAAAAGAACACTATGGGAGATTAAATATTTCTGTACTCCATTCAGCTGTTCATAGACATATGAGAAAATCACATTACGCGGTAAGCAAATGGTGATCTTTAATAAAGTAAATAGAAGACGATTGTCATAAACAATACACTTTTGCCTTTGTACTTATAAAGCAAGAATGTTTATCAAGATATTACAGGCTTGCTCTTAGGTTATGTACTTCTTTAGACAGGGCCTTCGTGGATATATTAGCTGCTTGCAATTTTTTATAAATGGAATGAATACTTCGGTTATCACAACGAAAGACCACTATCTTACATGCAAGACGAAGTTTTAAAACTCGCCCATGTTGAGTTTGTTGTGGCCTTACAAGGTCTAAAGAAGTTGTAAATAAAATCATCTATAGTGATTTGTACACTTTAGTGGGTGAATATTGTGGCTGATTGACCTAAGGTTGGGCGATCTATGGCACGGGTCAATGTGCAAAACCCTTATCCCTGGGCATATATAAACCAAATAAACAACCAAAGAGGACAAGGTGATTCAGCACGGTGTATATCAATCAAATAAACAACCAAAGAGGACAAGGTGATTCAACACGGTTTTTAATTTTTCTTTTTTATACTGACTATAACACTTACGAAGGTCTAAATATAATTAAATCAACTTAAAATAAACCAAATAAACAACCAAAGAGGTTCTCACTTGCTGCCATTAATTATAACATCGGTTATTCAATAAACAAAAATAACATAATGCTTATGGGAAATCACAAGACTGCATACCATAGAACAATATGCTAGAAGATTACCTCAATTGGACTTTGCACACCTCACTCCGGGCCTCCCCCTCCAATGACGCACCAAATCAATGGTCTATTTCAGATCTACAAAGTATGGGAAAGCCTTGGCTACAACCCTTAAACAATATGAGAGCATAGGTGGAACAAAGAACTAGCTTAAGGCCTCAATGCCTTATGCGTGTGGGGCATGAGGGAGAGATCTTAGAGAGATGAGAGAGAGTGGTGAGAGGTGGCGTGCCACCCTTAAGTGGGGGAGAGAGAGGTCGAGATATTTGGTGGAGATAGAGACCCTATTTATAGATTTTCTTTAGGGTTAGGGTTTCTTAGGGTTAACTATCCTTATGGAGATTAGATCCAGACCATTGATCATAGGAGATCTGTGGGGTGAGAGATCTGAGCCATCCAATCCTTAGATCAACCATCATGATTCAAAGGAAGGTGCTAGCACCTTATCCTTCAGTTTCCTAAATCTAATTCCATCAAATAATAAATATGAAAAATAATATCATATTTACTTTTATTTTCCTTAATCTTCTCATACATAATATTTGATTGAAATCAAACCTCTTTAATTTCAAACTTCCCCTTTTTCTTTAAGTTAATTGAGTACCTTTAAATGGCCTTTTTCAAAATAGGAAAGAGAATCCCCCATAGTGGGGCGTGCCATGGGCCCCTATGTAGGCCCCACGCACTATTCAACGGTGGTCATGGTGGGCCCCCATGGGTCCCCTTAAATATTTATGATTGGTAAAAAAATAAAAATGATTTTTAGAACTTTGTAAATAAAAAAATTTTCTCTTTGAATATTTAAATACTGAAAATCCAATATCTCTCTATTTATAAATCCATTTTGTGAAAATAAAATATCCAAAGACCTCTAAAAACACAAATAATCAATCTAAAAATCATTCAATATCAAAATAATTAATTCTAAATAATTTTGATTGGAATCGGATCCAACTAGGTCAAAAAACTATAAAAATTATTGAAGTACTCCATTTTCAACTGCGGACTATAATTTGCACTCACTTTCTCAAACTAACCCAGTAGTTCCCATGACCCACAGACCATCGTAGGGGTTCATGATTGGGCACCAAAGTAAGCCAATAAGTGAGGGGACACAATTCCAGTCTATGGATTACATGTCCCTAGAGAAGTCCTAGGTCACACAAACTTGGTGCAACCATAACTCTGGTGCATAGGGGTAATCTCTCGTACATGTACATACATCACTCTCAATGGTGATTCGTTTTCCCAATACGGCTATCATATGTACATGCCGTGTGATGATTCAAAGATGAGGCTTTGGCCCTTGTCTCTACAGGCCTACCATCACGCACAAGGGTCACACAATCCCTTTTCACTTTACCTTGGGAAACTCTGACCTCATCAAGGGATGACCTTACTAACCCTCATTAGTTGTGCACTTAGCCCAGGTAATTAAGGGAATTCCAACTCCATTGGCCTAGCACGTAAAGCCTAGTCTGAGTATCGGCAAATAGCATTCGCTTATCTCGGTCCAATAGGACCATACTCCCACTTTGTTTAGGTTCCATTACATCAAAATATTAATTACAAGCTCTTATAAGGCCTTTAATGGCTACAAAAACCCAACATGTGGCACTACCGTTGAGGGTTTGTTGTGGGTCATTCATTGTTGAGGTTGAAAGAATGTCCACGAATGCTCTTTGTAGGCTAGGGGAGTTGTGTGGTCTCCTGTATGAGGAGGAAGGGCCTGTGAAAACACGAGTCAAATCCTCAACAAAACTTCCACACAGCATATACATGTGCATAGAAAGAGCGCCGACTTGCACTGTGTGTGCACTTGTCTTTCTCTTAGGGGGGAACTTGTAATCTACATATACTAGGATATGCAGTTCTACTGTTTATTGGTTAACTTTGATGGTTGATCATGAGCGCTTGCACTCAACCTTGGGTCATGGGCCTGTAGATCATAATCCGAGCACGGGTGGATTGCTTTGATATTTGCTTGTTTTTTACTTCTAAATTGTATTTCTGTATGTTTAGGTTCTTTGAAACGCCAAAAATATTGTTTTCAACTAAAAATGTTATATTATGAATTTGCGGGAAATTTGCAGGATTTTAAAAATGAATTTTTAATGTGTAACAACACTAAAAGGGTATTTCGGAATTTTAAAATCTCAAGAGCATACTGGAAATTTATAAAATTGTATGTTACCCATAGTGGGGGACAAAGGGCCCAGCCCAACACATGTTGGCACCACTAGGGGCCACACATCCCATTATTTGGGATGGCCACTTTTTTTTTGCAAATGATACTTTATAATGTTTAATTTTTTAAAACACAAATTTTCTTAGTGAAAATATTCTTTTTGATTAATAGCAATTTTCGTGCTGGCCAGTAATCTTTGATCAAATTTAAATAATTTGATTTCCTAATTATCTCTTTGTAAGAGAATAGGATTTCTAGATTACCCTAGATTGTTCTAGATAGTTCTAGAGGATAAGTTTTGACTGGTCAAAGTTCTAGAAAAATTAGTAGTGGATATGGATCAAATCACAGGGGATAAGGTTTATACAGAGTCACTCTAGATCATGTTGGCTGATCTTGGAGATAAATGGCTCAGATTAAATCTTCTCTGACTTCACAGATCACTTAATAAATACTAGACAATAATGAACTCCTAATTTGAATGTTACTCCTAGCCCTAGAGGCCTATAAATGGGGGCTCACTCCCTTATTTCAGTACATACTGATTTCTCTCCTCTCTCTCTCTCTCTCTCTAGCTCCTCCCTCTCCTCTCTCATAAAGTTGCATGCCACCCCTTATGAGTGTAGGGGTGGCACACACCTCTAAGAAGAGTTAACGAGGGGGACACCCCAACCCTCTTGGTTTAAAATTGGGAGGTGCCAATTGTGGCATACACCAAGGTAAAAAAACAGGGATCTTTGTGAAACCCTTATTATGACCCTAGCTCTCTTGCCCCATAAGTTTTAGAAAGGGAGTCCTAGAGCTGCTTCTTAATTTCAGGTTGGTAGATTCAGCAGGTTCTAGAATCAAATACGCTATCGGTCAGGTGATCGGGTGTGGGGTGTGCAAGCTTTAAGGGGGGTAAACCTAGGCAAAAATCAATAAGTCTTCCCATATTTGTTTAATTTTATTTGATGCTTTTTTTTATTGTTTTATTTCCTAAAGTTGTTCAGTTTATTCAATTGGAATAAAATTTATTTTTGGCAATAAGATATTACGATCCTAGATTGTCGTAGGTCTATTTTATTGTAATCTTGGCACTTGTATGTAGAATTTCTAGCAATTAATAAAAGAAAAGAAAGAAAATCTGAATTTACATCCTGGATAGTTATATAGCCACTACTTTTAAGAGTTGCCCACCGAGAGTCAACTTGAATCAGCCAGTGGGAGAGTTTTACAATAAAATACTCTGGTTTGGGGATAGTTTCTCATACTCTATATTGGTCATGAAATGTTTTTACATTTGAAGCCTATGCCATTTGGTTAAAGGTATGTTGAATTAAAATTTTTGATTAGGTGCTTTTCAATTTAAAAATCATCCCTTCCCCTTCAAAGAATCTCTCTCCTCCTGTTGGCTTAGAGGTGGTTCTCTAACAATCTCTCCTCCTCTAGTTGGCTTTCTCAAGGACACCAACTTGTTGCTGGGAAAGACAATTTCAGATCTACCAAAAAAATCAACAGGTATAGGATGGCCTATTCACCCAAATTGTGCAAATGGAGATAACCCTCCCTTACTCTGAATTGAAGCTTATTTATTAACTTCTAGGCTGGTCCCCATCCAAGTATTTAGCATCTCAAGACTAATGACCTATATCATAAGTTTAGTGAATAGCAGACATTGTCAACCATAGCCTTGATATCTCAATTCACCTCAATTCCGATGTGAGCATGGATTTTTTTAACCAAGTGCTTTTTAAACAATCATCTACAATCAACTAAATATCAGACTTAGGAAATTGCCCCTAAGCTATGAACTCAGATTTATGTTTTATGGTTACATTGGTATTTTGTATTTACTTTCAGCCCATGGGGAAATCTTGGAAGTACAAGAGGGCATAACTAAAAATTATTCGGCATTTTATGAAATTTTTAGAAGCCATTTGATCTTTTGTATATTTTAATTAAGATGTGCCCCCTGTGGGAACAAAGAAATCTCACCAACACTTATACAAGCATTTCAACATTTTGTCCATTCCACATGCCTCTTTGTCTTAGTTATGGACGACTTACCTAGGCACCTACAAGATGAGGTACTATGGTGTATGTTTTTCACAGACGACATAGTTTTGATCGATGAGGCTTGAAGTAGCATCCACACAAAGTTAGAACTTTGGAGTAATGCTCCAGAATCTAAAGGTTTTAAAATAAACCAAAGTAAGACAAGATATATGGAATGTAAGTTTAATAATAATAGGAGTAGAGATGAGGAAGTAGTTAAAATTGGCTGCTAAGAAATACCAAAAGAGCGCATTTTCAATATCTAAAATTGATAATCCAGGAAAATGGAGAGATTGAGGAAGATGTCGCACATAGAATTAGAGTTGGATGGGTGAAATGGAGATGTGCAACTGAAGTTTTATGTGATCGCTACATACCAATGATGAAGCTAGAGGGGAAGTAGTATAGGACAGCCATGAGACCAACTTTGCTTTATGGGACAGAACGTTGGGCAATAAAAAAACAACATACCCATAGGATAAGTGTAGCTGAGATGAGAATGTTGAGATGGATGAGTGGCGAGACAAGACGGGATATAATTCAAAATGAATGCTTTCGAGATAACTTAGGTATGCCTCCAATAGGCGGTATGATGAGAAAACGTAGACTTAGGTGGGTTGGCCATGTGCAGCGTAGACCTAATAGAACACCTGTTAGGAGGTACTAGTTGTTTCAAGTGGAAGGTTCAAAAAGGGCAAGGGGTAGGCCAAAAAAGACAGTTGAAAGTAGCAAGAAAAGATATAGGGACTTATGGCCTCATTCAGAGTATGGCCCTTGATAGAGTAGAATGACAAATCGAGATTCGTATAGTCAACCCCAAATAGTTGGAAAAAGGCTCTAATGGTGATGGTGATGATGATGATAGGGCTTTAGGTATGTCGAAGAGTTAATGTGCTGCCCTATAAGACATAGGGTTAATTTAGAACATAAAACATATTACCTATGGGTTGGCCTTCATCTTCAATCATTGGCGGAAGATGGAGACAAGTCTTATCTTGAAGAAACTGATAACGACATCAATTGGAATATAAATCATTGCAACCCTTGAACACAAAGATTGTTTCTCCATGACATATAGCAACAGACAAGAGGTAAAGTTGATTTGTATTTAAATGTAAATTCAATGCTAAACGGAGTGGGATTTTCTATTATGTCTTTTTCATTATTGCCTTTTACTGTGTATGAAGTTTTTTGTAAAGAACCTTCACAATTTTGAAAAACAAAAGAAGATTCAAGGGAAAAAAAAGGTTACCTCAAGCTATTCAGTATTATCGATGGTCCCAAGCCCAGAAGAGAAAGGAGGAGGGTTGTATTAGGTTGGCAGCCAAAATAAAACTTTCGCAACATCCTTATCATGAAATCCTGGAGTGCAGCTGAGATGAGGATGTTGAGATGGATAAGTAGCAAAATAAAATTACATAATTCTAAATGAATACATGTAAGGGAACTTAGGGGTTGCTCCAATAGGTGATATAATAAGAGAAAGTAGACTGAGGTAGTCTGGTCATTTGCAGCGTCGACCTCGAACAACAACAGTTAGAAGGGGTGACTTGGTTCAAGTGGAAGGCTCCAAAAGGAAGGGGAAAGGGGGAAGGCCCCCAAGGACATGGATGGAAGTTGTGAGAAAAGATATAGTAATCTATAATCTGTCTAAGGAAATGTTTTGTCCTCATCATCATTTAAACATTGATAGAGTGATAATCATAACGACCACATGTTATCCAATCACAAGTTCCTACCTAAAGGTGAGTTCCAAGTCATATCCCTCTAACACTAGTAATACACATCAAAGAGGCTTTAGAGTAAGAAACTAACATTTACTCTTCCTTTGACACATCAAAGCATTCATGCCCACCTTTAAAAGAAGCTGGCATAGGAACATGCAGATGTTCACTAAATTAATTGCAAATGATGGGTCTGATCCCATGCTAGTAATACTTATATATTTCTCCCGACAGCATAACATGTCCACAGTTCCTCCATGTTCTTGCTCATTTGCCCCAGTGATGGTGGTTTCCATTTCATCCATTTGGCCCTTTCAGATGATTCTTGAAACCTCCCAATCTTGCTCATTGGAGGTTCTATCAAACATTAGCAAACACTAGCAAAAAAAATGGAATTACTCCTTGTCATCTAAGAACTAACAGTGTATAATAAACAAAGGACCTTGGGAGATTAAACCAACACTTGCAAAGGATCGATATATCCAACGATTGGAAAATGCATGTCAGAATTATTCTTAACCGAATGATATCAAAGTTTAGGATAAAGCTTGTAATGTCAAATTAAAGAAAAAAAGAATAAAAATATAGCATGCAACTAAGAGCTCTATACAAAATTGAAAAATAAAAAATATAAATTACAGAAATAAGAATGCGATTCAAAAGGAATTGATGAAATTGTACCCATTATGCTCTAGTCCAAGCTCTTTGAATTCCCATTTGGCATTCGCAACTCGATCAACATATCTAAAATTGTAATCTCGTTAGACAAAGTAATTGTCTGACATAAGAAGATAATGTGATCGATCCCAAAAAACTGACTAACAAATAAAAACATTGAAAGAATTGCATGTCTAGAGATTATAACAGCATGGACAGAATCATAACATACAAAATGATTTCACAAAATTTGTTTCATTACTAGATAATATATTTTTTTTAAAAAAAATTACAAAGCCTCAAACACATGCCAACTTGGAACAATATAAAAAAGATTTTGAATGGTGTATAAGCAATCTAAACAAATTTCCTTTAGAAGCCTCTTTTGCTTTTTGATAGTCATTAGTTTGATGGCTCTCGTGTTGAAAACAAAGGCATTCTTCATAACACTTCGACATGAAAGATTTAGGGGAACCTTCATATGTGTTGGGCATAAAAATAATAAGAAACAAAGCAAATTGAACCATTCAACACTTATTGTAAAAGGATGTTGGAAAAGTTTGAAATGGACTAGTGTAAGCCCATATCTACCACTATAGGCAACAAGACCAAGTTACGCCTGCAAATGTTCCCCAATGATGAGAGAGAGAAAAAGGCCAAGGCGAGAGCGCCCTATCGCAGTGCAGTAGGGTCACTCATGTATGCTATGTTAGGAACAAGACCAGACATATATTTTCCCATGAGTGTGATTAGCTGATTCCAATGTAATTTTGGACTGGAACATTGGAAGGTGGTTAAGAGAGTACTGAGATACTTAAAAAGGGACCGTGAATTACGCACTAACATATGGGGGAGAGTTGGATATCATCTATGGCGCTACCCAGATGCAGATTATCAAGGAGACCCCAATGACATGAAATCCACATCAGCATATGTGGTCACGATCAATGGTGGGGCAGTTGCTTGGAAGTCCAAGAAACAAGATGTTGTAGCTTTATCCACTATGGAGTCCGAATACGTGGAAGCTGTGTGGCTAAAGACGTTCCTCAATCTGCTCAGGCTTGAGGCTATGCAATGCTCGTGTGTGAGGATCTTCTGCGACAACCTATTTGTGGTCTATGTGACTGAGGAGCCATGCTTTCGCAAGAAGTCAAAGCACATCAAGGCAGACTATTACCACATTTGAAACGAGGTCAAACTTGAAGAGATAGAGATCGCGTATCTTCCAACAGAGGCTATGCTTGCAGACCTTTGATAAAGGGAATAGTGGCAAATGTGTTCACCGAATGCCAAACAAGGGCATGGGATGGAGATGAGAGTGTAAGGAGCAGTAATTGTAATCAAAGGCCAAGTGGGAGATGTTGGCCTAATGAGAGCATGTACTCCAAATTTCTGATATTGTGATATGATGGCTCCAGTGAGAATGTGGTCCAGATGAACTGTGTGGCATTTCTGATGCCATGACTCACCTGAGTTTCAACTGGCTAGGCTTGGATTGATCTAAATCCCTTAGCCTTGGGCATGCAGTACAACTGATAAGGATTTGTGGAATCATCCCTTGATGAGGTCGGAAGGATGCCCAGGGTGGTTGGCTAGGGGTCTAGATGTGACCTCTATGTGGGGTAGTTCGCCGTAGGGGACAAGAGCCAAATTCCATAGCATTGTCATCGCATGACATGTATACTATATAGCCTTCTAGGAAGCAGCCTCTAGGGCATATTGCGTACATGTGCAGAAGAAATGTCTCCCTGCAACACTGAATTGTGTTGGAAGGACCCATGAGATAGTGTGCTAAATGGGACTTGGACTTGTCCTTAGGAAAGAACTTGTAATCTATGGACTAAGATTGTGTTCCCTTCATTTACTGGTTGGCTTTGATGGCCACGCATGAACACCTGCGATGAATTGTGGGTCATGAGATCTGTTGGATCAGGTTGAGAAGATAGCACTGGGATGCGATTTCTAGAAAGGAGCCCTCAACATATTTGTGTTATCCGTGACTCTTTGGACCCAATTCGCATCAAATTCTTTTTAATATGTTTAATTATAATTTACTTGTGTTTTAAAATATTAAAATGAAAATTTAAAGTTCTATGGATATTTTATTTTGGTTAAGAGATATTTTAAAATAACCTAAAATCAAGTTTTTGAATTTTATAATTTCAAAAGAAAATAAAAATATTTAATTGGTTATAAAAATTGCTTTTATAATTTAAAAATCAAGTAAAGGGTATGAGGGCCCACTGGAGATAGGGTCCACTATTTGGATGCTTTGGGGGGAGCACGTCCATCGGTTCTTTCAAGGGAAGGCTTCTAAGAGAGAACAACTTGTCGAGCAGATTACTTTGTAAGTTATAGATATGGCAGATGCTAAGACTTGGACCTTGCACATATCCAAAAAGCCATAACAGATAATCTTTGCATTATTTGGTGACTAGAGAAGACGAAATCTGTTATCCCGATTGCATGGCCCTTTCCTCGCCCAGGCCATTTCAAACTCAATGTTGATGCAGCTTCTCTACAGAACCCAAAAAGGACAGGTGGGAATTGGATCATTGGATGTGAATATGGTTCTTTTATTGCTGCATTTGCACAACGCCTTGGAGTTGCATCAAATTATTATGTTAAATTTCATGCTTTGCAAGTTGGAGTGGATCTCGCCGAGTTAGACTACTTTCCTCTACAAAATGAAAGTGAGTCATCTCTACTTATCAATGCTATTTGAGATAGATGCAGGGCCCCATGGCGTCTTCACATTGTAGCTGCCAATTGTAGAAAAAAACTTACTAAACGTGAGTTGTACATCTCACATATCTATTGTGAGGCCAATATGGTGGCTGAGACTCTCACTAAAAGAGCCATAGTTTTGTTTGATGCCACCATTTCGCGCACTAGACCGCCTGATTGTATTTCCTTACCTTTAGTCCATGATGTCGCACAACTTCCCCATTGAAGAGTTGTAAATTTGTGAGTTGTATCTCTTTTTATTATTATTTAAGAAAAAACGGGTAGGAAGCCTTCTCCCCCTCTGACTTATCCCCAAAAAAAACAAGATAGGGGCCCACCACAATAAGCCCATTTAGGGAGGGGCGTGGGGCACACTTGGAAATCATAAGGGTGGCATGCCCTACTTGCTCTTTCCTCTCTTCACACAAGTATTCTAGAAGGTGTCGTGAAATAAGGAATGAGATTTTGAAAAGGCTTGATTAATTTCAAAAAGGAAAGAAATAAGTTTGATTGAAATCAATGCATAATATTGTTTTATTTTCTATAATAAAATATTTGATGTGAACAGAGTAAGAACATTGAGAGATAAGGTTCTAGCACATTCATTTTAAACATGATGGCTGATCTAAGAAATGTAAGGCAAAAATTTCTTCACCCAACAAGTCTCCAAGATCTACAGTCAAAGATTAAGTCTCTATAATGATGGGAAATCCTAGATCCCAAAGCTTTTGCACTACATATACCCCCTCTGGGGGATGATCGCTACACACATAAGGTATTGAGTTCTCTCTGTCTCTCTCCCACCAGGCCAGGTATGCCCCACTCTCTCTCTCTCTCTCTCTCTCTCTTCATTTGTCTTATTTTCTCTCTTTTAGGATTAAATAATTTAGTAATAATAAAAGGGGGCCACACCCTAGCCATAGAGGGCTGGCACGCCACTCTTGTAACTCTAAGTTTTGTAAGAAGGTTCCCATCCAATTGTGTTAGATGCTCTCATCCTTGACTAAGGGTTTTGCCTAAGCTTCTCAAATTATGAGACTAGGTTAAGACCGTGATCCCTTGCACCACCGGTGGAGGAGACCCGGTGTAGGGTGCTCGAAATCTTGGGGATTAATCCTTGGCAAGGTACTTGATATCTTATCTTCCCATGCTTTCTTGATCTCAATCATGCTATGTAATTTTCTGATTTATAAATTGAAGGTAATTTCTTAAGTGGCATGCAAGTGAGAATCCTTGGCATTATTTTGTTCCTTTCTTAAATTAAAAGTTGTAATTTGGAAACTTGTAAGTGATCTAGGCGGTATATATAGAGAAAAGAAAGAAAAACTTTAAACTAAATATACTTGCCCAAATGATGTAGTCCACCTTTCATTAAAGACATTGATCCGAATAATATGGAAGCCATGGATAATTGTAATCAACATATGGGGTCTACAATTCGAGCTTATAAAAAACTCTTAATCTTTTCGTTAAAAACCTTTGCCATGGTCCAGAGTGGATTGGTGTGTGATTCCTGAAAGGTAGGAAGTTATACAAATTGATGGGCCAACAATTCCAATAATATGGGAATCACAATTCCTATTTTATCAAATTGCGATTGTAGATGGCATTGATAGGAATGGATTGATGCAAGATTCCAGAAAGCAAGAAACTTAATTTCAAATTGATGGGATACCAATCACGATTCTGAGATAGTGAGAATCACACAAGTGATTTGCATTGTACGAACGACAATTCCATATATAGGAGTTATCTGATACCCGCGATTCCGTGATTCTGATTCCTCAAACATTTCAGAATCCCATGTGCTTCCAACAACTATAGGTCAAATGCAAGCATGGCCACATGCAGAATCCACATTCACTATGATGCATGAGTGGGGTCTACATTAACTTTCAGGATAAGGCATTTCATACAGTTGTTCGTATAATAAATCAGGGAAGCCACTAAAGATGTTTGGTGGACTATCACCCCATTATGTTCACTACTGACAACATCCAGATTATGGTTCTTGAAAACCTTCATTTGCATTTGTTATGTTTATGTTGACAAAAACTTGAATTAATTTCACCACAGGCTGAAGCATATTTCTATCTCTTAATAATGAAGGACAAACATGTGGCAGCAGCCCTAGCTCAAGCTGAAAGCCTTCCAATATTCACCTTGACAATAGTGCCAACAATAATCACTCTATCTCTGACACCATTGAAGGCCATGTTGGCTGCAATAATCATATGGTCCTAGCATTAGCAGCCATGGAATGCACACTAATAACAACAACATTTGTCCTGGACAATAATGGTTGTGGCATTGATGCTTATGGCAGTCTGTGTAGTGCATGAATGATGGTGACCATCAGTCAGCTCCTCTCAACATGCATAATGCTGGCAACTATAAGGATAGCAACAGTCAACAGTTCGACCAGTCGATAGGCTGATCCTGTTGTTACATATCAATGCAGACATCATTCCAGTGATCTCAATCATAGCGCATGAGATACATTGATTGATCTATGACCGAGCAAACAACATGGTCATAGGCCTTTTCTAAATCCAACAAGCAAATGAACCTGGAGTACCCATTTGATGCCCTTGGTGAATTCACCCATGTGCAACAAAAGGACCATCCAACATTTGCGGGCCTTTATCAAAGGTGCCTTAGCAAAGGCGCCTTTGTGGGGGGGGGTTGGAAGGACTTGACTTCATTCACGACCTCCCTTATCCAAGAAGCAAGTACCTTACCCGATATCTTACAGGTACATTTATAAGACCAATCAGATAAAAGTCCTTAATGCCCATTGTTCAGAAGGCCTAGGCGGCCAAACTGGGCGGTGGGCGGTGGTCCCTGGGCGGTACGGAACCCGTCTAGGCGGCCGCCCAGGGCCTGCGCCCTGCCTAGAGACAGAAAAGTTTTTTTTGTTTTTTTTAATATATAAAAGTTTAGAAAGATGGGTTTTAAGCTCATTTGAAACCCCAACCCCCAAGAAACCCTTTGTGAGAGAAAGAAACCTCTAAAAAACTGCATTTCATTAGATCGAATCATCGAAGTCTTTCTCAAAGTTTGGAGTTCGAGCAATCAAAGTAAGTGCAACTTTTAGAGTGCTTGTTTTATTTTGAGATGTCTTCTTCAGGAGTTAGTCGGAGTGGAGATCCAGATTGGAAATATGGATACAACCCGAATCCGAATGACAGAAATTGCGTTAAATGCAATTTTTGTAAAACAGATACAAAAAGAGGCATAAATCAATTTAAGAAACATCTTGCCGGTATTAAAGGGGATGTTGCCCCTTGTAAAAATGTTCCTGAAGCTATCAGTGAGGAGATTAAGCAATTTATAAGTTATGTAAAACAAAAACAAGAACAAAATCCTTGTCACAGATCTATTGTTGCTACTCCTAGAAAAAGTGATCCGGATTGGAAGTATGGGTACAACCCAAAACCAAATGATAAAAATTGTATAAGATGTAATTTTTGTGAAATAGATATCAATGGGGGTATTAGCCGATTCAAAAAACACCTTGTTGGTGTTAGAGGTAATGTTGGTTCTTGTACGAAGGTTGATGAAGCAGTTCGAAATGAGATTAGACATCTTCTGAATTTTGAAGAACCAGAAAGAATGAAAATAAGCCTTGTTCTATGGAAGTATCTTCTCTAGGTTTTAGACGGAGTGGTAATCTGGGTTGGAAGTATGATTATAACGTGAATGCAAGTGATAAAAATCGTATTAAATGTACTGATTGTGGAAATGATACTAATGGGGGCATTTACTGGTTTAGAAAACACCTTGCCAGTATTAAGGGGGATGTTGCCCCTTGTAAAAATGTTCCTGACGCTACCAAGGAAGAAACTATACAATATTTGAGTTCAGAGAAGTACAAAGAAAAGGGTAGAGCAGCTAAGACTCCTAGGGCCTCATCTGCACAGACTAGTAAGAAGAAGGTAGAAGAAGAGGAGGAAGAGGCAGATTCAGAAGAAACAAAGGAGGATGAGCGTTATATTGAAGAGGGAGATGACTCTGATGATGATGGCCTCGACTGTAATGCATATGATGAGCCTTGCCCAATTGACATTCCTTCTGATGATGATGATGACGACGACAACTGAAGACTCTTGTCTCTTGGTGCTGAGTGTTGAGTGTTGAGTCTGTTGACCGTTGTGTTGAGTCATGAGTGTTGACTTAAGTGTTGACTTCTATATCCTACCTACACTTGTATGGTTTTACAGTTTATTGTTTTAACAATATGGATTATCAAAATTCTCTTCTCAATGTCTATCTTCTTTTTTTTGTTAACGTGGAATATGGCATTACATTGGTAATAATTTGGTATGGTTTTCTTTTTTTCAAATTTCAACTGGTTAGGGAGCCGCCTAGCACTTTTTGATACACTGTTAATGCCTTCAGGGCCTACTTTCTTCAGGATTGACGCAAGAAAAGTAGTACCTATCCCCTCGTGACTGCTGCCTCTAGAATGGATCTCCGAAAACAGTTGCATCAGGCCATCAATGATAATAAGAAACGTGCTCACCATTGGGAAGCCATCGGCCTCTAGAATGGATCTTCGACAATTCATAGTTTTATCAAAAAAAAGATATTCCGGTCTCCTTGTTTTAGCCATTTTATGCGCAATCTTTGTCTTGAAGATAGTCTCTTGTTTTAATACCTCTTCAAACTCCACCCTCATTTGTACCCTTTTTTTTATTTCTTGAGGTTTAAAAACTCTACCTTCTTCTATACTCGGGCCTATTTTCCCAAATTAATGTTGTCGTAGGATGATCCACTCCATCCTTTAAGCCTATCATTTAGCAAATAAATTTTCCCAACTTTGATAAGTTTAGAAAAGTCTTCATCTTTCAGTTAGATGAGTTTGAACCTAGAACATTTTGGGCAAGATGATAAGAGATAGGTATTGTGGAAAAATGGGAAGACAGTATGAAATGGGATTAGGTAGCACAAAAGAGTGAGCCCAAAAAATGGGATTCTAAGTTTGGGGAAACTGGGCATCAATGTAGTTCAATTAAGAGTGAGTTGTTCACAATGGTTGGAATTGTGAATTTGGCACCATTAAAAGGAATTTCCTAGAGGTCATTGCAATAGAAAAACGCTTCACACTAATTGTGATTCTTGGTCCTATTTTTTTCAAAACATTAAAATCCCCTTCTAAATACCAAGTAAGGTAAATGTGCATTTGATGGAATATAACTCAAGACAAAGGATTCTCTCAGGAACGGACAGTTAGGACCATAGTGTGCAATAAAGACCATTTTAAATGATCATCCATATATCGAAAGGACATAGACATGAAAATGGAGGAATGTTCGCATTGAATTTTAAAACATAGGTTCCCATGAACACATATAGCCTCAGAGGCACCCTGGGCTAGGATTGCTCCCCCACCACCAGATTTATTCTCCAAATAATGAAAGAAATACAAAAAAAGGGCCATGCATTTCTGTTTCTTGGGTTGCTAGAATACGTGGCTGTTACAAGCACAAAAAGTTCAGCGAGGCCCTTTTATTTGTGTCTGCAGGGTTGGATACTAGAGGTGGCAACGACCTTCACCTGAATATGCGTGCTGCCACTTAAGTTACGCCACAAATAAGGTTCTTTCGTTCTTTCGTACCCCTTCGTTGTCCTTTGCATCCTTTGTGATTGTCAGGCTTCCATCTTTTGCTCCTTGGCAGCACTAGCTTGAAATGAATCAGTAATCCTGTCTCCAACGTCAACGGCTGCTAGGCAATGATCCTCCAGAACTGGGTAACTGGGGTTGTAGTTAACAAAGGATGGCTTCTCTACAGTTAGATTGATTCGTTGGATCTTAAGGTTGGTGGAGGCTCAAGGAAGACATCTGATAGATTGGGGGGTCAACAGGATTTTGGATAATGTTCGTATTTTAAATATGGTTATGATGTGGCAGGTTAGGATTAACAAAAGGATGTCAGTGGATGGGTGGCTTTGATATTTTGTGAGACAGAGAGGCACTGTTGTTAGGATGATCTTTCAAGATTTGAATTCAGTGGCGGGCCGGGTATAGAACTATGTACTGCCACACGTGAAGGCGCGTGCATACTGCTTGAGTTTCTTGGCCACCAGAAGGCATTCAAGGGAGGCACTGGTCTAGAAAAATGCATTGGCAAAGGGAGAATATAATTTATGGGTAAGGTGGTGGAGAGATATTGAGTTTTGTGACCTTTAAATGCTTAGAGAGCTTGTAAAAATGATACTTTATAGTAGAATATGCACTTTAGTGGGAGTTAGTATGTTGACTGACCATGGATTGGACGGTTTATGGCCCTTGTTATGCCAAACCCTTGCCCTTGGGCAAGCGACACTATCGATAAAGGTTTACAATGAGTCATCCTTTGTTGATATTTGTAGGCCAAAAGAACTGTGTGGTCTCTTGTGTGCAGTTATAGCCTATGAGAGCAAGTGCCAAAGCCCCAGCAAACTTCGGTATGACATGTACACATGACAACCGCATTACTGGAAAGCAGCCCTATAGAGGGACACCTGTATATGTGTATAGAGAAAGCCCCCTTTGCATTGTGGTGACAAGGGCTAGACTTGCTCTTCAAGGGGCAGAGTGAAATCCATATTCCAAGATCATGGTTTCACTGTTTATTGACCAACTTTGACAAGCCAGTCATCGGCCCCTGCATTGAAATTAAAATGGGTATTTGTTGGGTTGGATGAGAAAACAATGGTGGATCACAGCTCGTGGATCAAGTGTAATTTTGGCCCATTGGTACCAGTCCACTTCTAAATATTTTATTTTTGGTATTAAAAGCTTTTTTCGTAAATTTTACAAATATTTCAAAATTTTAAAAATTTATTTTTGTTGTAAATTCATTAAAAAGGGTATTTTTCACAATTTTTAGAACTAGGAATGGCACGTGGGGACCAATGATTCAGCCCCCAAATTTGTGTGTCACTCATGAGTGGGACGTGTGGCCTTATGGGGCTCGCATATAAACTACAGGGTGGCATGCCTACTTATTTTGTACTTTTAGTTAAAAATTTATTTAGTTAAGGAGTCTTTTAAAATTAAATAGATTTGTTCCCTATTCAAGTGGGAGTTTTGTTTTTGACCAAAATAAAAAAGAGTATCTTTGACTTCCTATAGATTCTGGAAGCTCTAGATAACACTAAAAGTGATTATAATTCAGTTTAAATAAAAGTTGGACTTGGTCAAATTATAAGGGGATAAGGTTCCTAATTTCCACCCAAAATCATAATGGCTGATTTGTAGGATGGACGAGTTAGATTTAATCTCTCTCACCCCATAGATTTTCTAACATCCTGAAGGTCAAACTGGGTAAATAAGATAGAGCATACTTAGAAGAAATCTTATTTCAAGTGGGAGGAAGATTTTGTTTTTATTTAATCACTATTTGAACCTCTCTCTCAAATCATGACATATCTCTCTCACGCCAAGAAAAAAATCTTCTCTTTCCTCCACACCCCAGTATTTCTCTCTCAATTTTAACTCATGTCTCTCTCTCCTGTTTGCTCCATAGGGCCATGCCACCCAAAAGAAAGATAATAAGGTGGCATTTTTGAAACCCTAGGTTAGAATTTTGCTGTTTTTGAAGAAAAGGAGCGGTAGAGCCAGCCACGAGAGAAATAAACCCTCAAGCCCAGCTCAAAATTTGATCCTATAGGATACCTACAAACCCTGAATAGGTTTATATGCTCTCTAAAGCCCTAGATTGAAAGGCCTTACCTATCTCAGAAATTCCAGCAAGATCTAAAGGATTAAAAGTGCATCATCGGCCAGGGAATCCGGTGTGGAGTGTATCAAGCCCTGGGGGTGGCTCCAGGAATCATTTAGTAAGTCATCCCTGTTGATTTAATTATTTTTCAATCATATTTTATATTTTTCTGTGAATTTCCAGGAACATATTTTATACGTAAAATTACAGAGGAAGATTGAATATTGCTCTTTGATGGTGTTTAGTTTTGCAGTAAAAGTAAAGATCCTAGGTTATATTTAGGATTTTACTTTTAATTTATAGCAGTGTATAGTGACCCATATAAGTGGAATTCAGGTATATCGAATAAAAGAAAAATAAATATTTTTCAATTTACTACTTTTAGTTTCACATAGCCACTTTTTTCAAAAGAGAGAAAAGGGAAGCCTTTGTTGTGGGTAGACCTATGCTGTTGGACATTGTTCACCAGTACTACGAAATTTGGATTTAAATTCAACTTTTGAATCTCACCAGCTGTGCTGCTGACCTGTCCATGTCTCCAATGATGATTGTCCAGCGGATTTTTAGTTTAGATTTTCTCACATGGAAACCACCTTACTGTGCTCTAATCTGCTGGCATTGTCCTTCCGCTTTTGGTTTCAAGCCTAGTCGTTTCTCCAATTTTTCAATTTTTCCCTTCCCAGTATTTTGCATCCTTCATTTCCCTCATGAGTTTGGGAAATTGAAATGCATTAGTGGTTGATTATTGAGTTGTGTGGAGGGCTATACATGTAATCTTTGTCGTTGCCTAGTCGTTTCTCCAATTTTTCAATTTTTCCCTTCCCAGTATTTTGCATCCTTCATTTCCCTCATGAGTTTGGGAAATTGAAATGCATTAGTGGTTGATTATTGAGTTTTGTGTGGAGGGCTATACATGTAATCTTTGTCGTTTGGTGGATTGGTGTTTCCTGATACCTCTTGCCTTTGGATCTTACCTCTGAACTGCAGTCCATCGATTTTTTCAGATTATTTTTAGATAGTGGTAGTGTCTAGGAGTATTTTAGTACTGATATGCACTGCCCCATAATTTTTCCAAGAGATAGAGCTCCTGTCCTGTTAAATGAATCTTCTGCAAGCTTCCTCGTAGATGTGAAACACTTCAAAGTTAAATGCATCACTAGCTAAGATCCATGTTGAACTGGCATGATGATGAATTTGGTGAGGATGGAGTTCATAGTGAGATAGAGAGGATGGCCTTTTTGAACTTCCATTGTTGAAAGACCAATGTTCTTTCCTAGCCACAAATTTGCATAACATCAGATATAAGCTTCCATTCCTTTTAAATCATGTCATTGGGTTCAGAACTTCATGGAGTACACCCTTAATAACTTCAGAATCCTTTGCAATATCCTCCCCAACCCGGATAGTTGTTTATCCCATTGAGTGGTCATTAATGTAGGTTTTCATGAGGATTACAGGCTACAGGTGTTAAGTTTTTATTTTTTACTGGAGTTCTCTGTGGGTCTAGGTGATATGATTCTAAGGGTAAGATGGGTCTTAATTTTTTTTTTTTGTATATGTGGGTCTTAAGTGCTTTTTAATGGTGTAGTTTTGGCTGTTCAAACATGGCTCTGCATAGGAGGGCTGATGTACCTTTGTCATTTTGGTTTGATGGATGGCTTGGTAATATCTTTTTTTTTGAAACAGGTTAACTGATGGCTTGGTAATGTCAGGGGATGGAGTATGCTTCTTTTCGCCTTGAACGTTGCAGAACATTAGGAGCTGGATGATGTCTTTGTGGGTAAAAAGTTAGATGATAGTGCAGGTTTAGTTGGCCTTGGCCCTGAACTAGCCTTGCCTTTGGGTAGGTGAACCGTTAATTGGCCCCATGGTTGAAAGCATCTAGGCTCAAAGGGGTAGGAACCATATGCTGTCCACCAAAAGTCTTTTACTCGTCTATTCCATGCTGGTTGTTTTTTAGAATGCTTTTTATTGATAAAAAACTCTAGCAACTATTATAATAAATTACATAAATTGCTACAATCATCCATTACACTATTAACAGTATAACAATGAAAGAAAGTTTAAACCAAGAACTGTCAAGGCTTACATGATGACTTACCCATTAATATTTAGCAGCAACCTGGCAGTTGTTCTGTGTATGTGCTCCACGAGATCAAGCACAGAATCCACCTAGGATAATAACAAAAGTAGTTTTCAATGAGAAAATTCAAGGCTCTAAGAGAATATAAAGATGCTTCAATCAAATACATAAGTAAAAAACCATGAGATCAGCAAAAACATTTCCAAATAGCAAAATTCATGGGAAACAAGCCAACCATGTTGCGGTAGAAATCTTCAACAATTGCTCCATTGTTTTGTTGCAGCATTGATTGGAGATGTGCCTTAGATCGATATAATATTTGAGCAACATGGGAGAGTGTCTCTGGACCAATACATCTTTCCTGTACAACAACAAAGCAAAATTTGAAGTAAATTAAATCACTATCTTAAGCTACAAAAATTTATATATAGTCTGAGATTGAAATAGGTCACATGCTAACAAGAATTATCTAAATAATATTACTCAAGAAAAAGCTTTTTCAAATTTTTGTTAATTTACGAACTCGAATAAATTTACAAGTAAAAATATACCAAAAGATCAAAAACTCAGATATTTAGTGGGGCATTAAATCCCTATTACCATTTGCATGTCACTATACAACCATATTAGACATCAAATCTTAAAAAATGGACGATGTACAAAATACATGGTCTCAGTAAAATATGAGTTTTCCATTATTGACACTATGAAACGTTAATTGAACAAAAGACAGCACTTCAAACTTCTCAATGACAGAGCGTCATTGAGGAAACCACTTCACTTCCAATATCAACAATATAAAATCTTCAAATTCCTCGAGGAAGAACATTATCATCTCTCTCTCTTTCTCATTCACAGTGACAGGAATAAACTCTCTTTACTCCAATATTGTAGGTGGACAGAATATGGTGAAATGACAAAAAGCAAGAACAAAGAGGAGGCATTTCATAGAGGCCATCATGTCCTTTCTATACAGTGAAGGAGCCTTTTCTCAGCTAATGAATTCATACAGTACACATCATGTGTGTGGTGCAATATACACCTCGAATTCATACAATACACATCCTGTGTGTTGTGTTTATGAATATTAAAATTTGCTGATGAATCTTGCTCCAAAGGAGAAGATACTCGATTCCAAGTTGGTGGAGTCTCAGTTCCATTTACTCATGGAACCATGATTTTGAAATAGGAATCTGGATCCAAGTGACTTGGGATCTAGTTCGTGAATTTCATGGGTTGAGATCCCTAAATCAAAGAAACAGCTGGAACTAGGACAAATTGTCCTGGAGCACAAGATCAAGCTTCCAGAGTGGGAGCAACTACCTCCTTGGAAGATCCCCGTAGCTACATACCAGCATACCCTGCTATTCCCCATAAGGAGAATCAATATGATGGACACTATTCATGCTGTTGACTCATTTGTGAAAACTCTTCTTCCAAGTCCATCACAGCATAAGTCTAAAGTATCATCCGCTAACTTTTTTCATCACTGGGCCAAGCTAAAATCAAGCCATCATCATCTCTAATGCAATTTACTGCATCCTCTAAACCAAATGAGTGTGTTGTTGGTAGTTGCATGAGCAGATCAGATGCATCCAGAAGCCATTATAAGCACGAGATAAGCACTAGCATTCACCCATGCTAACAATTTTAAGACCCATAAATAGTGGTGGAAACTGGCTATTCATTACGAGCAAAATGGTATCTTTGCAGTGTTTCAGTACAAAGCTCCATGTCCAAAACAGCCCCAGAGTAATTAGGTCAGTCATTCAGTAAGTTAAAATATGATGCCCGGGCTCAGCAAATGTCAGGGTTCCTTAGGTTGAAGAGGAAAATCAAGGAAATGCGTTCATTGCACCTTGAAGGGGCAGCACAGCATGATATTCAGTTGTAGTAAGATAATTGGGCTGTGTCCTTTCTTTCCAATCACAGAATACATCTCAAGTCAATCCACCAATTTATTTATACCAGTATTACTATTGATGAAACCTCTAATCCCATGTCCAAGAAAGAACAACAATTTAGAAATTGTTGACTGTTGCTTATTTCTAGGGAAATACGCCTAATTCCATTGGGGAAGCTTAATTAAGAGGGATCTGTGGAGACTGCTCATTCACAAAGTCTCCATCCTAGAGCAATGATTCTGAGTTTGACAGGTTTGCTAATCTTCATATCCATTGGCACACAAGCCATCATTGAAAAAAAGACTAAATGCGATCTTGGCGAGGGATATATTTTTTTATTTTTCATCTTTTTCACCCCTTTTCTTTTCATTTTCTTTTCTTTTGGCAAAGAACACTTACAAGTAGTCTTATTACAATAACTCTTGCTTCAAAAAAAATAAAACTAACAAATCCAAGATCTTAAAAACCTTGATGTCACTAAACCAATTTTTTTTAATCAAATAAAATAACCACAATTCTTATGCTTGAGAATATAAAGACTAAATAATTAAATTTGGTAAGAAACAAAAAGAGAGTGCCAGAGATTACCTCAACCAGACTTCCTACACCCCACACCGAGTCACCACCATCCAATGGCGTGGGATCAATGATGAACCTTCAATCTCAAACCGGGAAAGCAAGTTTAGACCAAAACCCTCCAATGGAACTTTGAACTCCTCTTAGATCACAAATCTCAAACTTAGGTTCAAACCCACAAAACCTAGCTCAAGAGAGATAGCATCTACTTACTACTACCCAACCCTTAGGATCAACACCACCATAACATAAGCCAAGAGAGAGAGAGAGATCTAGGTGGGGCGTGCCCCCTCTTACAAAACTTTGGAAGAGAGAGAGCTTCTAAGCTGGGGCATGCCCCTTTAGGCTTTAGAGACAACATTGTTCAAAAAAGCGGACGGCCCAACGCCTAAGCAGTCTAGAAGGCCTGGGCACATCGCACAGGCTTAGGCAGCAGTCCCTGGGCAGCTGCCTAGGCGGTACGGTACCCGCCTAGGTAGGCGGCCACCCAGGGCCTGCGCCCTGCCTAAGGGCAAAAATGAGTATTTTTTTTTTCTATTGAGTTTTTTTGAAACATAAAAGCTTTTAAGGATGGGTTTTAGGTTCATTTTGAAACCTAACCCACAAGAACCCATTTTAGATAGAAAGAAACCTCAAAAAAATAGATTTTGTGATTTTCATTGGATCGAAGTGTTTCTCAAAGTTACGAAAAACGGATCCAAACATCACCCAGGTAGAGTTTGGGAGTTTTTTAATCCTATTAGAGGGTGTTTTTTTATTATTTTAGCACCAGAAAACATCTCAAAGGTGGGAGTTTAGAATTCGAGCAATCAAAGTAAGTGCAAAACTTTATTTCTTTGATTGCTTGTCTTATTTCGAGATGTCTTCTTCAGAGTGGAGATCTGGGTTGGAAATATGGATATAACCCGAATCCAAATGAAAAAATTGCATTAAATGCAATTATTGTGAAAAAGATACAAAATAGGGCATAAACCAGTTTAAGAAACATCTTGTCAGTATTAAGGGGGATGTTGTCCCGTGTATAAATGTTCTTGAGGCTACCAAGGAGGAGATTATACAATATTTGAGTTCAGGGAAGCAGAAAGGATAAAAAAGGGTAGAGCAGCCAAGACTCCTAGGGCCTCATTTGCACATAGTAAGAGGGAGGTAGAAGAAGAGGAGGAAGATGCAGATTCAGAAGAAATAGAGGAGGACGATCGTTATCTTGAAGAGAGACATGACTCTGATGATGATAGCCTCAAATCTGATGCATATGATGAGGCTTACCCTATTCTTTTTGATGATGATGACTGAAGAATGAAGAGTTGAAGACGCTTGAGTGCTTGACTCTTGGTGTTGACTGTTAAGTGTTGACTATCGCATCCTAGACTATATATTTTCTGAATTTCTGCATAGTTTCTTTTTCTACTATCTAATTTTTGTGTGGATCGGACTACTAGTGTATGCTTGTATGGTTTTACTGTTTTAGCATTGTATGAAAATATGGATTATGGTCCTATGGATTATCAAAATTCTCTTCTCGACTTCTATCTTTTTTTTTTTCTTCAACTGGGCTGCCCAAGTTCTAGGCGCCCGCCTAGGCGCTAAGCGGCCTGAATCCCCACGGCCACCTTGGTGCCGCCTAGCGCTTTTTGAAACACTGAGAGTGAAAGAGAGAGAGAGAGAACCCCTATGTTGGGGCGTACCCCCCTTAACTTACCAACTAGAGAGAAAAAGAGATATTTAGAGAGAGAAGAGAGATTTAAGTGTAGAGATTTGGATAGGGATCTTGAACAAGATTAAGGTTTCTTAGGGTTTTTCATGGCTTGCCTCTTCTTGTGAGATTGAATATGAACCACTGATTTGGGGTGACTTGTGGGGTACGATTTGCGCCTTCCATTCCATAAATGGACCATCAAAATCATGGAAGGTGCTAGAACCTTTATCCCCCATTCCTAAACCATTTTTCCATCAATAGAAATAAATAAAATAATTTTCATAATATAGTGCTTACCAAAATTATGCGCAACCCTTCCCATGCTTTCCAAAAATCCTTTGAAAGCTTCCTCAAGGCAAAATCTTTCCAAAAAACTTCAAAGCTTTCTCTTCAAGCCAAAGCTTGAACTAACACTAGAAAAGTTTCATTAGGGTGGGGTATGTCATCTTAGGTGGTACTTCATGAGCCCAACCCACATGCAGTGGTGGGCCCATTAACATATTGGGCCTCCCATGCAATGTTAAAATTATTAAAATTAATAATATGATTTTTATAAATCCATAAAATCAAATTTGAATATTTAAATCAATCTAAAATCAATATCTCTGTTGTTTTTATCTAAATTTGACAAATAAGATATACAGAGATTTAAAAAAATTCAAATAACAATTCTAAAAATCATATATCATTAAAAACTCACATAATTAAATTCATTAGATGGAAAAATGATCCATATGGTTTAGGAATTAAATAAATAAACACTGGGGCACTCCACCTTCAACTGTGGACTACGGTCCACATTTGCTTTATCAAACAGACAAAGTGTTTCCCATGACCTACAGTCCATGCAGGGGCTCATTAGTGGGTCACTGAAGTTTGGTCGATGAGCCAAGGGGTCGTAATCCCAGCTTCTGGATTTCAGGTTCTCCCCAGGAGACATACCAAGGTCACCTAGACCTGATACGACCACAGTTCCTATGGCGTATAAGGGTATCTCTCACACATGCATAAGCTTCACCCTGAAAGATGGTTCGCTTTTCCGAAAGGATTATCAGATATGCATGCTGTGTGATGGCTCGCGGATGATGCTTTGGCCCCCGTCTCTGAAGGCCACCATCGCACACAAGGGTCACACAGTCCTTCGGCTCACTCATTTGGGCATATTCCGACTCATCAAGGGATGACCTATTAGAACCCTTATCAGATAGTTTGCTATGCCCAGGTAACATAGGTTTTTTCCAACCAACTGGTCTAGCTCATCAAGCTCAGTCCGGTATCAGCAAACATCATTTGCTTAGTATGGTCCACACAGGACCACACTCCCATTGAGTTCATGTTCCATTATATAAAAATGTTTATTACAAGCACTCATAAGGCCTTTAATGGTCACACTCACCCAACAATCATGATGTCATCATCTTTAATCAAAGCATCGCAAGTGCTACTTTCCAATAAGAATGCACAGGTCATTGCAAAGCAC
Source organism: Amborella trichopoda (assembly GCF_054954075.1). Lineage (NCBI taxonomy): Eukaryota > Viridiplantae > Streptophyta > Magnoliopsida > Amborellales > Amborellaceae > Amborella > Amborella trichopoda. The sequence continues at coordinate 25,589,860 of NC_142342.1, forward strand.
CTTCTGTTGTACATTAAAGTTTCACCAAATTGCATAACGGACCATATTTTTAGCACATCCTTTGAATCTGATCATGAAAATTTTTCATTTCATGTAGAAAAGATGTTGGTGTGGATCTCTAAACACCAAACTGAGAATGATAAATAATGCAATACTGCAGCCACTGCAATGGAAGAATGCAAAAATGTGAAAGTCGTGTAAGTAAACTTCTCAGGATCAATACAAGTACTAGTTAGTAGCACTGCAAGCCATTCTTGTCACTTTTTCAGTCAGCAATACAACAATTTCAGACCATTAAGGAAGCACAATATCATAGTGCTTCGTTATTTCAAATGTCAACAATTTTGACCAATCATAAACTTCCAACAACTTTTCTCGGAGTTGTCAACAAGGTTTACAAAATGCAAATACGAATAAGTCCCAGAAAAAGATTTACGGATCACTAAAAAATATTGGATGGGCTTTTCACACTCCCAAAGGGTGCACACCAATAATGTGTCACAGGTTCTCCTTTTAAGCTATTCTTTTTTGAAGGAGGTGATTATATTACTAATATTGTACAAAAATACAAAAAAATTCTCACGAGAAGTGAGATGGCAGGCCACAAATCGAGTGCTCCATTATATCAAATAACAATAAAAAAAGAAGAAAAGAAAAGAAAAAACAAAAATGAGAAGGAAAAATAGGGACTAGGTAGATGGAGTTTGGGGAAGAAAGTGTCCTGGGTAGAAGAAAAGAAAGGGGATATGAGAAGCGACAGAGGGTCAGTAAAGAAAGAAGAAAAGGAGGGGGAGGGGTAGAAGATACCGGTAAAAGGATCCTGGCAAGAGAAGAGGGAGGAAAGGTGGGGGGAGGCGAAAAAGGAAAAAGGAGATAGGGTATACTCCTATACAAGGGCAGGACACCAAAACAGGTGCCTCGTATAATGATATACAGTTGACACAAAACAAGAAAAAAAATAAAAGTCTGGGAGAATCACCCAGAGATGTACGAGTATTGCAAAAATTAATAGAAGAGGGAAGGGGGTGACCCAAAAAACAGGTGCTAAGAAGTAAGGGAGAAAGAAGAGAGAGGCTACCTAAAACCAAAAGCTCAAAAGTACAGTAGTCCAGATCCAGCTGTAAAAAGCAAAGCATTAAAAAGAAAGAGAAAACAGGGAGATGGTTGGGAGAAGAGGAAGGGAGAAAAGACAACAGAAGAGAGACAGATCCATGTCAGTGAAAATAGAAGACTAGTAAAGGTCAACATAAAAGCAGGGTCCCCAAAGTGGAAGCACCCTCTTTAGCTACAGTGTCCGCCTTGGAGTTAGCCACCCGTCAGGTATGATGGAAGCCGACTAAAAGTTTGGCCTGCACAGATAAAATACATGATAAAAATGGTAGCTAGACACCAGGGGTACTGGAGCCCACAGAATAATATTGGTGTGGTCGATGAGCTTGGACCACAGGTACAGTTGGACCTAAAAAGACCTCCAAGCATGGCACTGGCCTCAGCCCATGAGGAGTCACATATGCCAAGGAAGACATTGAAGGATGAAATGGCATTACCCAAACAATCAAGGAAGATCCCACTGAAGCCACAAGGTCTAGTGTTACCCAAAGAGCAACCGTTGGAGTTTAATTTGATGACCCACTACTTGGAGTGTGCCAAAAGGAGAAGCGAGAGGGCTTGGAAGGGCAGGACTTAATAATGTTGCCCAGATGCAAGATGCGATCCAACATGGCAAATGAGTTAAGGAGAGTGGGGCTTTCCCAGTGCTTAAGATAGAGTTATATTGGCCTCTGAAAACCCCGAAACTCCTTTCTTGACAGATGGACCAAAGCATGGCTATGACAGAGGACCTCCAAAGGAAATTACCAGCTGCTAGTATGGAGGGGAGAAAAAGACAGAGAAAAGTGAGTGATGGACTGTTGGTGTTATCCATTGCGAGTTCAAATCTTTGTCAATTCCAGAGGCAGAAGGCCACTTGACAATGTAGAAATAGGTGTGCATGTATCTCCTTTGCTTCTAAGTATAAACAACAGTAATTTAACAGAGGAAAGCCTCTTTCTTGGAGCCCATGATGAGATTCCTACCAAGGATTGCTAGCCAACAGAAGGCTTGGATATTAGGTGGTAAGGGTGAGAGACAAACTTTGTTTAGGGATGATGGAGTGAAGGAAGACAACAACATGGAGAATGAAGAGATTTTAAAATTGCGAGGAGAGGTGGTCCAATGACCTTGTCTGGACCAGAGTTTGAGAGAAAGAAAGGTTGCAAAAGGTTTAAGAGGGCCAAAAAGTCTGTTTCTTGGTCAGATAGGGGTCTCCAGAAAGAGAATGTCCATGTGCCGCAGTTGAGGAGATTCAAAACACTAGGAAACCAAAGTATTGGGGGAACAAGATAAAAGAAAAGGTTAAGTCTGGTGGCCGATCCAAAGATCTGACAAGAAAAGAAATCTATCCTCAGCTTATTTTGAATTAACAGAAGCCAAAACGTGGTGGTGGCAGGTATAAATTCTTTTGTAAATCCTGGAGGAAAGATGGATAGGTCTGCGCAGAAAGAACCATCCATGAGGATCAGCTCTGTACTTGTGGAGTAGTATGCAGTGGTTGGTGAAGAACTACCACAATTTTCTTAGCAAGGTGAGGCTCATTGTTCTAAGGTTTCGAATGTCAAGGCCTCTAGAGGACTTGGGTTGGCAGACTTTCTCCCCGGCCACTAGAATTTTGCATTCGGAGGGGTTACTATAAAAAAAGACTCCACGAGTTGCTACAGGGTGACTGCGACTGAGGGCAGCACAAGGAATAACAACATAAACAAATGGGAAGGCTGGAGCGGCCTGCTTTGATGAGAGTAATGTGACCCCCAAGGGAAGAAGCGACCTTCCCACAGGGATCCTAAAGGGATTTTCGGGTTTTACCAATACACATGGTAATTAGAAGGCAAAGGATCATTACAACATCCCAGTCTAGACATGAAATCTAAAAAGACATAGGAGGACAACCAGTATAAAAGAGTAGGCCATATGATCCTGGGATTCCCAAAAGATGTTGCCAAATGTGGCAAAAGTTTAATCCCATGATTGGGGCGCAAAAATGGTAAAAAGGGATGGTCTGGTTCACCTTAGACCAGATGAACAGGCTGTCCTACTGCTGAAACCAGAACTAGACTGTATAGGCATGTATTTTACCATTTCAGTTCTTTTTTGGACGAGAATGGATTTAGAACCAGCTGCAGTCAAAGCCGGTGCGTTCCAATTTTGATAACAATAACCATAAAAAAAATATAAACATTGAGAAAGAATAACATAACCTCTCTAGTTCATCAGTCCGTCAAAAGCACCTCTGTGTTTACCCAGTATCACATAGCTGTTAATCAAGTCTACGGTACATAGAAGTTTGCACAATCAATTTACGAGGTTACCTTATAATACAAAAAGCAAACATCTACGTTGGAACTATATTTGCAAGTAACTACTTCATGAAGTCAAAGATACCTTTAACCCAAAAGATGTACTTGGTATATGACCAGAGTGTACGGTGGATGGGTTTACTGGAGTTACTTCTGTTTGTATGACGGAGTTGCTAATAGCTCCTGGTGAAGCTGAAGAGACCGATACAGCTTGGCTCTTTGTTCGATGATCATATAAATCTTGGGTTATTCTCATGAAAGCATTCCTTAATCGAGCTGCCATTTTGAAATAAAAAGAGGCAGAGTTAGGATGCCATCATTATTCTGTCAAGGAAAAGAAGCAAGTCAACAACCAAATAATCTCAAGAGCCTAATGGGGGGAGATGGCTTTACGAGGAATAGAATCCATGGTGCCTACTCCATTAATACACAGGTCTCGTTGGCCAAATGTCTTAAACAGAGAATGAAAGTAAACCTCGAACAGCTGACAAATCCCCTGTAATGCGGAACTGAATGAGAAGAAATATAGTCAAAGCATCCATTAATTATTACGCTGAAACTGAACAACAGATAGATAATTATAAGAATTCAAAAATTCCATAAAGGATATCTTCTGGTGTACCTCAAAAAAATCTACATTAACTATCTGTAATTTCTGCATAAGCCTTGCATACTTGTCCATCAACCTGTAAATACAAACAGACTGTGAAAGATAATGGAATATTCATATAATGTGATCAGTTTCTTTTACAAAATATACATACATAATGAGATAGAACTTTTACTAACAAACATAACAGCCAGTGAAACTTCAAAATGCAGTTCAAATGAACCAACAGCAAGTTTCACCTTAAAAGAGACAGTGAGGACCCTGTTTGAGCTCTGATTTCATCATCTTCCAAGTTTATAGAGGATGTCGTTGCAACTGCTGGTCTAGAAATACGGCTTGGCAGCTGACTGTCTTCATCAATAAAATCAGCTAGAAGATCCTCGTTTTCATCATCCACAACAGAAGCATCACCATTTACATGAGATGAGACACCCTCAATTACATCAGAAATCCCTGGACCAGTGCTCTGCAAGGTTCCAGTTCCACAATCTCTGTTACTACCTGAAATCCTGGCAGTGAAAGGATTTCCTTTCTCTACCCATAGGGAAAAACCGTCCTTTATGTCATGAATTTCAACTTGGTTAGGCATATTCTCTGTATATTGAACTAACATCTTCCGAGCAATACCATCAGATGGGACAATTAATGGCGCCCCATCTCCAACAAGACCTTCCAAACTTACGACTTGCATTGTATCTGGTGGAATTTGTTGCCAGGTCTCCTTCTCCAGAACCATCCTAAGTGCCTTGCACACAACAGAGTAAGTATCAGTAATACCTCCAGAGAAAGAAAATATAATCTGTGCAATTCAGTGCAAGAAATGAAATAGGCATTTATTTTTGCGACAATTGAAATGCATCCACACTTATTCAATATCTCAACCGGGTTCAAACATCACATATACCCATGTGTGTGTGCAGTCATTTTGACAGTCCCAGACACAAACACTGCAGCAATCGTCCCTCCCTCAAATCCACCACTTTGGATCAAGGGGTTAACTGGGTTAACTAAGTTGTCAGATTTAGCCTTTCATACCAGTGCCAGATTGGAACCCTTCTTTAGTTCTTTGTTAAATTGAAATTTTTTAAGCTTCCTTTACCATGCTCTAGCTTTGAAAAAAAACCAATGTCACTGCAATCGTAATCATGCAAGGGAGACCCACTAGAAAGCATGATCTCATAGCAGTAAAATTGAGTACCATCCAACTATCATTATAACTATGAGTTCATTCAGGAAGAACACTAAATCATCTTTACACGCAGAAAAACAAGAATTTCTGATGGAGGGAAATTTATTTTTATTTTTATTTTTATTAAATTTCAAAGGATGTATATTATAATTTTAGTTTTAGTTTTTTAGGGATTCTAGGGTTTTTTTTTTATGTGTTTCATAAGTACATATTCACAATTACTATTCATGAGTATTGTTTGTTGGGTTTCGTGGCATTTAAAGGCCTAGAAAAATGATACTTTATGGTAGAATATGCACTTCAATGGGAGTGCGTGTGTTGACTGACCATGGGTTGGGCGGTTTATGACCTTGATTATGTCCAAAACCCTTACCCCGGGGCATGTAGCACTATCAAGAAGGATTTACAGTGGGTCATCTCTTGTTGAGGTTGTAGAGAACATGTCCAAAGGTGATGTTTGTCGGCCAGGAGAACTATGTAGTCTCCTGTGTGCGGTCATAAGCCTGTGAGAGCACGAGTCAAAGCCCTATCAACCTTCCACATGGCATATGCACATGACAACAGCACTAATGGGAAGCAGGCCCTATAGAGGGACATACGTACATTTGCATAAAGAGAGTCCCCTTTGCACTGTGGTAACCAAGTGCAGGACTTGCTCTTAAAGAGAGGCATTGAAATCCACATTCCATGATCATGGTTCTTCTGTTTATTGTCCAACTTTGACAAATCAATCATGAGCCCTTACATCAAGAGTGTGGGTCATGGGTTTTTGTTGAGTTGGACAAAAAAACAGTAGTGGATTATGATACTTGGGTCCAGTGGAGTGCCCTTATTGTCGAGCCTACTTGAAAAATATTTTATTTTGGTATTACAAATGTTTTTATGATTTCTCTTACAAATTTTTCAGACTTGAAAATTTATTTCTGCTGTAAAATCCTTCAAAATGGCATTTCCATGATTTCTGAAATTTGGAAAGGCACATGTGGGACCCAGGATCCTACCCCACATGAGTGCCACCGATGAGCGCGACATGGGTCATTGTGGGGACCTCGTAATATCTCTTTGGGTGGCACACCTTGTTACTTTTATTTATGCGACATTTCTTTTTTGTTAAAGGTTATTTTAAGGGAATCTTTTAAATATTAAAAGATTATTTTAATTATGAGTTTGGTTGACCAAAACCCTAATTATCTTGACTTCCTATAGATTTTGGAAAGATATTATGATGTTTTGGATTGGTTATAATTTAAATTTAAATAGAAGTTGGACTTGGGTCAATTTATAAAGGGATAAGGTTCCTAATAATCATCTCGAAATCATGATGGCAGATTTGTGGGATGGATGACTAAGATTTGTTCTCTCTCACCCCACAGATTTTCTAAGTTCCTATTGGTCAAGTTGTATCATTGGATAGGCAATATCTAAGAAATTTTAATCCAAATAGGAGAAGAAATTCTTTCTATTTAAATACCATTGAGCCCTTTCTCAGCAGACACATTTCTCCCTTCCATGCACCAAGTCTCTCTCTCTCATTAAAAATTCATTTTTCTCTCTCCCCCCTTCCAAAACGAGTCATGCCACCAAAAATTTGATAAGACAAGGGTGACACATTGAAACCTTAATTAGGGTTTTGTTGTTTGGAGAAGAAAAAAGGGTATGCCCAGCCATAGGAGGATTCTATGCCTTCAAGCCCAGCCCTAATTTGTTCCTAAGGATTCCTACAAACCCTAGTTAGGCTTCCATGCTCTCTAAAACCCTAGAGTAAGAGATATTACCTATAAAGGCTACCCATCTCTAAAATTCCAGAAGGATCAAAAGTGACAAAAATGTGCTATCAATAAGGGAATCGGGTGTGAGGTGGATCAAGACCAAGAACCTTTTAGTATGTCTTCGTGGTAGATTTAATTATTTTTCAGTATTATTTCATATTTTCTGTGAATTTTGAAGACCATATATTGTACTTTAAACTATAGTGGAAGATTGTTTATTGCTCTTGGATGGTTTTTATTTGCTTTGACAATAAAAGTAAAGATCCCAGGTTGTATTTAGGGTTTTAAATTTAATTTACAGTAGTATATAGTGGCCCACGTAAGTGGAATTCAAGAATATTGACTAAAAGAAAAAGTATTTTTTTTAATCTAAAACCTTAAGTTCCACATAGCCACTCCTTTCACTATTCAAAGGCATAAAATTATCATTACGAATTCTAAGTTAAGTTAGGATATATGAGTCAATGTATTATTTGTTTGGACACTTTTTGTACTTAGATTATTAAAATATGATATGTAAGAGGTGTGTGGCCCTGAGGGGGTCATTCCACATGATTTTTTTGAAATTGAAAGAGAGAAAATCTTAGGCTTTTGGAACCCTAGCTTGGCTGCGGAGAAGAACCCTAGGTTTCTTTGACTTGTGCTTGTGCTTGGCTTGTTTCTTGCCAATTTTAATGTTTTCTCAAATTATCCTGCATAAACCTTCCAAGTATTTGGGTCGCTTCCATGTTAAATTATAAATATGAAATCAAATCTCAGTTTTAAGGATACATGAGATAACATTTGTATGTATTGTAAACGGTATCATAAATGCTCCAGTGAACTATGAATTCTTATTAATTGTACTTGACCAAAATCTAGTATTAAAACCACTCAACCTCAATTCTAATACTGTGATTAAGATTCCTACATCAATTTCTCTTTGATAGTATAAGTGCAAAGCTGTCTACACTAAAATCGAATATTTTGGCAGGTGCAGCTGATTGGTTCCTTGCACATAAGGATAGTGGCTTCATTCCTAAAAGTCTATCATTAGCAATCCTTCGGGAGTAGTGACTATGGGTGTTACCATCAACACTCGTAGTGAGGTTGTTTGGATACCACCACCAGTGAATTCCTTCAAACTTAATTTTGATGGAAGTTCACTTGGCAATCCAAGGCCAGCCGGCTATGGTGGATCATTAGAAATAGGGTCACATTATTTTTTCTTACCTGGGGCCTTGTGGCATCACAACAACAAATGAGGCAGAAGTACGAGGTATTAGAAGGTTTGAAATTGCTATGCACTTTGGAAGGGGACATGATTATCGAAGGAGACTCAGCAAATGTCATTGCCTGGAATAAGAGAAAGGCAAAAATCCCTTGGAGATTAAGGACTATTTTTCATCAAATTTGGGATATTTTGTCAACCTCTATGGCAACTGTCCAACATTGTTATAGTGAGGCGAATGAAGATGCCGATGTTCTTGCTAAAGGAGGAGTCCATACTCTCTCTTTGTTGGTTATTTCTTTTCAGTAATATTGTGACATTGCCTGAACATCTTGTATTTTACATATGAATTAATAACAAGTCGTACGTTACTGTTAAAAAAAAAAAGATTCGTACATCAATTTCAGTACCAAGGGAACCCCTATTCAGGTTATTATGACCTTTGAGGATCTCGATTCCAATACCAGGGAACCATAGCAAAGAATACTCAATACATCAGTTCCAATTCAAAGGGATTCTTGCATAATGATTACTCTAGAACCTTGAACCTTTTACCCTATGAAACAAATTTCCTCATGATTTCTCATGTGATTCTAGGTTGTTGGGGTGTGCGATCCCATAGATGCTGAAATCTCGATTCAAGTTAGGCTAAAACTCGTTAGGAATCTCGATTCCACCTGTTTGAAACTCGATTCCAAACTGGTATGAATGTCGATTCCAATCAGTGTTTTAAAATGCTTGATGCGGCCAAAAGCAATGGGGGGCTGATGTGGCTCGATGCCGTCTGGATGCGAGTGCATCGCGAAGATGCGGTCAATAAATATAAAAAAATTCTAAAAATCCTAAACAAATAGGTTAATGCATAAAAAAAATATGGAAGTGATATATGTGATAGTATGTATTTTAGTTTAACGATTAACTCCAAAAATATTAGCTGTCGGAGATCCTGTATCCACTATCCCTTGATAGAAACTACAAACTTGAAATTAATTTCATAAAACATTCAACAATCAACAACCATACACACAAATTTGCAAACACAAACTTTAAAGTTACAAAATAGTGATACTACAAATCAAAAGTCCATGTCTCCATAAGCACAAATCAACAACCAAAAGGTTCAAATCAAGATTCAAGTATCAAACAATCCCCAAATCCAAGATCTCAATGAAAAACTATTTCTACCTTTTTTTTTTTTTTTGCTCGATTTGATCCCAAAAAAGCCACGAAAGTGGTAAATGCTAGTTTCGGAGGTTAATACCCCCCAAACTATTTCCCCCAATTTTTGATGGCCAAAAAGACCATTTTGCCCATCCCCGAGGGGCACAATCGAAAACAGTATGCGGCCAGAAGCGCTATGCGGCTCTGATGCGCTATGATGCGGCACATATGCGCCCCCATACTGCCAAACTGCATATGCGGTCTTTTCCAATGCGGTTCCCACCGCATACCGCTTGATGCAGGCACCTTTTAAAACGCTGATTCCAATTGGTCTGAAACTCAATTCCATTTGGGTTTGAACTCGATTCCACAGAGGTAGGAATCTTAATTCCACTTCGATCGAAACTTGGTCCCGATAAAGTAGGAACCTTGTTTCCTGCAATTCCCCATATGTCCAGACAACCTTTCTGACAACATGAATCTTCTAGCCACCCATGCGGTGATTCTGATTCCTAAATCGGATTGAAATCTCAAGCTTTGCGACAATAGTGGTTCAAGATTGAGATCTAGATCATCATTTCAACAGATTGCAACCTCACTTAAAATAGGGGCACAATATTAGTTTAGAGGGATTTCTATCCCAAAGGGAGTTGCAACATTTTGAATTTCAACCCATGTCTTTGATTTCGTGTTGTCTTTGTGCTTTATGACGATTTCTTAGCTAACCATCACTAGCAGGCCATTTTGTTTTTTGTCTTGATGGTCATGGATTGACCAAGCAATAGAAAACTAGCAAGCCGACTCAGAATCGCTCAGGTCTCCTCAGAACGTGGGGTGCCCACCCATAGTTGTTGGAAACCCCTAGGAACCCGAATCGTTTTAGGAACCGAAATCAGGGAATCGCCCTGGCTAGAAGATTCCTATCTTAGGAATCGTTGTTGCTACAATAGGTATCGTGGGGAACGAGATTCCTAGTTTTTAAGAATCGTGTTTCGACTGAAATAGATCCAAGTTTCATCCACATATGGAATCGAGATTCGATCCTCCGTGGAATCGAGATTTTTACCCCCTGGAATCGATACTTTAGGAGTCAAGATTCATTCATATGTGGAATTGAGTTTCCGACATCTATGGAATCGAGTTTCTGACATATGCGGAACAAATATATGTTATTGTTTCAAATCGTGATTCAAATTTGAATATATTTGGAATCAAGTTTCTGAAGTATATGGAAGTTTGAGATCGAGATTTAGAATAATATGGACTATGAAATGCGTTTGACGACCTCTACTAGGAATCGAGATTTCATTTTTATGGAGAAGTAAGCCCAAAGCATATCTTGAGCCTTATCAACTTTAGAACCTATATTGGATGTCTCTTATTAGAAGGTTTCCTAAATTTTAAAGTGATTGTGTTGACTATTGAACTTACGGTCACTATATACAAAAGATGAGTATTTCTAAATTGTGATTTTGACTTCATTATCATAAATACAAAATAAGATTATGTCTACGCCATGGTTTTACTTTTAATTGTATGTGTTGTATTTACAAGTTATATTTAAAATTTAAAGTAAAAGCCTTCTAGGGTGGCACAAGTAAAATAATGAAAACCTACAAACACTAGAAACATTCGAAGGAAGATTTTTACTCCAATTTCCTTTAGGAAGTGCACAACCATCATAGACATTGGACATTATGTACTATGAATTGTATTTTTTTTTTTTTTTTTTTGACACTTTGAATTTATTTATTTTTTAATCAGGATTTAATCCTCGCAGGAATACAGATTCGATATATTTGGGAACGTCTACCCATAATTACTGAGTTCAAGTTTCTAAAGATGTGTTGGATTGAGATTCTGAAATTAAGGAATCGAGTTTCCTTGGTTCCGATAAATGGTTTCTAAAGATGTGTTGAATCGAGATTCTGAAATTAGGGAATTGAGTTTCTTTGGTTCCCAAAAATGGTTTCTAAAGATGCGTTGAATTGAGATTCGAAATTTAAGGAATCGAGTTTCTTTGGTTCTGAAAAAACGGTTTCTGTGAAGATTCCTTAACGGAAACGAGGAATTGGGTTTCGGAACCTGAATCGCAAGGTCGGTGGAGAGATTTTGGTAACTATGGTGTCGGTTATGTTACCTAAAACAGGTGGTTCAATGTAGTGAATGACTTGGTTTATTGTAGGCAATCGAGCTATTCTAGAGTTAGACACTTATCATGGCCTGGCAATCTCATTTTTCTCAGTTTTTTATGGAACTTTCATGCTATGAGTTCTCATTGGGTATGTGTACAGAAAATGACAAGATATTGGATTATACATTTTTCAAAGTTTTAAATGTTCCATTAAAATATCATATACAAATACAAACATGCGTGCATGCACACATACATATGTACATATAAGGCGCTCCTTAAGCACTCCCAGACACGTACATCTATCATGCCGCTTCTAGGCTGCAACCCAAGCAGCAGTCCTAGGTGCTCCAAAGGTAGGGAGCTTCATCCATGAGTCAATCCCAAGCTCCAACACCCGCTTTTGCACCCAACAACTATGATTTGAAGTTTTCAAGAACACTGCTGATTTCTTTGAAATCTTTCGAACTCAATCTGGATCATTTCACTAAATTCCAATCCATGACCCAAGATAATATCTCCTGTGAAACATCTTCCATAAGCTTCTCATGACAACACAACCTTTAATCAGATGTCAAATCTTCACATTGTTTAGCAGAATCCCCAAAACCCACACAATTATTCGGATAACAGTTCCACTTAATAGAAAATAATCTTAAGTTTTGACAGTATGTGAAGCTGTTCACATATCCTTGCAATCCGTTACATATTGATGGCCACTCCACAAATGTCACTCAAACTTATTAGTATTAAGTTGCACTTAGTGTTGAGTACCATGAGAATCAGGCACAACACACTTTATGTCAGTCACATAGTACATCAGAAAGCCGCCATAAAGATCAAGTTAATTGATACTTCATCGTAGGCAACACACTATATACGGTGTTATGCTAGCATTTACCTGAGCATTTTCTGCACCAATGCATTCAAGGTGATTACATAGTGTCATCAGAAGAACAGGAAATATCATCTCATTCGTAACCCATGTCAATGTTAATCAACTAAGATAAATGGAACATCAAAGAAATACTTCTCAAGCATTAAATTAAAATATTTAATACTTCCTAAGTGTAATCTAACGTTACATAAAATTTAACAAAGATCAATGGAACATCAAGGAAATACTTCTCAAGCATTCAATTGAAATATTTAATACTTCCCAAATGAAATCTAACATTTTAACATAAAAGTTCACTAAAGCAAAGACTCAATCAATTAAACCACGCACTCATTCAAGACTACTGATAAGAACTACATGAACATCCTATCACGAGATGTAAACATCACGGGACTAAAAAATGGTCAGCCAATATTCAAGAAATATATGCACAAGGGAAGTCTTCATACATCAATACTTTGCCGATGAAATGCTCCAAAATAACTTCTGCAGACAGTCTTTAATCGCTGCCTAAAATCAATAGCTTCAGTGCCACAAAATGCCTCACCAGCCAAGATGAATGTGTTTAGATCCTCGTAATTCCTCAAGAATTGGTGTGTGTTCGTTGAATAAACTGCATCACATGAGAGCAAAACTGAAACACGACTTGTTGTGAGCTGCCAAAGATTCTTTCGACCTCTTTGCAATGCTTGTGAAATGAAAAGAACTGCATCCTTCTTCAATTGATCACAAGGGGAAGTGCTGCTGGAAGCAATTGGAGAGTCATCACCCGCTTCGTGAGCAGATCTCTGGACATCGGCAGTCATCCCATCATCACATGCAACCTGCAATAAAGAATCCTTACAACAAACACCTTCTGAACACCCTGAGTCACCATTCTGCGTACTTCTATTGCCTATCCAAGGTACATCATCTGGTCCATCACCCGCTGCTTCTGAATCCTAAGATTGCAAGAACAAAAACACAAAAGGAATCAATATCAGCTAAATATTGGATGATGAAAATAGTTACATATCAATAAAAAATTTATCATTGTTTTTGGGTATTTTAAAAAAAAAAGTACTACAAATTGAAAATACAAGCAAAAGCACCAGCATATCAAACTTTGCACTAACAGACCCAGCATTCAAGATATGCATATGATAAGAATGTCTAATATGTAGCACATTAGTCACCAGCGGTGGTGGTGATTGATTGCATCTAAATGTCTCTCAAGTTCAAATTACAAACAGAACGACCAGTATCTAAAACTTTGCATTAAGAGACCAAGCATTCAAGATATACACATGATAACAATGCAGAATATATAGCATATTAGCAGCCAGGAGAGGGAGTGATTGATTGCACTATGAGAAGATATCCCATGATTTTAAACATCACAAAGTTGTAAACTGAACTGATAAAGGATAATACAGATGTGACTTACTCACGTGAAACAGATGTGAAATGTGCATATAAGTGGGAGAGGCAATGTAGGAAGAGATCATTTTCATTAGAAATCATTAAGGAATTGCAACTTTAAGGCGAGCGAACTATGAGTACAAGATTCCCATCTCTAAGAACCCACACAGGAAAATTCAAAACACAATGAAGTACACATTCTAAACCGGCTACAGAAATGCTCAATGATCATATATGAGAGTAGGAGTGGTAGTGGCAGAGGAAATTTTTCACTAGTAGAAAGCTCAATATGGCAGAATCGGTTTAATAGCCAGGCAAATGTTTCATACAAACTAACTCCCTGACATCATCTGCACAACTATCCCAGAGAACTTCTTATGAGTGAACTGAGCAAAAGCCCCAGAACTTATATTGCCAATTTATGTAATTTATAGCCATGTAGCAAAGTATATTCCACTCCATTGAGCCTTGCAACAATGGATGACAGAAAAGTTGAGTCTAGTAGGGCCACAGCGCTTTGAAACCATCAAGGAATGAGGAACAGCAAATAGTTAAAAATCCCACACCCACATCCAAAGATGCTAAGAAGAAGACAAAATGCTTCAATAAAAGGTATTTTTTATGTTTCTAAGATTTCATGAAGTGTAATTTCCTGCATATATCTACAAAAAGGAAAGTTTGCGTTGCAACAATAACAAGAAGTGTAAGACCAACTACACTTCTTGTTATCGTATATAACAAGAGGAGTAAGACCAACTACATCTACAAAAAGGAAAGTTTGCGTTGCAACAATAACAAGAAGTGTAAGACCAACTACATCTACAATAGCATATTAGCAGCCAGGAGTGCTTGTGATTGATTGCACAACGAGAAGATATCCCATGATTTTAAACATCACAAAGTTGTAAACTGAACTGATAAAGGATAATACAGATGTGACTTACGAGGGAAATGTGCATATAAGTGGTAGAGGCAATGTAGGAAGAGATCATTCTCATAAGAAATCATTAAGCAATTGCCAATATTCTTTCTATTATTAAAAGAAAGAATAGAAAAGGAAGAAATGATAATACAAACATACCTTTCCAGGAAGCTGGAATGCCATTATGTCATAATATGAGCACATCAAATTAAATAGTACTTCCAATGTCCTTAACAAACACTGCCTAAATTTTGATTCCGGTATCTGAAGACAGAGATCACTGTAGGTATGCCTGCAAAAGCAAACATATATTAAATGTTGCTGAATATGGGTGCTCGTTATTGCGTAATATGTTAGAATAATAGTAAGCAATTAATATTTGCATGGTGTAGTGTCACAAAATACATCTGATGGAGGGCTAAATTATACTTATTTTTTTATTCAATTTCAAAGGACGTAAGGGTTTTATTTTTAAGGTTTTTAAGTCTTTTTAGGGATTCTAGGGCTTTTCTTTTTACTTTTTATTTACTCTTCACAAATTACTGTTCACACGGGTAAAATTGTCATTACAAATTTTGTGCTTACGTTGAATATTTTTGGGTCATAAATTATAGACATTTAGTGTCTTTGAATATCAAATTAAAATATATAAGAGGTGGTAGGGCCTTGAGAGGGTCATTCCACCTGATTTTTTGATATTCAAAGAGAAAGAAGAGCTTAGGCTTTTGAAACTCTAGCTTACATGAGGAGGAAACCTTAATGTTTTTTCTCAATTTTGCTTGTGTTTGGCTTGATTTCTTGCTATTTTTACTGTTCTCTATAAATCCCTGCATCAATTTAGTAACAGAGTACAGGTTTTCTCCAACAACAAAGCTGGGAAATAATAAGCAAGCCTAGAGCATGCTGATTTTGGGCCAAATTTTACTAAATTCAGCCTAGATCTTGCTATTTCAGTGAGGTTTTGAGGATTCTCTGCCTAAGGCTTTGATTTCAATGAACCCATGGCAGTGAGAAGGGCCCATGTAAAGGGGCTTTCATAGACCCACTTTGTGATATCAAAGATGAAGAAATTGAGGAACTTAAAAGGCAAGTTAAGCAGTTGGTGCAGCAGTTTGTGAACATCATTCATGGGCAAGATGTTGATCTTTCCACCCAAGAAGATGTCGAGTACAATCCTTTTCACCTCCGTACTCCACGTGAAGAGTCGAGTGAAGAAGAAAGTGATAGAAGACCAGGATGTAGAGAACATCACTCTGGGGTTTTCGATTTGAAGGATAACACTATTTATTTTGACACAGGTTATATAAAAAAACAACAGGCTCTAGACTAGGATTTGCCACCAATTTTCAATATTTAGTAAGATGAACAAGAAGACGTCTTAGGAGATCCAATCTATGATGAGGGCCAAAATTTCGTGGTTAAACCAATCTTTGATGAAGAAAAAGATGAAGATGTCAAGGATATCGAAGAGGTGGAGCAGTCAACAGATTTAGGGCATTGGAGTCAGAGTAGCACAAAACAAGCTTGGTCGATTCAGACACCGCAATATGTGACCATGGTTTCAAAGAGTAATGAAATAGACGTTGAAAGCTTCTAAAGGCAAGAAAATTAAGCTTGAAGTTTCCTACACAATTTTCAATGCGAGTTCAGGGATGACCAAAATTGATAAGTTTGTATCAACTCCTTACTGTACATACCATGATTCGTTGCTTGGGGATTTCTTTTTACCACGAATAATCTATGAGCCATCAAAAAAGAAGGTTGAAGAATGTAGTTTTGATGCTGAATTCATCTTAACACATTTTAAAACTCGAGGAAGATTTTCCCCCAGCCATAAGAGAATGATGGAGGTCAAAATTATAATTGTTTTTAATTTTTATTCAATTTCAAAGGATGTATATTTGATTTTAGGTTTAGAGTTTTTAAGTATTTTTAGGGATACTATGAGTTTTCTTTTTAGTTTTTATTTACTATTCATTGGTCACTATTTTTTTTTGATGTTGTTAACTGTTAGCGTTGCACATCGTCAGCGCTAACCAATATAGCCTAGGCTCCTTTCCTATTAGTGCTGGTATGATACTATCGGTCACCATTCATAGGTACTATTTATAGATATTGTTCATGGATTACTGTTCACAGGGTAAATATTACGAATTTTGTATCAAACATAGGACTTTTTAGTCATTTTGATTATTGTATGGACATTTAATGTCTTTGAATATTAAATTAAATATATAAGAGGTGGTAGAGCCTTGAAGGGGTCGTTCCACATGATTTTACAATTTGAAAGAGAATAAAAAACGCTTTTGGAACCCTAGCTTGGGTAAGGAGGAAACCTTAGGGTTTTCTTCGAAATTTTGCTTGTGTTTGGCTAGATTTCTTACTATTTTTACTGTTCTTTATAAATTTCCTACATCAACATCCTAAAGAATGGTAAAATGTGTAGAATAATCAAAGATATCAAACTTTGGACAAGTAATACGTACATCATATAATTAAAACAACTGACAACAAATAGCATATCGTGCATGATATTTAATGCTCTCATTAAGGCCAATTTTAAACAATTTATTCAATGCATACTCTCTTTGTTTTACGGGCAGTTGTTTCTTTTATGAGCTCCCGCTCCATATAGTTATAGATTTTCCATAAAACTAATCTTCTGAAGAGGATTCAGTGAGTATCAAGATCAGTGCACCATCAATCTTGGAGATCCGGAAAGGGGTATACTAAATTTCTTCAGAGGTGATCTTAAGGCATCTTTGTTCCCGGTAATTATAAGGCTCTCTTGTTCTTATTCTTTGTTCATGATTTGTTTTGTTCTTGATTTATATTTAAAGTTATAATTCATCGTTCTTTATGAAAAAAAGTTTACGTTCATGGTAGTAACAATTGATCCCTAGATTGTTGTAGGGTTTTATTTTGAATAGCAATTGGCCTACGTAAGTAGACTAACCGGCATAAATAAGGAAAGAAAGAGAAAAACATTTTAATACATATATTGTGTTAGATTAGTCTAAGAGGGGTGAGGACCTTAAACTTTCTCTTAACTCGTCCCAAGCCCGGGTAAAGGAGGTAGGTTGTATTAGGTAAGCAGCCGACATAAACTTTTGTTAAAACTTTCCATGAGCCCGAATCTACGTTATTTGCTTATCTTGTGCTAGATCTACATTGACATCTTTCATTTTTTACAAAAAAGTATTAATTTGTTTTAACGACAGGACTCTTCTAGAAATATTATTTTTATTTTTTAAATACCATAATTGGAATTTACAAACAAGGATGGCATGTTTATTTTCATCATATCTATGCCTTTTAAGAACATATGTCAGGGCCACCCTAGACCACACGGAGAAATGTGGGACCCACTCCAATGAGTTCCACGTGGAGGACATATGTAGAATCTATGGGTGGCACACCCCACTCCTTTTTGGTTTTTCTTTTTGTCATGTTTCTTCCAAGTTCTATAAAACTTGAGGTAATCAACCAAATCCTCTTGGATCTGTGGAATCCAAGGAGAATAAGAGTTGTCTTAAAAAAGATAACAGTTTAGGATGAGTACTAATTAGACTGAGATTCCTACTTTTTATGGATTTCTAGGATGTTTTGGTCCTAATCATATAGGAAGTTTGTTTGGGAAAGTTCCTACCAAGGATAATGGTGCGATTATAGTTGTGGGGACCTTGGTCTTGGGGGTTGGGGGGAGGCCCCCCTTGAAATCTCACTTCAATAATTTCTAAATGGAGCCCAAGTAGAGCTGGCTACATCCACTAAGGGAGCTCAATCCCCATTTTATAAGGATTTCGATCCCTGACAAAAGGGGATCTTGACTGCCTTGGAAGGGGATTGCGATCCCATTGAAAACATAGCATTACCATGTTTTGAAGCGATCCAAATCCGAAGGCAAGTTTCAAAATGCTTTGAATTCTAAACCCAACTTCTTTGATTTTATGTTATTTCTTATTTTTTATCAATTTTCTAGCTAACGACCTCCTAAAGATGATTTTCGTTTTCTAGTTTCATGGTTGTGATTTACATAAGCGGTTCAAAACTAGTGAACAAACTCAAAATCGCCCGAGAGAGCTCGGAGCTAGGGGGCTCCCCAATCCCGTATAGTCATCCAGAAGAGGGGAATTGCCACGGTTGTCCACAATCAGGCGGTTCTAATTATAGTGAATCGTCTTATCTTGTCTGGTTAGGGACTCACGCAATTCCTTATTTCAGTTCTTTTTATGATCCTCCAATCTTATTTTTCTCATTTTTATGAGACTTTCAAGCAGTAGAGTTCTAATTGTGCATGTGTAGATAATGTTAAAAAGCGGGTTATACGTTTCTCAATTTTTAACTCACTCTAAAAATAAAATAAAAGAGAGAGAGAGAGAGTGCTCTCTACGAAAACCAATGCACATGTCGCACATATATCAAGCTGCTCCCATGGTAGGAAGCTTCAGCCATGGGTTGATCCCAAGCTCCCATCTCCTGCTCCTGAAGCCAACCCAGCTCCCAACAACTATGGGTGTGATTCCAGCTCCTATATCATGATGGCTGATCTAAGGTTGCTGATGAAGATATAATCTCTCACCCCTTAGGTTTCCCACTTGCAGTAGATAACAAAGAACTCTATCTCCATATGTACCTTAAACCATGCATATATCGAAACATACTCTCTCCCCATGTTAATTCATTCACTTTTTTACCTCTAGAAGCGAAAAAAGAAAGGTGCACAGTGAGCTAGAGGCCTATAGGGAAACCATGGGGAGGGGGGGCAGGCAGAGAGAGAGAGAGTCATGCATCGTTAAGGTTTTTATAGTGTCCCTTTTCAAGAGAAATGTGAGATAAACCTTGCTTCTTTGTCATCTCTCAATGCGCGCTTCTATAACATTTTGTCACCAACCTTGAAGAATAATCTCTCTTCAAACTAGGTGTAACATCAGTCTAGGAAAACAATAAGGGGCGTAATAAGTCCTTGGGGGTGACGTTTAGCAGTTTAAGCAGTTTGTTGTCTCAGCCTACAGATTTCAGCTGTCTTCAAGCCCCTAGTTCTTCATGTGGCAGCAACATTCCTTAGCACAAAATATGCCTACTTTGTTTGGTTTCGAGTATACTTTATTTCTGTAAAATTTCGTGGAGAACTCATGCATATTTTAGGAGATATAGCCTTCTTACTGCAAGGTGGTCTTCCTGTTTTTGTGCAATAAATTGCTGAGAAATTTTCAAAAGTAACACCTTGTGCTGCACACCCCTTATCAATCACATGTTGGTCAACCAATTCACCCACACCGCCATTCCAAAAAAACAAAGTCTAGCTTTTTTTTATGAACTTTTCATAGGTTTTAAATTTTATTAATTTAAAACAGGATGGCTGACAGTTGTCTCCTCTTCTTTGATCCATTCCTCTATATTTACACCCCCAAAGTGCAACTCTTTATAGAAGCCTTAGCCTTACTCTTTAGGAAGCTTCTTGTCTGCCATCCCCTTTCTATCTCTCTCTCTCCCCCTCTATCTCTCTCGCCCTCCCTCTATTTCCCCATGACAGCTTTCTTCAGCCTAAGCTCCAGTTGAGCCAATAGGATTTCCTCTGTGATCCCTGAAAATATTTCCTTTGTGATTCAGTCTAGTCCCACTTCCCTCCAGTACAATATTCCTTTTTTAATGGGAAATTTGTCAAATTATCCAGAGACAAACAATTTAACACTTTACCCATATATTTTGATTTAATTTCAAAATACCTATAAAACAACACATCATCTTGAGTGGCAATGGTTGCAAATGGGTAATATTTAATACTTCAACGCTCACGGGTATTTTGATAAATTCCCATTTTTATTTCTCTTTTTCAGTGATCAATCAGTTGTCAGAACTTCTGATTTCAGTGATCAATCATTTGTAAGGACTTCTGAGAAAACTTTATTTTCTTTTGTATATATTTCGTCGTTTGGGATATGCAGGATGATATGGAGTCCCCAACCTAAAGCTCTTTTTTCTCTTTCTTTGCTAACTTTTTTTTTCTTTTTTCAGGCCCAAATACAAAGGCTTGTGGTGTTAAAACCAAGGACAGGGCCAAATCCCTTTGTTTTTCTGTTTCATTTTGCTGTTTCTTTTACCTATCTTTTTATACTGGAGCTATGTTGTTGTTTTCTATTGCTTTTGTTCGATGGAATAGTTAGGGCTTTAGTTGTAACAATAACTATTTTCTGTATATTCTGCCTTCAGTTTGGCTAGTTGTGTCTTTTTTTTATTGCTTTTGTTTGCTGGAATAGTTAGGGCTCCAGTAATAATAATATCTTTTTTTTGTATATTCAGTCTTTGGTTTGGCTGGTTTGGTACCATGCTATTCGTTGCATTGTTTTATCAACAATCATTGTTTGAACTTATTTTCTCTGCTGATTCTTGTACTTTTCAGTCCCAAATATGGACTGAGTCCATCTTTATGGTTTTTCAATCATGGATCGAGCCTTTCCCGTTTCAAATATGGACCCTGGGACCCTTTTTATGGTTTTACAGACATGGACCAAGCCAAATCCCTTCATTTGTTCAATATGTTTGTTTCATTCTGCAGTTTTTTTTTACTACTACTTTTTTTTTTTGTGCTAAGTGTTACTTTTTATGCTTTTGTTTGATAGAACGAGTAGGACTTTAATGATGAGAAACTTAGGCTTGTAGTTAACTGGATACTTTTTCCCACTTTGTTAATTTTAAAAAAATTGAGAGATACATGCATTGTCTGCCTTTAAAATTTCACAACTGATGGATCGTGTGTAGGAAAAGTACGTATCTATTGAAGTTCGTGTGAGTGTTTACATACATATGGACCTGGTGCCCCTTACGAGTGCATGATATAGACCCAGCCATGGGCCTACCCAGAACTCTTTTTTTGTCACCTTTTTTCCCTGCTGTTTTTTGTGCTTTTGAAACTCAAATTTTGGATCTGCTCTGTGCTAAATGTTTTATTTTTTCTGCTCTTGTTTGCTGGAAAAATTAGCGCCTTAGTTAGGTACTTGGGCTTATAGTTAACTGGATAATTTTCCCACTTCATTGATTTTAAAACATTTGAGAGTTACAAGATTTGTCTGCCTTTCAAGTTTCAGGGCGAAGGGAAAAGACCTCAACATGGTCATTATTAATCTATAGAAACCTTATGATAAAATACCTAGACATTTGATAAGGCAAGTGTTGCAAAAGAAAGGAGTTTCAAGACCCTACATCGACTTGGTTAAAGATATATACGAGGGAGAGCTAACTAGTGTACGAACAACTAGTGGAGAGACAAGTGAGTTTCAGTGATAATAGGTCTACATCAGGGGTCAGCATTAAGCCCATACCTCTTTCTCTTAGTAATGGACGGCTTACCTAGGCACCTACAATATTAAGTACTGTGGTGCATGTTCTTCACGGGTGACATAGTTTTGATCGATGAGACCCAAAAATACATCAACACAAAGTTAAAACTTTGGAGGGATGCTCTAGAATCTCAAGGTTATAAAATTAGCCGAACTAAGACAGAGTAACTGGAATGCAAGTTTAGTAATCATACAAATAGAGACGAGGAAGTCGAGAATGGCTTAAGGCCTTGGCAGCAGTATTGTTGAGCCCCATGGTAAGGTCTTTGACTCTATTCTCACCACAGGATAGGGGCCCAAATCCCCACCGAATTACCACTTCTTTTTAGAATGGCCTGGGGCCTTAGCGGTAGTATTGCCGAGCCCCATGGTGAGGTCTCTGACTCCATTCTCACCAAAGGGTAGGGGCCCAAATCCTTACTGACATACTACTTTTTATTACCCAAAAAAAGAGAGATAAGGAAGTAGTTAAGATTGACGGCCAAAAAATAGCAAAAAGAGCACACTATTGATATCTTGGGTCAATAATCCAGAAAAATGGAGACATTGAGAAAAAGGTCGCACATAGAGTTAGAGCAAGATGCAAAGTGGAGATCTGCAAATGGAATTTTATGTGATTGTCGCATATAAATGAAGCTGGAGGGCAAGTTTTATAAAACAGCTATGAGACCAGCTTTACTTTATGGGGCGGAATGTTGGGCAATCAAGAAACAATATACCCACAAATTGAGTGTAGCTGAGACAAGGATGTTGAGATGGATGAGTGGAAAGACTAAAAGGGATAAAATTCGAAATGAATACATTTGGAAGAATTTAGGTGTGGCACCAATAGACGATAGGATAAGATAAAGTAGATTTAATGGGCTGCCATGTGTGGTGCGGACCCAGTACAACACATGTTAGGAGGAGTGAGTTCAAGTGGAAGGCTCAAAAACAGCAAGGGGTAGGCCCAAAAGGGTATGCTTGGAAGTAATGAGAAAATATATGGGAACTTATGGCCACCGAGGGTATGACCCTTAATAGAGTAGAATGGCAGACTAGAATTCATGTGGCCGAACCCAATTAGTTGGGAAAAGGCTTCGATGATGATGATATGGGCCAACTGCTCCTTCTAAGTGCATGATATAGACCCAGCCATGGGCCTACCCAAAATTTTTTTTCGGTCTCTTTTTTTTTCTCTGCTGATTTTTTGTGCTTCAATCTCAAATATAGATCCCAAGTCCATTTTTATGGCTTGTCAACCATGGAACAAGCCATTTTAATCCCAAATATGGACCCTACATCCACTTTTTTGGCTTTACAACCATGGCCAAGCCAAGTCCCTTCGATTGCTAATGTTTTTGTTTCCTTCTGTCCTTTTTTACTATTACTTTTTTTTGTGGTAAGTTGTTATTTTTTATTCTTTTGTCGGCTGGAATAAAAGGCTTTAGTTAGGCACTTATACTTTTTCCCATGTCATAGTTTTCCAGAAATTTAGAGAGATATACACTTTGTCTCCCTTTAAAATTTGCCATATTTTTTTAATTCATAACCTTTTCTTTTTTCTTACTCATAAGAGGCCTCATATGAAAGGACCCATTGATGCTTTCACTACAACTAACCCTAAGGCCACAGTTGAGTAGAGGCCAAGTAATTCAATATATTGCTCAGTGGTTTTATCAGGTAGGCATTTCTTATAATACTTCTCGCTTAAGTAGCTTCCATACAATTTTGGAAGCAATTAGCCCATTTGGGCCAGGTTTGAAAGGTCCAACTCCATATGAGCTTTTAGAACCATTAGTGAAGAACGAGGTAGAACAAACTAATAAGTGCCTTGAGGCTCATAAGGATGGGGGGGCTCAATACGGGGTTAATGAAGTGTCTTGGAGCTCATAAGGATGGGTGGGTTCAATACGGGGTTTCCATAATGACTGATTCATGGAGTGACAAGACAAGGACTATAATGAATATGTTGGTGAATTGTTCCTTAGGTATAGTATTTTTTAGATCCAATGATGCTTCTAGAGAAGTTCATGCTGCACATTGTATATTATCTTTCATTGATAAGGGCATTGAAGAGGTTGCGAAGGAGCATGTAACTCGTTGCCATAGATAATGCTGCTCCTAATTTAGTTGCAGCTCATTTGCTTCACCAGAAGAGGCCCCATATATTTTTAGACAACTAGTGTTGCACATTGCATAGACCTTATGTGGTGTTGGTGACATGTCTAATGTTAAAGGCACACTTTCTAAGGCTAAGGAGGTAACAATTTTCAATATACTGCCACACCATTACACTTAGCATGATGTTCACATAAAAGGAGGTCATAAGGACTGGGGTCACCAGATTGCTATTACTTACTTGAGTCTTCAGAGCATTTATAATAGGAGGATCCCATTGAGACCCATGCTCACTTTGAAGGATTGGAGCAACTGTAAATGGCCTACAAATTCAATGGAAATAGGACCTGTGATACTATTCTTTTTAAGGTTTTTAGGCATATGGGATAAAGTACTCACTAGCAATATCTCTACCCTTGGTCAAGGTCGTGTGTCTAGCTAAAACAAGTTCTCTATGGGCTTTATATGTGACGCACTGGATGGAGATTTGAAGGAGATCGCAGAGAGTCTGAGAAATGATGAGGCCAAGCATGGCCCAATTTGGAATATTATCGATGAAAAGTGGGATAGGCACAACTTCATAGATCATTACATGCAGCTGGGTACTATTTAAAACCGAAGCTTTTTTATGTTGACCTAGATGTTGAGATGAAAGTCAAAATTATGGATGGATTTAATAAGTGCTTTAAGAGACTTGATCCTGAGTTAGAAATCCAAGATAAATATCAGCTGATGAATTCATTTTATATATGTGTGCATTGAAGTCATTCGAGAAAAAAATGGTGGTCAGAAAAAGGACCACATCAGATCCAAGTAATAAATTTCATTTGGAAATTTTCTTTTGAGTTTCTATTGACTAATATATTTTAAATTGCTTGAAATTCCTACGATAATGTTAAATTAATTATAGAGATGGCACCCAAATTGCAGCAAAATGGTGGAGCCAGCATGGGAGTAGTACTCCAAACTTCTAGAAGATGGTTGTTCGGGTCTTAAGTAAACAACTAGCTCTTCTGATTGTGAGCAGAATTGGAGTTCGTTTGAGATGGTCTCTTTAATTGAGGTTCTTTTAAATTATAAAATATATAGACACATAGTAACAATTAATTACTCTTTTATAATTTTACTTAGTTCTCTGTATTAATTGAGGTTCTTTAAAATTATAAAATAAAATAGACACATAGTAACAATTAATTATATTTTTATAATTTTACTTGGTTCTCTATAAGTCCAAATTTAAAAATCTGAACAATGATCTAATGCAACGGTTGTATCATAGTATAATGCAACGACACTTCTAGAAAACCATGTTTGTGGTATTTGTATGACCCCAAATTTTGCACACTCTCTTCATCTCAATAATCAATCCCAAAAAAAAAAAAAAAAAATTCAATTTAAACCCTAGATATGGTCAAAATGAGTCCCCTCCAAAACGAATCTAGACCATTCATTTTGTGAATTTCAAGATCTTAGCCTTTCTAAACTCAAAATCATTGTTTCCTTTTTTAACATTGTTCATCTACTGATAATGAAGCCATCCAAAAAAATTGGAAATGAAAAAATCCTTCTAAGGCCTAGATCTAAGCATCTCACCAAAATGAATGGCCTATGTTAATTGGGCTAAAAAAATACTTTCTAGGTTGTGTTTTCAAATTTTTCCTGTTTGTAATTGTTCAATAGAATAAAAAGAGTGTATATGTCAAAATTTGGATCAAACAAATGGCCATAAGATGGTTTTTTAAGGTTGTTGCATCATATTACTATACAACGGTTGCATGAAATCATTGCTCTAAAAATCTAGATGGGTCAAGTAGTAGTACTAGCGGTGCTCATGCATTTTGTTTTCTTACATGTACATACAAAGCGAAGAAATGGGCTTGAGCCAAGAAAACTCAATGATTTGGCACTTGTAGGAGAGAATCAGAGGCCTAAGGAGAAGAAGTTCTATCAGCAGAAGCATGATCTCATTACTTCCAAGGTCAAGGAGAATGCTACTGAGTGGTTGGTTGGAGACCCTAGAACTAAAGAGATCTTCTCTTAGGAGAGTTTGACTTGGCATATGGCTGAGGATGCATTAGGTTCAGCTTCTGATCCTAGGAGGGCTCCTCGAGTATCAATTGCTGCTTCTTCACAAAAGGTGAAGGGGACAAAGGAGGATGATGCAATTTTAGAAGAAATCGAGGAATATGAGAAAAATGTTGAAAAGGATGATGATTGTAATGATGATGGCCTCGATTCAGATGGAGGTACAAGTGGTGATAAAGATTCACACTAAAGATGTTTGAAGAACCAAAGATTTCGTCTCTTCTTTTGTTTTACATCTTATCTTTTATACTGCATCATCTCATATTGGTCTTATACTTTTATTGTAGACTTGGAGTCCATGTGACTATGAACATATGTATGTGTATCTAACTGTGAATCATGATTCTATGCCATTATACAGATTGGAGAGTTGGCGACTAATGCACTACGGACTTCTTTATGTTTTTTCATTAAAGTATCAAAGATATGAAGTTTTGAATGTGTTTCATCATTCATGCGTATATGATTGCATGAAAAACGTTAGAATATAAATGAAAAACAAATTATGAAATTAACACAAATAACTGCATACGTGTGTGTTTTGATAGCAAGCAAATGCATATTTCTGAAATTTTTCACCACAAGGCGCTTGAAGTTCTGGGAGCCTAACTTGGCATTGGGAGTTGGGTACCAGGCTGGCCATCTAGCGGTTGTGTAGCGTTTTCTGAAATATTAGATAGATTTCAAGCTCAGCCGGTCTAAAGTTAGAGAGATTATACTCTTTATTCCGGTATCCTTAAATTGTGACCAATAACGGGAGGTTATTTTTAGAGCTCTAGATAAAAAGGACCAGGTTTTCCCTTTCATACTTACACTCATGTTCAGTCTCTTGCAAAGCTTAATGACAGACTCTTCTCGAAGCAACCAACATAGGGTTCCTGACATGCTAGTATGAGACTGTGGATTACTTGTACTAGACATAAAATGGTCCGACACCCCATGGGCTTGAAATTTGATCTAAAATTATTACAATCTTAGAGACAAGAACATCAGTAATTAATAGGAAGAAGAAAGGGGAAAGTTGTCACAGACGGCAATCACACATCCAACTTATTTTATAAATTAGGAACAATTGCCTTTGTACAATGTAAGTTATAATCGTACTGTTGTTGTTGTATCCAAAGATTTGATAATGTTGTCACAATAGTTTGTACAATTGTGGATCACAAGAGCTAAGGTCTAGGCTTCCATTCTCACCTAACGCATTCAAAACCCACTTACGATTTCAAAAAACGGGTAGGAGCTCGTGATCCCCACTAAAATACCAAAAAAAAAAATAATGTGGATCACAAGAAATGTTCATAGTGTCATATGGTTCATGGATACCTCTAAGGTCTAATTACTGGCATCTATAAATAAGTCAAAAATGCATGGGTGAACAAAGAAAATTTACATCGCCACAGGGAAGGGTAGCAAAGAAGGAATCAAAGAAAACACTAAGGTTGAAAAACAAGAAATTTGGGATTAATGAGTTGGAAATGGAGAAACTATAGGAAATTTTTAAAATTAGTTTAGGGCACTTTTATAAGATCCAAAGGTTTCTAAGAATGGCAATAGTAATATTCTTAGTACAATAAGCATTTGAATCAACAAATTCATCAAGCAAATTCACACATTTAGGAACCAATATTATAAGACTAGTAGCAAGTGGTCAATTTATCTTTCACAAAAAAATGATAGACCAAAGTATTTCAATACGACATGAAAGCAAGTATTCTACATGGTAAAATAGTAACTAAGCATAGCTGATTGCTATAAACAGAGACTAGGGTATGATATTCTGAGTACACAGAAATAAGAAATGATACTTGATTAGCACAGAGAACATACCTACTCCTAGAATGTGTTTCTGGAAGATCAGAAACCTGCAAGAAATTATCCTCCATGTTAGAACATATCAATTTGAAGTATCAATAAGAGTCAAATGGTACAAAACAAAGTGTACACTATCTGATGAAAATCCAAAATGTAAAGACAACATATGCGGAAAGGAAATCGCTGAAGACTCCAAAGGATAGAATACACCATAAACTCAAGCGATATCTATAGTCAGGGGATTCTCATATACATGTCAAAACTAGTAACCTCTCGCAAACTTTCCTAAATAAGGCACAGAGTTTAGGAAGAAATGTGATTAGTGACCAATTAGAAGTAAAAAATAGAAACAAAAAAGAGACAGAAGAAGTGCCATGAAAGAAATTAAAATGCATTCAATTTAGCTATGCAAAATAAATATATCAAATGAAGTAAGCCAATCAAATCCAGCACAACTGTAGTCTAAATGATTTAGCACGACATGAGTTTATCATTATAAGTGCATCTGCCAAAAAAATATTTGTATTATACAAATATCAATGGAGTACAATGACATCTATGAAATCTCCAACCATAGGAAACCAGGATCAAGGCTAAATGAAATATTTCTAACAAAGTGATTCAGTCAAAGGCAAAATGCAGCAACCAAAATTTAGGGATTACTCATCTATACCAACCACAATAATATATGTTCCATATTCCTCATCGAAAGTTGAAAAATTTATGTGAATGCATTTTGATTTGTAAGTCAAAACAAAATGTAAATATTGGTAATATACAGGTCGAGGTAAACTAGGAGACTTCTTGTGGCCCTTGGTCCAACAGTGACATACTTGGTTTGTGAGGTAGGCCAAGGTTTTTTTTTTTCTTTTCGGAAAAGTCCATGTTATATGTATTTATGTATATAAAATGTTTCTTTTGTTTTTTGGAAAAGTCCATGTTATATGTATATATGTACATAAAATGTACAAATATCTCACAAGGCATGAGTTTGAGGCAGTCCAATCAAGGGAGCACAGTACACAAAAAATGAAAACGCAAGAAAAAAAAAAAGAAAAAAGTCTTGCCACCCACATATCGAGTGTCCGGCACATTATAAGATCAAAAAATCAAGTGTATGGCTACCCACAGGCCAGGTCATCAGCACATTCCAGGTGGCATCCAACGAACCAGGTGCTCACGCCCAAAAACAAAAAAGTGATCCATAACTAATAAATATCAAGGAGAGATGAGAAGAGGAAGCAAGAAAAGAGGGGAGAAGTGGAGAAGCAAAGTTAGAAGTAGAAAGGGATAGAGAGAAGGAGAATAGAGGAAGAGGAGACAAGAAATGTCAGGGAGGAATATTAGAGGAGAGATGGAGAAAATATACTGAAAAACTTCCATAGGGGGTGCAATAAAGGAGAGAGAGGAGAGGAAAAGGGAAAAGAGAGATAGCAAAGTAGAGAGAGGGCAGGAGAGAGAGAGAAAATCCAAAAATTCACAAAACACAAAAGGTTAGCTCAGCAAAAGAAGTAGTAGCACCGGCCTCATGGAAGCGTTGCGACAACACTAGCAGCAGCACTCTCCCTAGCTAGAGCATCTGCCGCTCTATTGGCCTCCCTCCAGATATTGACGAAAGCCGACTCTCTTGAGGGAACATAGGACACTCCGACTCTACTACTACCTAGCCCTTCGCAATCCTCGAGGGTCTAAAGCACTCAATTGCAATCATTGCTTGAGTGGGATCTCTTATAGTGGAAGGGGATGCTCGGAATGATAACTTGGCCCATGAGGGGTGGCCAACCTCCATGGAGACTTTCTCACATTTTCGATCACATCCACAGGCTTTGTAGGAACAACCCGACCACTTTTTGCAAGGTTCTGGGAGAAGCCAACCACTGCGCTGATTGACTAGGGAGGGTGCACAGGGGAGGCTCAATGACAAGCAGAGGTTCTACAACTCACTTTTCAATTCCATGATGCACCAGCTATTCATTTAGTGTGTGCGGCGCTGAATTTTGTTTTCCCATTTCCCTCCGCTTTCTTCCCCCTTTCTCTCTTTTCTTCTCTCCTTTCTTCTCTCCCTGTTTCTTCTATCTCTTCCCCTCCCCTACCTCTCTCCCTGTTTCTTCTATCTCTTCCTCTCCTCTACCTCTCCCTGTTTCTTCTATCTCGGCCTCTCCCCTACCTCTCTCCCTTCCCCCCCCCCCCCCCCCCCCCCCCTCTCTCTATTTTCTTCGTCTTGATCCTCTCCTTACAGAAGTTTTAGCCCATTTCTTAAAGGCTCTTTTCATCACAGGTGGCCACACCAGCTTTTTGTATTTAAGCACCCTCTGTGAGGGTTGCCGGTTTTTTAAACTGTGGAATTTATGGTTATCTTTTAGTCTGAGCACCCGAGATTTGGGTTGCCATTCACATCTCTTCTTCATTCTCTCCTCCCCCTTCTCTCTCTCTTTGCTGACCATGACTTCCGAGCACCCGGCCTATGGGTAGTCTCAACAAGGGGCATGGGCCTTTTTGTAATTTTGGTATATTAATATATACAGTACAGTCAACCTTTCTCCAAAAGGGGGGATGGGGGGGAATATGACCATATGGCTCGGGAAACCTACTTCCTTTCATCAATCCATAGCACATTACTTTTTTTGGCACGGGACAAAAGCACCTTAAACCTTGGTGACATCCAACACCACAATATCCATCGAAATAAGCCTCAAATGTTCGCTTCCTAATTATCAACAATTTCCAGCCCTCCAAATTCTCACTTTATAAGTATAACATTGTGCGAAACCTAAGAAAGTCCATCCTTATACTTTAAAACTGTTGCATCAAAGATAAACATCAATATGGAATTCAAGTCAAAACACATTAATTTGAGCATGAAGGGCAGGGGCAGGGGAGGGAGCTCAGCTCTTTGGAGGAATGTGCAGAAGCCTATGCTAGTAGACTGATATGGGCATAGATCTCAATGGACATCAGAGAATTTTTCCTCTCATGTTGTTCCTAAAAACATGAGGTTACAGGGTACTTTTGATTGTTATTCCGCTGTCCACATGAAAGAAATACCAAGTGGAAGATATATCTGAATATGCTGATCAATGAATTCCAATAATCTTTAAATCCTTTTGCATTCAATAGACACTGTCCATGCTTTTCAAGGCAAGACAGGTTGAATCCAAAACGTTCTGAGCGCCAGTAATGCCACCTCCACATGGACCATACATTCTTGTCATAAGGCATTTAAAAGCACCCTCTGTAGTTTAACATTGTCTATCCCTTTGCCTATATCCCCAATCAGTTACATAAAAACCTTATGATATTTACCTAGCATCCATCACCATGGAATTCCCCATAGCGTCCACCTAACATCTGACTAATCCATATTTCAGTACACAATTGCTGTCTGATCCACACTACTTCGCCTAGACAAGCATGGCAACCACCTTATTATCTAAAATGTGGCCTATATATGCATCCCAGCAAATAACAATATACAAACCTGCCTCACTCATGGGGACCCTGAGTTCTTCCACCACCACCTCTCCTCCACTCTCTTAATTTTCAGTCAACTCCCTCATGACTATTTCACAAGTGAACTTAAACCCTTCATACCAAATAAATCAATCAATAAGCCATCATCACCAAAAAACTTCTTCAATCAGGATCATTCATGAGGATGAGTACACCATCATCATTCCCCTCCTCCCTTCTCTCACCCCCCACCCCACCAAAACAAAAAAAAACCACCACTACACCAAACCAAAAAGAAAAAGAAAAAAAGCTTTTCTACAAAATTACTCCCATCAAATCAGCTCCAAAAGACTTTCATCAATCTCTAGCCTGACAATGGATGAGTACTCATGTAAGGTGTGGCTGTGGAACTCAAAGTATTAATTTCTTTTTACTTTTATTTCAAATACTTGAATTCCACTTACATGTGCCACAATATATTGCTGGAAAATATAAACAATGCCCTAAATACAACCCAAGATCTTTATTTTACCGCCAAGATAAACAAAAACTATCTAGGAACTTTAAAATAGTTTTTATAACAATTTTAAACACAATATACGTTCCTGAAAAATTACCAAAAATAAAATACATAAATAAAAACTAATGAGAAGACTTACTGAAAGATGCCTAGAGTTATCTAACCAGGACTTGGTACACCACATACCCGATTCCCTGACCAATGGCGCACTTTTCCTCCTTAAAGTGTTCCTGGAAATTCTTAGATAGGGAAGCTTTGTAGGTTATCCTTCTTTCTCTAGGGTTAAAGAGAGCTCAAAAATAATTTAAGGTTTATACAAACCCTATGAGAACAAAATAGGACTGATCTTGGGAGTTGATATCTTTCTAAGTTAAGATTCTCTCTTCTGCCTTTGAAAAATACAGCAAATCCTAGTTTAGGGTTTTTCCAAGAAAAATAGGCCACCCCTAATTTTTTCTTTTGAGACAATAAAAATAAAGGAGGGAGAGAGAGGTCGCGTGCCTCTCGTTTAGTTGAAAGAGAGAGAGAGATAGAAAGTGGCATGAGAGAGAGAAAGAGAGGTCCCTCAATTGGTGCGTGAGGGAGAGAGATCTCTTGGAGAGAGAAAAAGCTCTAGTGATTTTTCAAATAGGTTCAAACCCCTTCTTAAATATTAGCAGTGTTTCAAAAAGCTTAAGGCAACACCTAGGCGGTCGGGGGGTCCAGGTCGCCCAGAGGTTAAGCGGGTGCCCAGAACCTGGATAGCCAAGTAGAAATGTTTTTTTGGGGGTTTTTCGCTCTCTAAAATAGGCTCTAATGTATTTTATGTTTCAAATAAACCTAAAACCCACAATTTTGCCTCTTGAGTATTAAAAAAATGACCCAAAAAGACCCTCAACGAGGGACATTTCCACCCCTGCGCGGCCGCTTGGGCAGCCGCCTAGGCAGGTTCAGGCAAGCGCCTCAAGATATCTACCTAATTTAGCCACCTAAGCCTGGGCGATGGGCCCAAGCCTTCTGGACCGCCTAGGTAGCCGCCTAGGCGTTAGGCAGTTCGCTTTCTAAAACACTAAATAGACGAAAATTTGAACTCCTAGTTTGAATAGGATTCTAGTTTTTGACTAGGATTCCTACCTTATCTAATTTCTAACAAAAACCTTTTAGGATAACTAGGAAATCTGTGGGTGAGAGATTTAATCAAAGCCATCCATCCCAAAAATCAACCATCATGATTTTGGGTAGAAAGATTAGGAAGATTATCCCCTTACACTTTGACCCAATCCACTCCTATTTAAAATCAAACCAATCAAATTTAAACTTTATCGTTTTAAATTTGAAATCAAATTTGAATATATTCTAGATAAATCTAATCTAGGTTTTCCACAATACTTGGGAACATATCTCATTAGATTTCAAACTTGACAAATTTAAATTTGAAACAAATCAAATTGAATGGGGGTATGCCTATTCCACTAAAAGTGGCGTGCCTCCATATTTGGGCTTGCCAAGGCATGAGAGGATTCTGCCACAAAAAGTGGCGTGCCCCCCTTTTTCCCATAAAAAACGTGGCCCCGCCTTGTAAGAATATGTGATGTGACACCCCTTTCAGCAATAAAATAGGGTGCCAAATATTGCTGTACAAAAATAAGGTGTGGTCCCTTGGGTGCACGGAGTACTACATGTGGGGCTGGATCCTTGGTTTCACATGGGTTATTTTTAAAGTTCTGAAATTTTCAAAAAAATGAAATTTTCAAAAATACCCTTTTTTTGAAAATTTAAGGTAGAAGCAATATTTTAAAATGCGAAAAATATTTAAAAATCAAAAGAAACATTTATAATACTAAAATAAAATATACTAGGATTGGACTAGTACCAATGGATCAAAATAAGCCGACACTAAGGGCGCTCCACTCATCCCAAAAACCATGATCCACAAATATTCTCTAATCCAACCCAACAAAGTCCCATGACCCACAGTCTCTTTACAGGGGGTCATAATTGTCTTGTCAAAGTTGAATAATAAAACAGTGGGACTAGAATCCTGGAATGTCGATTACAGTTCCCCCTTTTATAAGCAAGTCTAACACTTGTCACTTCCATGCAAAAAAAAAAGAGCTCTCTCAATGCACATGTACACGTGTCCCTGTAAAAAAAGGTGCTTCCCATGCAGTTGTCATATGTACATGCTGTGCAGAAGTATATTGAAGCTTTGGCCCTTGCTCTCACAGCCAACAACTGCACACAGTTCTCCTGGCCTACAAAAGTGATCCCTGGGCATCTCTCCGACCTCAACAAGGGATGACCCACTATAAACCCTTCTCGGTAGTGCCACATGCCCAGGGCCAAGGGTTTTCGACATGACCAGGGTCATAAACCACCCAACCCCTAGTCAGCCAACACACACTTCCATTGAAGTGTATATTCCATTATAAATATCGTTTTTACAAGCTCTCTAGGACTTTAAAGGCCACAAAACCCATCAACTCAATCATTGCTTCCTACTGCAAAGCACCAAGTGACATCCCATGGTCAAGTGCCAGCAGCACCATCCCAAAGCTCCCCATACCTCACATCCATATGGACCACACATGCTTGTCATCAGGCATTAAAAGCACCCCCACTTATGGCTGTTTCCGTCAAAATAAAGTAGTTACTCATTGTCTCTCTCTTTGCCAATATCCTCCATGGGTTTCATAAAAACAATTGCTGACATATTTCCATATAACATCCATCACGGCGAAATTCCCTAGAGCGTCCATCTAACATCTGATGGATCCAAATTTCATTGCACAAATCTTGTCTGATCCAGGCAAATCAATTGCCTAGCCAAGCATGCTAACCACCTTGTTATCTAAAATGTAGCCCCTCATATATGCATTACTCATTTTTATTCCACCTAACAATAATTTGCCTCACTCTGTAGACTCCTGCATTCTTCCACCACCATCTCACCTCCACTCTCTCTCAACTTTCAGTCGACTCCCACATGAAGACTTTGCACGGTAACCACCTGCAGCAATGTTTGAACAAACTGTTCGCCCAGTGCCTAGGCGGCCTGAACAAAAAAACTGCACGCCAAGACCCAAGCCGCCCTACACGGGCAGTTGTACCTAGGTGAGCGCTTAGGCGGGCTAGGCGGGCGCCCAGGGCCGTGAGGCCTTTTACGATTTTTTTAAATCGCCCAAAAGGGCAAACGGGGTCATTTGACCCTCAAAGTTGTATAAAAACGTCATGGGGTTTATTTTTAACCCCCAAAGTGAAAAAAAAAACCCTCAATCTCCAAACTTATTTATGAGAATCTAAAGTAATCTCTGAGAATCGAAAGTATTTTTTGTGGATTGAAAAAGTTTTCTTTTCTCATTGAAATTATTATTTGGGTGCTATTGGTGGCATTAGAAGACTTTTGAGTTGATTAGTAGCTCGATTGAGGTAACCACATCGAAGATCAGAGATTGGGCAGAAAAGGTCAGTTTGTAATCATCATTTGACTTTATTTTTCCAATTTGAGATGTCTACTGGGGGGTCTAGTCGGGGTGGAGATCCGGGATGGAAATGTTGTATTAACCCGGATAAGAATGATAGGAATAAAATTATGTGCAATTTCTGTGGACATGTTTCTAATGCCCGCATAAATAGATTTAAAAAACATCTTGCCGGTATTAGAGGTGATGTTGCTCCATGTAAGAAAGTCCCAATGCTTGTGAAGAAAGAAATTTCTGAATATATTGAAGGTGAAAAGAGTAAAATAAATTCCAAAAAAAAATGATATAGCAAAATCAAAGTCAAGGGTCCATATTTTTTATGATAATATTGACACTGAAGAACAAGATGAAAAAGGGGAAGAAGGGGTAGCCATGGTTGGTATTCAGAACTCTAAGAGCAAGAGGGCTTTTGGGTCTAAAAAGCCCCGTATGAGAGGACCTATAGATAGTTCTTTTACACCTAACCCTGAGACAGTAATTGAGAAAGAAAAGGGAGAAAGTCGAAAAAACAAATGACATTTGAAAATAGATTTAAGAAGGAAGATAGAGACAGGGTGATTCAGCATATTGCTCAGTGGTTTTGCAATGCAGGCATTTCTTTTAACATGGCTCGCTTGAATAGTTTCCTTACAATATTGGAAGCAATTGGGCAATTTGGGCCAGGTTTGAAAGCTCCAACTCCGTATGAGATTGGAGAGCCACTACTAAAGAAAGAAGTTGAGTATATCAACGAATACCTCAAGACCCATAAGGAGGGATGGGCTAAATTTGGGGTTTCTTTAATGACAGATATGTCGAGTGATAGAAGGAGGAGTAACATGACTTTGTTGGTAAATTGTCGCTCGGGTACAGTTTTTTTGTGATCAATTGATGCTTCCAATGATATTCATGATACTCATTATATATTTTCTTTCATTGATAAGGGCATTGAGGAGGTTGGAGAGAAACTTGTAATTCAAGTGGTCACAGATAATAATGTTGCTCCCAACCTAGTTGCAAGTCATTTGCTTCGACAGAAGAGGCCTCGCATATTTTGGACTCATTGCACTGCACATTCCATAGATCTTATGCTTGAGGCCATTGGTGATTTGCCTATTATTCAAGGAATTCTTTTTAAGGCTAAGGAGGTTATAATCTTCATATACAGTCACATACTTACCCTTAGCATGATGCACAAGTTTACAAAGAAGAGAGAGCTTGTGAGGCCTGGGGTCACTAGATTTACCACTGCCTACCTAAGTCTACAAAGCATGTATAGGAGGAGGATCGCATTAAGGTTATGTTTGCTTCAAAAGAGTGGAGTAGGTGTAAGTGGTCTAAAGATACCAAGGGAAAGAAGGCACAAGATAGTGTTCTTTCGAAATATTTTTGGCAGGGGGTGAAGCATGTGATATTAGTATTTCTTCCCTTGGTGAAGGTCTTGCGCTTGGTTGATGTTGATGAGCCCTCCATGGGCTTTATATATGATGCAATGGAAATGGCTAGGAATGAGATTGTAGAGAATTTGGGCAATGATGCAACAAAGTTACTACCCAATTTGGGAGATTATAGATGACAAATGGGATAGGCAACTCCATAGAGCATCGCATGCAACGGGGTACTACTTGAACCCCAAATTCTTTTATGCAGATGCGGATATTGAGTCAAAAGGGATAATTATGGAATGCTTAAATGAGTGCCTTGAGAAATTAGTTCCCGATTCACATATCCAAGATAAGATATCAACTGAAGAGCTGATTTCGTATAAGTGTTCTTTGATGTCATTTGGGAAAGATATGGTATTAAGACAGAGAAACAAAGATGAACCAGGTAATATACTTTTCATTTTCTTTTATAAATTATAATTTTCTTTCAAGTTTTCAACTTTCAAGTTCTGATAATGTTAAGGGCAAGCTTTCTATGCTTCCCCTACAGCATAGGGGTTCTATCCTCCCTTTATCCAATTGTCCATTCTGAATAGAGGGCTAAGATTGTCCCAATCACAATGGCACGTCTCTATACTATTTTATTTTTAATTTTTTTCCATAAATATTTTGACACCAAATTTTGGACATCCAATCCTCTATTAAACTCGCACTAGCGAAAAATATAAAAAAAAATATTTTCAATAAAATAAAATGACCAAAATACCCCTGAAAGATTCAAGAAGGTAAGAAGATCATAGACTCATAGTAGTTAGTAGTTACTTATGCATTTTTCCTTATAGGTGCATACAAAGAAAAGAAATGGACAATGCTTCAGATTGGCTAGTTGCTGACCTTGGAACTGGGGAGGTCTTCCTTGGGGAGGGTTTGACATGGGACATGGTCGAGGAGGCTTCGGGGCAAGCTTCTACTCCTAGGAGGGCCACTCGAGCAACTTTTTCTGCTGGTACTTCACACTCACAGAGGGAGATAAAGGAAGAAGAGGCAAATTCAGAAGAATCTTTGAAAGAAGAGGGGAATATGTTGAAGAGGATGATGATTCTGATGATGACGGCCTCGATTCAGATGCAGATGGAAGCAATAAAGATGATGATTCTGATTCTTACTGATGTCTTCACTCTTCTTTTGTAGTAACTTTATTACACCATCTTGGTTTGGGCTTTAGACATTTGGACTATTTTGTTATGTGGTTTATACTTTTTTTGCCTTTTTGGACTATTTTGTTGTGTGGTTTAATAGGTTTTTATAGTTTTAGAAGTCAGTATGTTGAAGACTTGGAGAGTTGGAGACTTGGATGTTATTATGGTTTATTTTATGGATATGGAATATGGAGAATATGAGAGTTGGAGACACAATATAGCCTATTAGACTTTTAAATGTTTTGTATGGTTTGAAATTTTGAATAAGTTTATTCTCAACCTGAGCTAGGTCATATGTTTGTATATAAAAACGCATGTTGCGAACTTGCGATATTTTCAAATGGAATAAATTACAAAATTTGACACAAATATATGCATATATGTTCATTTGGATAGCAAATACATGAAAAACTTTACACTACAAGGCGCCCGAGGTTCTGGGCGCCTGCCTAGGCACTGAGCAAAGCAAGCAGGCCGCCTAGCACTTTTTGAAACCTTGACCTGCAATCTATCCACTGCAACCCATGCTACTATTCTTAAACCCTTCATACCAAATAAATCAAACAATATAATATCATCCTACAAAAAACTTATTCAATCAGGATCCTTCATGGGGATGAGAACACCATCATTATTCCATCCTCTCAGATGCCTTTCTAGAAATTACTCCACATCAAGTCAGCCTCCAAAAACTTTCATCAACCTCTAGCCTCCAATGTAATATCCTTTCCAAGGATATTACACCCCTTAGTTCCACATACCCCTTTGCAATGTTTGTTCATTTTCTTTATCACCTATCGCTATATTAAATAATGGTTTAGTTTTTTCTAGCACAACAGTTGGTGAGAGAAATTGTTCTGCTGAAAATTTTGGTTCGTATATACTCAGAGTAGAGCTAGCATCCCTATGAGTGTCATGCTCACTCTTGCTTAGGATTGATAGAGATTGTGATGGTTGATTGTGGAGGACTAAGCAGAAGGGATGTTGATTTGATCTGATTGCGCAAGGAAATCAACAACTTGATGCAGAGAATTACACAGTTGTGGCATAAGTGAGACCAGCAACAATATGCCCTAAACGAGGAGGAACCTACATGGATAGATCCAAATTGTGAGGGTTTTAAGAAGATTGGCGCAAATCAGAGTCCAATTCTGACTAGGAACAAACTGATGATGTGTCAAGTTCAGTAGACGAGTTGGATGCGCAATGACATCGACGAGAGCATAATGTTGAAGGAAAACTACAAGTATCCAATCTCCAATTGGATTCAATGTTCTTGAATCAGTGGATGCTTCTATCTTTGATACTGCTCCAATTTTTTTTCGGGAAGGCTTTCTATGCTACCCCACCTACATATATAGTATATGTGACCCCTAGTCTCAGCCATCAAATCTAAGTAGATGGCTAAGATGGCTTGAGTCACAATATCACAAATTGGTTTTTAACCGTCAGATCTTGATCGGACGGCTCAGAGTTTTTTATTTTTAATTTATAAATCACTTAAAAGCAAATTTTGGGGTATGCATAGATCTGAAAGGATCGCACAAAATAAAAATAATAATGAAATATTTTCGGTGATGAACAAATACCAGAATGCCCCTGAAAATTGCAGGGGTATTTTGCTCATTTATTTTTATAGAAAATATTTATTTTTTAGTTTTCCAAGGTTCGCCCTAATTTTATGATGGGACACAAAAATTTCATCCAAAAACTTTTTGTAAAAAAAAATGAAAAATAAAACAGTGTTTGGCATGACATTTGGGTATTAACAATCGTAGCCGTTCAATTCAGATCGAACGGCTAAGAAGTGGGGTCATATATAACTTATATGTTGTTGGGACCACATAGAAACATTTCCCATTTTTTATAGTGGTTCTATTTTTGATAAAGAACTCGGTGATCTTATTTTTAATGAACCATTGGATCAACATGGAGAACTTGGAGTTCCTATCTATGACGAAGAACAAGGTGCTGGTGATGGTGATAGTCATCACAATGACGGTAATGACTGCTATAGCGGTGGTGGTAAGGAGGTAAAAGAGGAGGTAAAGTGCTATTTTTTCTCACCAATGGTGGAGCTAAGCTTTCTTGTTTCCAATTAGAGGGTTCTATTCCACTAAGACAAGCTACCACAGTTAGGTGCACCAAAATCCTCAACAACTTGTTCAAGGATATTTTTACCCATTTCAAAATTTGAGGGTGAGTTTTCCCCAGTCAAGGGCGAACAAAGGAGATTAAGAGCTAGGTGATTCAAAAAATTTAATATCATTTTTTTTTAATTTCATGGATGCGAGTGTACATTTATTTTTTATTAGGGTTGATATTTGAGGAATTATAATGTAGGGTTAATCTCCAACAATTAGTCTCCATAGTCTCTATTTGCACTTTTTTACTATTCAAGAATATTGTTCATGGTACAGCTCACAGGTCACACTATTCACAAATATTATTCATGAGCTACCAGTATATTTCTCGAATTGTAGTATTATTTAGGGTTATTTTAGAGTCCTAAATTGTTCACTTGGATCTCAAGTTAATTTTAGGGTTTCATAGGCTAATAATAGGCAAAACATTACATTATGGGACTACCGGTGTATTTATGGAATTTTAGTATCGTTCAGGGGTATTTTAGAGTTCGAAATTTTTTACTTGGATCTCAAGTTAATTTTAGGGTTTTATAGGCTTATAACAGGCAAGACATTACATTATAGGATGCTTATCTTATTGAAATGAATTTTATTTTATGAAAGAAAGTTCTTCTCTTAGCTCGATTTAAAGCCATGCTTTTTCTCCATTATTGTTTATTTTTATTTGTTTGAGATTTGGGAAAAAGAGGATTTATTTTCCCACATTTCCTTCCTGTATCAAGTCATCTTTCTAAACAATTTGCAGAGGTCCAGTAACCAACGGAAGAAAGAGTCTAGCCCCTTTGAATCTGGTCAGTCCATAGGTTTAAAAGTTCAGATGCAAAGGAGTCAGATGGAAGATTTTTTAGAGTGGCGCTGGAAGGTTTTCTTGTTCACTGGTTGTCTTCAGATCCACAAATATATTGTTTACCTCATGGATCGGAGGCGAGTTTTTGTCATCTCTATAACATCAAAGTTTGAGTTGGTCAAGTGGATGGGGTGGTTAACGATGCAAAGCAAGACCGCCCAAGGTTTCAGGGAAGCTGAGAAATGGCTTGATTGTGCTAGGTTGAGGTGCTCTAGAAGATATGATGACTAATAGTGATGGGACATGTAGGCAGAGGGAAGCCTAGGGAAGAGCAGGCTATTGCCTTTCATAAGGATGTTTCACTAAGCCATCAGGAAGCATTCACATTAATCTTCCGCAAGTTAAAAAAATTATCTTCAGCAGTCTCAGAGAATATAACCGATTCAGCATTGGGAAACAATGAAAATTAAGAATATATCCATGTTCATAACATATCTACAATGAAATACAGGCCAGAGTTCATCAGAACACAAAAATGGAAGTCAAACACGATAGAGTAGCCTTAATATTACCTCATGAATGATATCCTTCAGTGCCGAATGGGTTTCTGATAGAACCTCTTGCATGAAAAAACTTTGTATCTTTTCAGTCAAACCAGCAGTGTCACCAATTAAGGCATAAGCATCGACAACCTGCAAAGCATAAGAAAGTTATAGCTACTGTATTAATCATAGATTGACATTGCAAGAAAACAACTAAAAGATCCTCCCATCCTCATTTCTGCAGCATTTCCCCACCACTAGCAACAGTCTACACTTATCATCTTCTTGACTAGTCCTCTTTGAGCTAAGCCCCAAACTGGTTGGTGATGATCAGGCCTAATCCTCTAAAACCAAAAGGTACGGTAAGGACTCTGGTATGAACAAGATGCACCTGGGACGAGGGGCATGGCTTTGGTGGTTGCATTGGGTACTGAAAGTTAGGTGTTAAACTTCAGGAGCCATCCTATCAAGAGAGAACAAGTACCAGGCTGTTGATGGTCTAGTTAATGTTCAGAGATGTCAAAACTATGCAGTATTAGTGGTGCCAGAGCAACCCCTTTTGTCAAATTTCATCTTTGGCTTCCTAAGACCTCTTCCTAAACCAGTGGTGCCAGAGCAAGCCATTTTTTCCTTTACTTTTATTGTTAAGCAGCCATTATAAGTGCGGTTCATTCTCTTTAGGCTTGCTAATGGTAGGAATCTGGATATTATTGCAAGAAAAACCAGTTGCTTTGTAGCAGGCATGATGTTGCATGCAAAGAATTGGGACGAAAAATGAGTGGCAGCAAGTGTGACTGGGACACTGACACATAATGGAGGCCCACAAGTGTCAGAGGTGTTTAGCTTTGCAAACTTAGTCCCTCGAATAAAAAAGTTATTTATGTCAAAAATCCAAATTTTTATTTTGAAAAATACTATTCTGGTAATTCTAAAGTGGAACTCAAATTATTAATTACAAAACACATTTAACCCCAGGGAGCAAGTGTACAATGTGCACCTGCAGGAGAAAAATACAATGAGAAAGTTTAACATGAAGAAAAGGAAAATGCTATATCCATCAGCACATTATATGCACATACGTGCATTATGTGCCTGCAGCTGCACATTGTACAGTTGCTCCCTTTGGTAAGATGTGTTTCTTTTTTTTTTACCCTGAAATTTTGGAGTCTACTTAGAATCAAGAAGGAAATGGTTTGGATTTTTATCTAAATCTTTTATTCAAGGGACTAAGTCTGCAATGTAATCCTAGAGGAGCACACTATGCTCCCTCTTACCTAAGGTGTTTATTTTTTAATGAGGGGCCATACTTTGGAACTTGAAGTTCTAAACTAGTGCATCACTTGAAAAAAAAAAAAAAAATTGTGTGACTCGGTCCAGAACTTGAAGTTCCAAACACGTAGTCCACTCAATAAAACTATGAGTGCCCAATTCGGAACTTGAAGCTCCGAACCAGTATGTCACTCAAAAAAAAAAAAAAACAACCAAGGGATATCTGGGTTCCGAAGCTTCAATTGTTTGAGAAAATTAAAAATAAAAACTAAAACAAAAAGGGGTATGAGGGCTCTTGTTATATAATAGAAATCTGCATGTCCGCTGTTGGAAGGAATTTGCAAGATATAGAAGGGACATCAAGAATAACGCAAGATAACCGACTCTAAAGACTTTATAACTCCCAAAAGAATTGAAGTAATAGGATGTTAAATGACCAAGAATCCAGGTGTCAGAAGACAAAAAAGGAAAACTGTTTGTAATCCTGTAGAAAGAAACAAAAGGAATAAAAGAGCAAGAAGAAATCCAAACAAATCATATATACATTCCAAAGTCCAAACCATACACAAGATATAAGCAAAAGAAACTAGATCACTAATTATTTAAAGGTAAGAGTGCCTACTGTCAAGTAGCTTTTTTCTTTAAAATCTTGACAAACCCCCAAAAGGAGAGAATCCAATTGCTGCAGAGTCTTTCCAAGCCAGGCCTACAAGAAGAGTATGGTTAGAGCTCAAAATATTTCACTCTGTATCAGTAGGATACTAATGTCTGCCATAAAACCCTCCTCACTTTAGTAAGTCATAGAAAGTGAAGATATGGTTCCATAAATACCTTTCACTACAAAAGAACACATTAGATTTTGATTTTTTTTGCACAATCAAACGAATCTATGAAACATATGAATGAAAACGAAAAACAAAGTATGTCTAAACCAGTTCAATAGTTACTCCAAGAGGAGTGTATATCACCTCTACACCACGGCTCATTTCTTGTACAGCAGAAAGTTCTGCATGACTGTCAAGAAGCTGTAGATATTCTGACAGCACCTGAAACGCCTGCACAGCAAAGCATGCAAAGGAAGTAACTACACTAGCCTTCAAGGTCGTTCTTTGTGATATAAGAGTTTATAAACCAAAACAGGAAT
This sequence comes from Amborella trichopoda, assembly GCF_054954075.1. Lineage (NCBI taxonomy): Eukaryota > Viridiplantae > Streptophyta > Magnoliopsida > Amborellales > Amborellaceae > Amborella > Amborella trichopoda. The sequence continues at coordinate 25,633,769 of NC_142342.1, forward strand.
TACTAGACTAAATAGAATAAATAGATACAACTAACCCACTACTCAGCCACCAAAGGATTGAATAAACCAACTGAAGAACACACCCGACGATAACTTCCATCTTCCACATGTGTGTTAAGTGCCCCTTGCATCTCGAGTGTATGATGAAGTTGTGTAAGAATAGGAAGCAAATCCTGCAACCATATTAGGGTGCGTTTCTCATTAGATGAAATGCCCATATGTGCACGGCAACAGTTCTTGGAACTAGAACTCATAATAGAAATTCTTGTAGAAATTATTTGAAATCCTGGATCCCCAGCTATCATAAACTAAACCAGTGGCGAGATTAAGTCCCAGAAGACACGATTTGAAAAGGACCGACATAGTTCTCAATTATCATATCAAGATACTTTAATCATTCTTTGATTCATACTTGAAGACAGCACCTTAAAATTGAAAATACATAGATATAACATTTGAAATCCTAAGCAATGCTAACTAGCCTATCTACGATGGCTGGACACGGTTCTAGAATGACTACAAAAGTAATTTAAATCTTAGCAGAACATGATCTTGACACAACCAAGAAATTAGGAAGACCTCATGCTTCCAACCACCAAAATATGGGTCCAACATGCAATCAAACCATAACACTTCTTCAATGAAATGCATATCCCCTACCACTTGCATTTTTTGACACCCAGGTCCATCTATAACTTTCCATGTATCAAGCTCAATGACTCCCATCATCCCACTAGAACCTAATTCATTTCTTCAGTTTGACCACATCCCTGTCTCTAACTACACCAAACCCCCTCTCCAATACCACCCACCCAGCAGGTCCAGTTACCCAATCTAAAACTCCATTATGCTGATGTCATCACCCAAATAAGAATCCAGATATGGCTCATGAGGCAGTCACTACCCACACAAAGAACTGATTTTCTTAATCAGTTAATGTTATGCATCTGGACTTTTCCTTGTTGAAGGTATCACACCATAGTAAACGAGGAAAATTATACAGAATAACATATGATCTAGTTTTATCCAATATAACCAGTGCCTTAAGGAGCTCCATCAAAGCACTAGAGTATCAACCTGATTGTGTTGAAAGAAGTTAATAATGCCAATGAACAGACAATAGAGGTTGAGGATTGGGTGCTCAAAGGACATCGAGTAGGCATTTAAGGCCATTACAAATACAAGGCCCGCTACAAGATCATGCCAACAGTTTCAGAGATCATGAAGGAGGAGACTGACTTGGAGACGACTCTTGGAGAAGAATACATGGAAGCGATGACTCCAATTATGATGCCCTGGCATTAGATCCAGAATTCTTTTAACTAAATTAGAGTCAAGTTCAGTCTCATGTATCTCGCAGGCTAGTAATCATGAATTGCTTGACTGTGGAGTTGCCTTTGCCTCTATGTCATGTGAAAATGCTTCTAAGTAATTCTATAATATCTCATTGCCAATGTGCATAGAGCCTTAACATCCTAAATTTGTTAGCATTTCAGTTGTGGATTCATATAAATTATCCTTAGATTTAACTAGTATGAAACTCGGATTACTGCTACACATGGCAATAGGATACATATTTCCAGATTTTCAGTGATTCTTTATTTCTTTGATAATCCACGAACACGAGTTTCTATGGTTTTATTACAGAATAGAACTTGTCAAATATTATAACAAGTATCAATGAATCATGAAATTTTACCTACAAGTTCATTATAGTTCTATAGAATTACATACATTTTTTTATTGTTTTTGTTTTTGTAGAAAAATAGTCATATATATATTGTCACCATTAATGACCAAGACTATCAAGATAATACATAGATGTTCAATAAAAAGAGAAAAATAATATGTATATGATGGAGGGAAAATTTATTCTTATTTTTAATTTTTATTCAATTTCGAAGGATGCATATTGCAGTTTTAGTTTTAGGGCTTATTTCTATGGTTTCTTAGGGTTTCTAACACTTTCATGGGGCGTGAATAGAAAAAACAGAATGCGAATAGAGTCAGCAAGTCCTATCTAAGGTTTTCGGATTACTTTTTTGTGCAAGCAAAGCCCGATCCACTCAAATCTGACCTGTTTTAATACCTATTGAACTATTTTCGGCCTCTTTTCTCAAATTTTTGCATCAATATATCATATATTTCTTCTATTTTTAAGATGTTACATATTTTATCTTTCAAAATTTTAACCAGCTTGGAAAGTCATGCAACTGCTTGGAGCCCTCTTGGTGCCTCTAAGCACCTCCCTAGGATTTTGTCTTAGAACAACATAACTCCCAAGGATTTTGCCTCAGAACAACATAAGTGCGACTAATCTTAGAACAACAGGATTGGATTTTGATGGTCTCAGGAGACCAATCAAGCGCCACATCTCTAAGAGTTAGGATCCCATACCATCTTTTTTTCTTTTTCTTTTTTTTTTCTTCTTTTTTTTTTTATTGAAATGTTTAGGATTCCACACACGTTAAGAATTTCACACACTTAGGCAATTTTTTGGATAAAATCTAGTGGAGAGTCTCCACTTAATAATCTAAGCTCTAGCAACCATTGCTAGCTGATTAGTCACCCTTACAGCACATAAATCAACTTCAAGTGTCAATGAAAACCCAAGGAATGCAAATTGCATCACCAAAGCCTCCCCTGTAGACTAATTCAACCTTTTACTTAAGAGTAAGTCAACTGAGATTTTTTTTCCCACTTAAATTATTAGAACTCTGTTATGGAAGAGGCTAATATAACAATTCCAACTACCACTGAAACAGTCATATGAAAGTAACTTTATCACGAGACTTCATCTTTATGCAACATGCTTCAGAAAAAAGAAATATGCCAATAAAAGCAAAGAATACAAAACAACATTCCTAAGAAGAATTTGCATAGTGCATAGCAATTAACTATCCCCACAGAAAAATCAAGTACAGGTTCCTTGGAAAAAGCTACTGAAAACACAAAAATAAAAAATAAATAAAAAATAAAGAGAAAAATAAAATAAGCAAAATCATGTTGCGTCTTTGGCTAAAACAAAAAGTAATATAAACCAAATGATTTGAGGATTCTACAAGGATAACTACCAGAAGAGCCTGTTTTCGTCTTGCGTTTGATGTCACCACAAGGTCCCGTGATACCTCATGCACTGATGAACCCAGATGCCTCCTGCCATTCTGTAAAGGTAGTGCCACATAGATACAATGATAAGTACAAGCTTGCAGGTTATAGCAAAGAGAACCACATAAAACAATTAACCCAATATTAGGATTAATTGAAATATACAATTTGAAGGGCCTCAAGATTTGATAAAAAAACAAGTGTTGTCACAATCCACTATCTATAATCATTTTCTATATTCATACTAACTGCCACCACCAACCCTGCATACCATGCATATGACATTTGCAACCTTCAAGTCTTGCTCAAGCTCCATTACTAGCTGCATTCCCTTTACTGACAAAAAGAAAACAGATGAAAGTAAGAACAAGCCACTTCAAATGATATCCAATGGGAAGATAATCTCTTTGAGTAAATGTAATATAAATTCTAGTACAAAACTAAACTATATATGAAGACAAGAAACACTACAGAGGCATGACTCTAAATAGAGAAAAATACTAAGAACGTATTCATTTCAACGCTCTTATAAATATATTCTAGAATGCCACCCCTCAAACACATTTAGAACTTAATGTTTTCATAGTATGCTAGAGAAAATCTTATTTAACTTGGTATCTGACGCAAATCCCTTTGAAAAGGTACATAAAATGAGTTTGTCTCGAAGAGAGAAGTTCCCATGTCTAGGTCTTCTATAGCTATCCTAATCACCCGACTCCACACATGGAACACGAAAGTGAAAAAGCTTGTACTTGAGATCCTCTTGAGTTGAAAAATCACCGTTTTGCCCATTAATGAGGCTCGCAAACTGCTGCACCAGCTGCTGTACTTCCTTTCAAGTTCCTTCATTCTATCATCTATGGGATCATAGAGTGGATCCACGAAAATCCCTCTTGTACAGCCCCTTCTTGCTACCATGGGTTCATCCCCGAAATCACAATCCTTAGACAAATAATCAACAAAAACTGCTAAAATCTGCAAGATCTTGGTTGTTTTAGTAAAACTTCAGTAAAAATCAGTAAACCCTAAACCCCACTATAACTTCTCTGCTATGTTGTTGACCCAGGGGCCAAAACAATCAATGCTACATCAACTTCGTACACTGCTACAGTACCTTCTGTGTAGATCACGGGCTCTGATACCAATTTGTTGTAAGGAAACTTGAGGGAACAGTAAAATCAGCAAAGATCAAACCAAATACAAGCACAAATCGAAGAAACCTAAAGTTTCTTCTCCATACTCAAGCTAGGGTTCCAAAAGCATTAGCTTTTCTCTCTTTCAATTTCTAAACATCATGTAGAATTGCCCCCTTAAGGCCCCACACACCTCTTATATATTATAATTCAATGTTCAAAGACATTACATGTTCATAATATTATTAAAATGACCTATATATCCTAACTTAATCTTAAATTTTGTAATAACAGTTTTACCCCTATGAACAGTACCCATGAACAGTACTCATGAAATAAATAAAAAAACTATAAAAACCCCAGAATTCTTTAGAAACTAAAAACCCTAAAAATAAATCCTAAAACTAAAATCAAACTATACATCCTTTAAGAAATTAAAAATAAGTATAATTTTCCCTCCATCAATTTTCTAAGCTAATGGAACTCGAGACAGTTTTGAGTCAACTCAACTCAAGTCCTTGAACTTTGTCTTTGCCTTAATTATATAGTTGCAATTCAAATAAGAATTATTGTATGACATTATGAATAAAACTGCATTCCAGCACCTAAGCCTAGTATATGATCTTTGATTTGACCACTAGGTATTACTAGGAGCGCATTGTTACCTCCTTTCTTTTTTATTTCATTTAGCCATGACAGTAGTTATTTTTCTTCAGTTTTTCTCTTTTTTCCAAAACGGTTGTTACCCATTTGATTTGCATTTTCACATTTTTCATTTAATTTCTCTTGCCAGAGTAAAAACAGGGTTTTGTAAAAACACATCAGAACTAGTATTTGACGGGTTTTTTTCAGTCTGACCTAGTTTTAACTGGTTCGATCGTCCAAACAAAGTGACCAATTTTTTTCTAATATGTTGCATGTTCTTAAACGAAAACAAACATCATCATCATCATCATCATCATCATCATCAAAACCTTTTCCGAACCAACTGGGGTCAGCTATAAGAATCCTTGTCCACCATTCTGCTCTATCAAGGGTCATAACCTCAGTTAGGCCATGAGTCCCCATATATTTTCTCACTACTTCCAACCATGTCCTTTTGGGTCTACCCCTTGTCCTTTTTTAGCTTTCCACTTGAACTAACTCGCACCTCCTAACAAGTGTTATTCTCAGTCTGCACCACATACCTAAATCTACTTTCTCTCATTTTATCAACTATTGGTGCCACACCTAAATTCTCACGAATATATTCATTTTGAATTCTATGATTCTATCCCTTATTACTTTGCCACTCATCCATCTCAATATCCTCATCTCAGATACACTCATTCTATAGGTATGTTTTTTCTTGACACCCAACATTCCGCCCCATAAAGCAAAGTCGGTCTCACACTGTCCTATAGAACTTGCCCTTCAGTTATCTTCAAAGATTATTCATATTTCTCTTAATATTTTTAAAATCCAGTCAAACAATTTTGATTGGTATCCACACCAGTTCTGACTAAACGAGATACCTCACTAGTTATATGGCTGGTCCGATCATGATAACACTGGGCATAACTTTTTGTTGCAATATCATAATCACCATTATGACCCCATTTCAGAAATGGTAGTGAAACCTCTATAACATCCAAACTCGCAATGCGATATTTACCCAACAAACTAGGCTAAAAGAATACCCTTGATGACCAGAATGTCGTCTTCGAAATTTGTATGTGTTGTTGGACTGCATCATCTTTCATATTTACAGACAACTCCCCATCAACTTCCGATCATTTGTGAACTTCAAGGCTTCAATATAAAATTTCTTCAATTCCTCCTTTGGAATCCATCAATTCTCTGACTCAAGCTTGCCTTTCCATTGGACCAAACAATGATTATAGAAACTGTGATGGGTAGTAATGGTCTAAATATCAAGGACCATCTAGATCCGATTAATAAAAGCACCAAGGGGATTGAGGGCTATTTCTAGTCAGAGTTGGAAACTATTTTATGCCTCATGACTATGTGATAGCCAAAGCATTGTACGTATATATGATTGATTCAGATATGCGCTCGATGTTTATGTGTATTTTAGTGTTGTATGCAGACTTTAAGGCTTTGAGAGGACATAAGCCTAAATCCCTGACATTGTGACCTTCTCATAGCATGTGCATGAATACTCGCAAATGGGAAGCCGCTCTTCCAGATGAACCACAAAAAAGAGATATGCACATGTGCCTACAGAGGAACCATTGTATCTAGTTGAGTGCATGTCCTTGGCGGCACCTGCAATCCACTATAATGTGCACATTGTTTTGACTTTAATAAGCCAAGCATAGGCCCCTGATTCAGTGTTCGAAAAAGTGGACTGCCCAGCGCCTAGGCGGTCCAGAAAGCTGAGGCGCATTGTCCAGGCCTAGGTGGCCAACTAGGCAGCAGGCCTTGGGCGCTATCTAGGCGGAACCCGCCTAGGGGTGGAAATTCTTTTTTTTTTTTAGTTGTATTGATTTTTTTTGAAACATAAAGGGTTTGAAGGATGGGCTTTAAGTTCATTTCAAACCTAAACCCACAAAAACCCATTTTAGATAGAAAGAAACCTCAAAAAGACTAAATTTTGTGACTTTCATTGGATCGAAGTGCTTCTCAAAGTTACAAAAAACGGATCCAAATATCAACCAGGTAGATTTGATTTAGTTTTGGAGTTTTATAATCCTACTAGAAGGTGTTTTTTATTATTTTAGCATCAAAAAACATTTTAGAGGTGGGAGTTTCGAGTTCGAGCAATCAAAATAAGTGCAAAATTTTATTTTTTAGATTGCTTGTTTTATTTTGAAATATCTTCTTCAAGATCTAGTCAAAGTGGAGATCCAGGTTGGAAATATGGATATAACCCGAATCCAAATGACAAAAATTGCATTAGATACAATTTTTATGACAAAGATACGAAAGAGAAAATAAACCGGTTTTAGAAGCATCTTGCCGGTATTAAGGGGGATGTTGCCCCTTGTAAAAATGTTCCTGAAGCTATCAGAGAGGAGATTAAAAAATATATGAGTTTAGGGAAACAAAAAACAGGAATAAAATCCTTGTCATTTGAATAGATCTATTTTTGCTACTTCTAGAAGAAGTGATCCGGGTTGGAAATATGGTTATAACCCAAAACCAAAAGATAAAAATTGTATAAGGTGTAATTTTGTGAAAAAGATATCAATGGGGGTATTAACCGATTCAAGAAACACCTTGCTGGTATTAAAGGAAAAGTTGATACTTGTAAAAAGGTTCCTGAAACTATTCGGGATGAGATTAGACAACTTCTAAATTTAAAAGAACCAAAAATGAGCCTAGTTCTACAGAAATATCTTCTCAAGTTTCTTCTAGAAGTGGTGATCCGGGTTGGAAGTATGTTTATAACCGAATCCGAATGACAAAAATCGTATTAAATGTAATTATTGTGGAAAAGATACTAATGGGGGCATTTACCGGTTTAAAAAACACCTTGCCGATATTAACGGGGATGTTGCCCCGTGTAAAAATGTTCCTGAGGTTACCAGGAAAGAAATTATACAATATTTGGGTTCAAGAAAGCACAAAAACATAGAAAATGGTAGAGCAGCCAAAACTCCTAGGGCCTCATTTGCACATACTAGTAAGAGGAAGGTAGAAAAAGAGGAAGAAGAGGCAGATTCAGAAGTAACAGAGGAGGACGAGCGTTATATTGAAGAGGGAGTGACTCTTCTGATGATGGCCTTGATTCTGATGCATATGATGAAGCTGACCCTATTCCTTCTGATGATGATGATGACTGAAGACTCTTGGTGTTGAGTGTTGATTGTTGTGTTAAATGTTGACTATTGTGTCCTAGACTGTATATTTTCTGAATTTCTGTATATTTTTTTTTCTTATTTTTAGTTTCTACTTTCTAGTTTCTAGTTCTACTATCTAACTTTTGTGTGTACAGTCTACAGTGTATCAAACTATCAGTGTATGCTTGTATGGTTTTACTGTTTTAGCATTGTATGAAATATTGATTATGGTCCTATGGATTATCAAAATTCTCTTATCGACTTCTATCTTTTTTTTTAACTAGGATTATGGTCTTATGGATTATCAAAATTCTTATAGATTATGGTATTATAGATTATCAAAATTCTTATGGATTAATCATTATCAGTCATCAGTCACTAATCAGTTTTTTTTTTTTTTTTTCAACTGGACCGCCTAGGCGCTGGGCGGCCTGGACCCCCATGACCGCCTAGGGGCTGCCTAGTACTTTTTTAAACTATGCCCTGATTAGTATTGTTGATCATGGGTTTGTTGCGTCACACTGAGAAGGTGACATTGGATTTCAGATCTACCCAAGTGGAGTGCTCTAATAACGAATTCAACTCTATAGGATCCTAAGTTTCCTAATTAATATTTTTCAAATACTGCTCCAATACCGATGGAAAATGCGTTTTTCAATTTTTGGGGATGTTTGGAGATTTTTCTAAATTGTTTTTAGCAAAAAAAAGAAAAACAATTCAGTATGTTTTTTACTCTATTATAGCACTGATCTCGTACTGGGCCAACTCCATCCCCTTCTTTGCCACCATGCAGATTTCTCACTTCCTTAACAATTGGGAATGCCTTCTACACCTAGCGGCCCAAACAAACTGACTTAGAACACCCTGGACCCACCCCCCCACCCCCCAAGGCTTCCTCAAACTCAACATAGACAGATCCTCCTAAGGTAACCTGGGCCCTTTGGGCATAGGAGGAACTTTGGCAGGACCATCCTCTACCATGATGACCTTCTCAGATTTCATTGGTCACCAGGACTCTACCTATGCAGAAGCTATGGCCCTACTAGTAGGTCTTAAGAAAGTGCTTGAATTAGCACCAGAAGCATTTGGGTTATTGGTGGAGTCAGAGTCAATTAACATAGTTAGATGGGCTACACAAAAGCAACAGCCTCCATGGAGGCTATTTTCCATTTTTGACAACAACTACTTCTTATGCAACCTTCTTCCTCAGGTTTCCTTGTCTTACATTCTTAGAGAGGCAAATGCCGAGGCAGATCAATTGGCTAGGGAGGGAGCTTCACTCGGCCCATCTACTCAGCAAGAAACCTAACTTATTCTTCTACCCCTCTCTCTCTCTCCACTTCACTTCTCACCATTCTCTCTCCCTCACTCCTTACCTCTTCTTTTATAATAAAAAAAAGGGGGGGGGGGGGGAAGAAAAATGGAAAAAAAAAGGGGAATACAAGGGAATAAAGAAGGAAAAAAAAAAAAGAAAGAAAAGAAATGAGAGCAAGCATTTAAGGGGGCTATAGGGTGCAAATTCTCATTCTTTGCCCCCGGGCCCTCAAATTACCTCGCATTAGCCTACCACTGTTGATAGAAGACCACAGCCTTAGTCGGAGAAAGGTAGATCATCATCTAGCCCTCATTCTTTATGCCATCCAGCTCCCAACCCCTGGACTGGTCTCATGGCTCAGCGATCAAAATCAGGTACGCATCACTTCAACCATAAACTCTCTACTTCTCACCTCTTTTTTCTACCCTCAATCCCCATCAAACCACCTACCGTCTTACTTGCCATCTTACCCACTTACCAAATCTTTTCCCCTTCATCAGTGTTTTTGCTCCCTCATAACCCACCTCCCTCTCACCACTTTTTCTCTCCAACCTATTTCTCAAAGATCTCGCTTGCCTCACTCTCTCTCTTCCTCTAAACTCACTGCAGTTCCCCTATAAAACTTCTCCCCTCTCACCCCCCTTCTTCTCACCTTACTCATCTCTAACATCTCCACCCTTCTTACTCCTACCTCTTTGTACTTGCGCCCATTTTCTGGAGTCTCCTCCCAACTCCAAGTAAAGGACAAAGGATAAACTTGGAAGTCATCTATTATAGGATATCAGGAAGAAGCCTAGTTTAGAGGACTTTGCGAGAAAGGATGGAAAACCCATCTGTCTTGCCCATCTTCCCTCTTAAACCTCAACCTTGATCACCTTCTCACCCTTCCTCCTGTCGCCCTTAGTCTCTTCACACTCACCCCCCGATTCTCTTTGCATAGTACAGCGGGGTTTTTGGCACAGTATGCTGCCAGCTGGGCTTCAGTCACCTCGAAGACTGCAGTACTTTCACTTGCTAACAGAGGCCCTTATTCGACTCTCTCAAGCATTCCGAAGACGATCTTTTCGACTTGGTTTGCTCTCACTATACAAGGTTCTGAACCTTTTGAGCTCATGAGGCGCTCTGCCCGACCCCTCTGCGTGTCGAAGATGATCTTCTCGACTTGGCTTGCTCTCGCTACACAAGGCTCAAGTCATACGCTTCTAGGCCCTCTCCTCTAGGCTCGACGCCAAGGCTTCGCACCTATTGAGCTCATGTAGGGCTCTGCCCAACCCCTTCTTTATGTATATTTCGAAGCTCATGTAGGCACTGCCCAACCCCCTCTTCGATTTTCTCTTATATTTTTTTTTTTGATAAATGTTAACATTGTATTACTGGCGGAAAGTTACAAAGAGGTCCTAGATCACCCTAGAGAAGGGTGACTCAATAAAAATTGTGCTAGCCTATCATATACAAAAAGGGCTTATAAGGCCACCCAATTACAACAATTGACAATAAGCTTTTGCAAAAATACAACGAGAGGGTAAAACCAAAACAGAGAGACATATTAAGCCGTGAGCCCCTGGTCCTGAGCAAAACAAGAGTCGGACCCGGGTAGCGCTAGTCCAAGGCCCTGACTTCTAGCACCCTCTTTCGCCAATTGATCTGCGATGTCGTTGGACATCCTCCAAATATGCCTCCAGAAGACATCCATATCCCTGCATATATGATCAATTTTGTCAAACAATGAGGCTAAATACCACGGTGATGAGCTCGTTCTCCTTGCCCAGGAGATTACATTATAGGAGTCTCCTTCTACTAGCAATAGAGGACCCCAGGAAGGATCGCCTGTAAGGAAAAGTTTGAGTGTATCAACTTCATTGTAGGAGGCATCAATAAACACCAGGGTGTCATCTGCATATTACATATGAGACACCGTTGGTCCATGTGGACTACTCCTGAAGCCGGACAGCAAGCCAATCTCATAGAGCCGGGAGATTGAGCGACTGAAGACCTCTGCAGAGATAGCAAAGAGGAAGGGGGAAAGGGGGTCTCAACGAAGGGAAAAAACCTTTAGGGGTTCCGTTGATAAGAATAGAGAAATGTGGATATGAGTAGCAACCTCTCATCCACATTCTCCATTTATTACAGAAACCCATTCTAGCCATCGTCTCTTCAAGAATTGACTAGTCCACATGGTCATACGCCTTTTCCCAATCAATTTTGAAAATAAGGCCAGGTTTCTTAGACAGGTGCCTCGAGTGGATACACTCATTAGCTACTAGGGTTCCATCAAGAATTTGTTTGTCTTTGAGGAAGGCAGATTGTGTTGAAGAAGTAACTGAAGGAAGGACTTGTTGGAGCCTGGAGGCTAGGACTTTTGTACGAGGAATTCAGGAGACTAATGGGGCGGAAATCTTTAATTTCCTCAGCACCTTCTTTCTTGGGAACCAGAGCTATGAACGTTGCATTTAAGGCTTTGTGCAGATTACCCCTGTGGAAGAATTCCTCGAGAAATTTTATGAATTCAAGACAAAAGGTGTCTCAGGACTCCTTAAAGGGAGCAATCGAGAATCCGTTGAGACCCGGTGCCTTGTCTTTGGCTAGAGCATTGAGAGCCAATAAAATTCCTTCCTCTGTGAACTGTTGCTCGAGCCAGGCAGCTTTTTCGTCTGTGAGGGTAAGGAAGACATTCTCGATCCTAGGCCAAAGGAGGCAGAGTATAGCGTCCAGAAGAACTTTAAAATATCCCTCTCTATCTCATCAAGTTGAGTGAGGTGTCTGTTGTTAACCTTAGTCATCGAGATCGAATTGTCTCTGCTGCGACAATTTGCAATGCGATGAAAATAGGTAGTATTCTGATCACCTGCTTTCAACCATGTGATTCTAGATCTCTGGAACCAATAGATCTCTTCTTTGTTGAGAGTTAAATGGTACTCAAGTTTAAACTTAGATCTGATGTCTATCTCAAAGGGTTCCAGTGGCCTAGTTTCCTCGAGCTGATCAATCTCTTGGATGGAATTCAACAAGGAGGACTTGAGTTGGGCAAAATTCCCAGGGATGGATCGACTCTGAGTTTTGATCGAGGTTCTAAGGATTTGAAGTTTGGTCTAGAGGATATACCCTACTCTGCCCGAGACCTGAGCGGCTGGGGAGTTCCACCAGGTATGAAGGAGGGTAGGAAAGTCCTTTTCAAGGAACCAGTGGAGTCCAAATTCGAAAGGCTTGGGACCTCTCAGAATGGCAACTGTGTCAAGCACGATGGGACAAATGGTCTGGGGTGGGTTTTGGAAGGGCTAAAGACGAGGATCTTGGAAAAAGGTTCTCCCACTCCAGGGACAGGAGGAACCTATCTAATTTTGAGAAAGTGGGGTTGGAAGCGTGGTTGGACCAACTAAAACGACTGCCCTGAAGGGGAATGTCTAGAAGCTCAGTCCGGCTAATAAAGTGTAAGAAATCCCTCATTCCGGAGAAATAGAATTTGAGGAATTTCGTTCATGGGACCAACGGGTGACATTGAAGTCCACTCCCAAGCACCAAATGGGGCGTGGGAGGGAAGCTACATGTCCCAATTCAGACCAAAGCCTGCTCCTGAGGGAAGAAGAGGTTGGGCCATCGACCGCCGTAAATTTCAAAGGGGTCCCGTCCGAGATACAGGAGAGGAGTACTGTCACAGAGAAAAGCCCTGTGAAGTAGGAGTTCAGGGTGAAGTCAGAGGGATCCCAGACCACCCAAATCCCTCCTAATGCACGGTTAGCAGGTAGGGACACCCACTGACTAGGTCTTCTCCCCCAAACTTGGCGGATGAGTAGAACGTTAGGTTCAAGGAGTTTGGTTTCAAGGAGGGCAAGAATCGAAGGGCAGAGTTTAGAAGTGAGGTCCTTAACAGCACTCTTCTTGGAGGACTGCCTTAGCCCTCTTATGTTCCAATCGAGGAACTTCATTTCTTAGGTGATGGTAAAGAGGGGGCAGAGGCCAGTCTAGGAGACCTCCTTGGTCGAACCATGAAGAGGGGAGCGGGAGAGCTAGCAACGGGCTCTCCTTCAAAAGGCAAAGAGGAGAATAGATTACAGAGTTCTCGTTGACCTCTGAATCTCACCTGTAATCTACTATTTGCGTTTGCTGTGATAAACATGTGTGTTGGTCCTTCTGGTCCATCATACTCGAAACCCATGATTTTGTACATCTCTCTCATTCTTCTGTCGGTGCAATTTTTCCCATCCCTGTCGACCTCCTCGGCTTCTGCGGATACCTGGGAGGGAGAGATGAGGGTCAAAGTATTATTGGGGAACCCCGGATCTGAGTCTACCAAAGTTGAGTCAACCACTCCGTATTGGACATCCCTGTCGACCTCCTTGGCTTCTACGAGAGCCTAGGAGGGAGAGAGAGAGGACATTGCATACACTGGAGGTTCCATCTCAGCTACTGCCACGGGGGAAGAGGGATGAAGAGGGAGAGGTCAAGGGGAAGAGCCGGCAAGTCGTCAGGAAGAGGGAGGTAGGAAATAGGGAGAGAGTGAGTAGTAGGTGGGGGAGGGGAGAAGGCAAAGAAGGGTCTGGCTGAGGGCCAGTCGACTGAGGGACAGAGTGAGAGTTGGCTTGACTAGCCAGGGGAGACGGGGTGAGGGGGTTATCTGATGGGGGTAAGAGAGCCTTGGGAAGGTAAGAGAGAGAGTAGGAAGGGACATATGTAAGAAAGGTAAGGTAGTGGTACGTATTTACACTGTGGATATGAACGAGGTGAGGGGTGAAGGATAGATGAGGAGCTAGCAGGGTTGACACATAGGCTGGGTCAGGGGGAGAGAGGTCCAAAGGGTGAGCTGCAACAATTCCCAGTGGGATAAGGTCCCTGTGTGAGAACCTGTTGGAGTGGTAACCTTCTGAAGACATGTAGAAGTCACCTAGGTTGAGAGGGAAGAAGGTGAGAGAAAGAGGGGAGGGCGGGGAAAGAAGAGGGGCCTTCAATAAAGAGGTTTGGAACACAGGGTAGGGGGGGTAGGAGTACATGAGGATGGGGTCCAGAAGAGGAAGAGGAAGATGAGGAACAGGAAAGAGTTATAGAGGGGGTAACAAGGTGAGGCAAGGTGTTCAAGAAAAAGGGGGGCGAAGGGGGGGGAGGGAGGGAGTGAGGGGGGAGCCACCCTCAAGGGAGGAGGTGCAGCCGCGCGGGCGAACTAGGGATGCTCTGAGGCTCCAAAGGAGGGAAGGGGAACGGCTGGGGTGGGTGGAGAGCTGCAGGCCAACTGTTGGGGAACCGGGAGGGTCAGAGCAAGAGCAGTGAGAGCTAGAGAAGGAGGCGCAAAGGTAGGGCCAAGCGGCGCTTGTACAATTACCGCCGGCATCGTCAGGGATAGGTGTTCCTGCAACAGAGTAGGAGAGGACAGCGAGGGCGACAAAGGGGAAACGTGCCAGGAGGAGGGAGGAGGCGTCTTTAACATGGGACGAGGGCCATCGAGCTTGTCAAAAGAAGGGTAGGGTACGACGAGGGGCTCAAGGGGACACGTAGACGGGGAAGACGAGGGGGGGTAGGGAGGTAATGATGAGAGAGGGAAGGGACATAAGTCAGTGGGAGAGGCGAGCGAGGATAAAAAGTGCGACGACCCAGGTTTGTCAGCAAGGCCGGAAGGTAGAGGAGGTGGAGAGGTGTCCTCGAGAACTTCTTTACAGGGTCGACGAGACAAAGGTGAGGAGGTAGCTGTGGGTGAACCTGTCCTAACGATATCACCAGGGCTCAGGTCACACGGTGGACCCGGGGTTAAAAAAGAAAGGGAGGAGCGTGGAGCCCAAGGACGCCAGACGGAGGGATTCTTGCTGGAGGGTTGAGGGCTGACTGGTTTGAATTGGGCCGAAGCAGGGGGTCGTCTACGGGAGCACTGCCGGTGTCATTTCTTCTTAGACACCACGGTCCAAGCCTGCTCAGGTATGGAAACCGGTGGGATAACAAGGTCGGCATGTTAAAAGAATTTTGAGGAGGGAGGCGAGGCTGAAGACCACGAAATAGAGACGCGGTAGTACAGATTATCGACTTCAAGCCAGATCGATTGAGGGATGCAGCTCGTATCGAGAACTTTCAAGAGAAGTCGAATGGATCTCAACTGTAAGGTTTCCGTAGAGATCCAATGAATGGAGACCAATGAACCACAAGCTTCCCCAATCCTCCGAAAAATCTCAGGTGTCCACGCATGAAGGGGAATGTGATTAATGGTGAACCAAACCCTTTGTTTGCAGAAGGAGCCTTCAACTGGTGACCCCCAAAGAGAAGCGTGTGCTCCTTCGAAAGTAAGGTTGGATGCTTCCTGTAGAGCAAGCTGAGCTCCGGCAGGGGACGAAAAGGAGAACAGGTAACCGCCATTGGAAAGGCGTCTATAGGATAGATTCAGATCCTTCATAGATCTACTTGCCCATCTCTCGATTCCTCTGAAGTCGTCACGACGAGGAATAAAAGACACTATTAACGCAGCAGACAGTTTAGAGCGAGTAGACTCTGTCTCCTCGGGAGATGAGGATAAGCGAAAGGAAAGGTAAGGAGAGCAGAAGAAGCAAGGGAGGACCCGAGAGGGCAATAGGCTTTTGGGAGGGGGAACAAAAGTAGAGGTCTCGATTTTCTCTTTTCTTTCTTCTCTCTTTCTATCTCTACTTTTGTTTTTTGTGCACCCAAAATGTGGGACTGCCGTCTTTAGGATTAGTTACAAATGTATATTCTTTTTTTTATCAATATAGTCAACCTTTTTAAAAAAAAAATAAATGCTTGAAATAATATTAAATTAATTTTTTAAGAGATGAAAGACATAAATGGAATAGAAATTGTGTGCTATAAACCAAATTTTGATCATGAAAATTATGAGAATAAATGAATAAACAAAAAATTCCATTACTTTTAAACACTTTTAAATAATATAAAACAAACGAAATTGTCAATTGTGTAGGAACTAAAAAAAGATATATGACATTTTGTTTAAAAAAATTAATGTATGAAATCTTAATAATTAAAATTCTATATCCTTAGTATTCTTTATATTAAAGTATATTGATTTAGTGAAATTAAATTAATGTTGATATTATTGCTATAAGATATCTCATGAACTATGCTACATGTTTGAAATGAGTTCATTGAGTGTATGCTTAGTAGCATATACGTAGTACTTAATAAAGTACATTGATAAAGTTGATTTAAATTAATTTTCATAGTCAGCTAGTATTACTATAAGATTTTTCATGGGCAATGCTACATAATTGAAATGAATACATGGACTACAAACTCGTCAACATTAGTATTACTAAAAGACTTCTCATGGAATATGAACCTCGTTACCATCAGTGGTAACGAGCACATGCATACAAGCCCTTAAAATTGACCTGTCATATTCGGAAGGCGACCCATCTTTTGAGGAGTCATGGTCCCCCATCGATAGGGATCAAGATCCCTTGTAGTCAAGGATCAAGATCCCTTTAGATTAGGAACCTCGATCCCAATAGGTGCGGAGCGAGATCCCCTTATGGGAGGAAGCACGTACTGCCCAGGTTCTAGCTCCCGGATCGCCAGATCGAGATTCCAAGAGGGGAACGCCACCCCTCGAATAAGATCCCCACAACTATGATTCAAACATGTACTTTTATATAGTGCTTAAATTTCAAGAGCACTACTTTTTTAAGTGTTGTGTACTTGATCACCCTTGCATAGTTTGATTTTCTTTTTGACAAGGGACCCAAAATGAGTTGTATCCTCACTGCCTAGAGTGTATTGAAGGTTTTTGAGTGGTTAGAATTTGGTTTTATGTGGCTGTAATTGAGGTTAAAAGTGCCATAAGTCTTGTATTTCCAAGTAAAATTGAAGTTGTATTGTCAAGATTAAGTGTGAGTTTCAAGACTAGTACCATAGATTTGGTTTCATACACTATCAAATATTATTACCCCAAACCAACGAAATTTTTTCGTAAGGCTTCCAAGAGATTTGATGACGCTAGCAGGAATCTTGAAAAGAGACATTTAACAAATTGGGATATTTGAGAGGATAGCTTCGATGAGAGTTACCCTGCCTCCAAGAGAGAGATACCTGCCTTTCCAAGAAGCCAACCTCTTAATTTTTTTGACTATGGGGTCCCAAAGTGCCTTTATGGGATTACCTGAGCAGAGTGGTAGGCTGAGGTACTTCAATTGGTGTTGGTCTGTGCCACAGCCCAATCCACTTGCAATGAAGGAAAAGCGATAATTGGAGAATTCAATTCCTATCAGTTTTGATTTGGCCATGTTGATTTTAATGCGAAAAGCTAGTTCAAAACATCTGACGAATAACTGTAGTTGTAAGCTTGTTTGGTTATGGCAATGCAGATACCAAAATATCGTCTACATATTGGAGATGAAAGATTTCATTTCCAAACCTTGAAGGTCCACCTGAAACCTGAGAGTCCTCTTTGGTGCAGCCTAGAGAAGGACCTACCAAAGATTTTAGCCACGGTGCATAAATGAAAGACTTGCTGGCGGCATCTACTTGAATTGGAGTACCCTTTCTCCGTGACCAACTGAGATTGGAAAGCTGGTGGATGCATGGACAAAAAGATGATATGCTCGCTTATCTCAGTTCAGTAGGCAAGCTAATGCTCCCTCCAAGCCCTACTTGGGGTGGGGGCACATACTTCCTACTCGTTATGCCTATGGTTCCCCGCTAAGATATGCTACCTCGGGGAGAAATGCCAGAGAGAGACTGAGATTGATCTCACACCCACCCGTACACAAGGAAGACCTCTGAGTTGGCCCCTACTCTCAATTCATTGGATTCACTTCCTCTTCCTTCCCATAATTCTCTGCCCCTTGCCAACCATTTTGGAATTCTTTTTCCCACCCGGGTGGAATTCCTGTTTCCGATAGTGTGGAAGCTTCCCCTTCCGACCAATAGGGAAAATGTAGTTCCCTTGGAGGATAGAGGGTCCCCTTGACATAAACCTCTAGAATGGGAGAGTAGTCCTTTCGGGGCACCAATGACAAGAACTGAAAAGAGGTGGAAGACATCCAACCATAGATGCATTTCCTCCAAATCTGTTCGAATCCTAATTTGAAGAGGACTTGGTCCAGGATAAACCAACCGAAATGGTCGGAGGCCTTTCCCTAATCTGGATTCAAAATGAGACCAGGCTTCATTTGGTGCCTGTAACGTAAGGCTTCATGAGCAACACTAGCTCCATCAAGGAGCTGTCAATTTTTGACAAAACCGCTCTGATTTTGAGAAATAACTTTGATCAAGAGCAGTTCTCCGGCCTGAACTCCTGTATCCATAAACTTGGCAATGATCAGTGAGAACAGTCACTTGGTGGAATTCCTCTTAGCAGATTTTGCCAAATCCACGCGGAAGGCAATTACATGTAAATGAGCTTGCAAATTATTTTATTCCAGATATGCAGAGTTTGGTTCCAAAGGAAAAGCTTCCCTATTCACAGCTAATATTTCAAGTTCCCATTGCAAGTGTTAATAGTTTGCCGTTATATAAAGGAAAAACATAACAGGCATAAAATTAATAATTAAAACAATTAATAGAATGTCAGAGGCATGAAGTTGGAATGTTTCGTATGCATCTTTTATCATTAATGCCTTTTACAAAGTATCTACTGAGTATCTTTAGGCTATCTCCTTTTGGCATAAGCAGCAAGAAATAATAGGATACCAAAAATCAATAATTAAGAATCCTAACACATGTTTTCCACAACTAAATACCACTACATTTTAGCAGCATTCACAAAATTGAATGTAATGTACGATAAGACATACTATATTACAAACAGATGATAGTAATATAAACATACCCATTTCTTCATGGTGCTCCATAACATGGCGAGACAATCTCTCTGCTATGCCATCGAGTTGTGCTAATCTCAAAGTGGCCTGACAAGAAAGTAAGTGGGGCCCTATTTATCATAATTAATTAGGCATCAAGCAAATGTTCCATATAATGTAGATTTCAAAGTGAAGAATTGCAGGAGATTGATCTAATGATCTGATTTGCTGTTTTATAAAGGAAAACTGAAACATGAGAATCAGAAAATACCCATTGATAAGTCACACAGAGATAAGAAAATGCAAGCCCACAAGGATTCAACTTATCGAACATAAAGCAGAAAATACCTTCGTCTCAAAGTAGCTTAGACCATTTTCTTCCAATGGAATATGTTGAAGGACATGCCTAACTGGATCAAAATCCTGCACACATGCAAGTAACCACAATTGTTAAACCAAGTTGAGGATAATCGTATAACAGAGACTTCTAAACATTAACATTCAATTTCCCTGCAACTATTAACCAACAACAGACGCAAAATAATCAAAAGCAGGAAAACGTAAAAAACAACATAATGGCATAATAAGGCCTGCAAAAAAATATTATGGAACATGAATTTGAGGTGCAACATACACTTAATAGTTTACAGACTATAAAGAGGAGAGTGGACCTCTTTTGCATCACTCTCAGAGGCTGATTGAGTGAGCTGCCCCATGATACACTCCAGACCAGCTATCATATGTCATTTGGGCCTATTTTGTTTTCTTGATGTATAAAATGTTGAAATAAAAAATCACTTTCTGGCATATTTTTTATCTGGCTGACCTTTGAACAAACTTTTTGGTGCCAGTTGGCCCAAACTAGTTACCTCTGTTGTAACCATCTCAGTATCGAATATATAGCTAACAATGGAGTTCATCATGCAGCACGCACCAACACCATTGAGAATGGTTATCACTTATCAGTATCTCCATGGAGTCACAAGCATCCAATGGACCTGAGATAGCTTGTGCCTCCCCCTTTCCATGAATGTTACAACTCCACATAATGTTCAAAGTAAAATACAGGTTAACAAAGAATACCAATTTAACATAATAATGGACTTCTATCACAGAATATAAACCAAAACAGAAAACGAAAGAAAAAGGGAAAAACATATAGATGTTGAAAAATCACTTCCTATAAGTTTGAAAAACATATCTAAGTTTTCTCCCTCAAAACCTTCCTCTTTTCAGAACTTCTAAAGGGATGCCCAAATATGGTTCAGACCTATCCAATGAAAATGTATTCTAGGGCCCACTTCCAAAATTTTCTGTTCAACTGTCAACTTCGTTTCATGGATCATATAGAAAAGTGAACCTGTACAACAATGCACGTGGAACAATGAGCATCTGTTTTTCCTTTATATCTTTGAATTTGATTTGCACCAAAAGGAAAAAGAGGGGGACGAGGGGACAGCGTTATGAGCCTCAGCTGAGTCCAAAAAATATTAAAAAAAAAAGTTAAAAACATAAAAAAATAGAAATCACCAATATATCGGTTAGAAATGTTTGTTTTAAGATAATTTTGATAGTTTTTAAGATGATTTGGAAAAGTTTATATTTTCCATTTTTTAAAAAATTTTCCGAAGTATTCAAGGTATAAATCAAATTTTTCAATAGTGGATCTTTTATAAATTCTTTTCATCTTCCTTAGTCATCTAATGATTTCTATCTTAACTCTTTTAACTTTTTCTTATTTTTACTATTTTTCAGAAGTTCTCGACACTTAAAAAAAAAATTCTACATTTTACGGGGTTGTATGTAACTCGACCAAGTCCACTCGGACTTCGCCGGGTACTCACCTTGGCCAAGGGCTGAGTACTTTGGCCAAGAAGATTTCCAAAACACTAGGAAGGAGTTAATCGATCCTACTGATCACTAATGCTGATCAATTAGCTCCCACTTTAGCTAAGGAATCTGCAAGCTCATTGGACTGTCCCCACACATGCTTGAAGATCATTATCACCAATGAAACTTTGTCGAAAATCTCCTCAAAAATGTGGTTAAATCTCCCAGGCACATGAAACTGGTATAAGACCATGCAATCGTGCCCTTGACCAAAACAGAGGTCCTGCCAGGTTTCATGTTTCATAAATTCGTTAATAGCATGTGTGACTCTGCTTCAATTGCATCGTGATGACATGCCAGACCTGAATAAATAAAAAACGCTTCCTCGTGATTTCTTGCAATTCCCCCAATACCTGTCATCCGTGGGCAACCCTACAAACTAACATCAATGTTGAGTTTCACTACATGCAGAAGAGGTGGGAATCAGTGGGATGAGAGAGTTCATTTGGACATTCCATGCACAGCCCACTTCCAAAATTAACCTTCTAAAGCTGTTCTCTATTTCAAATATTAAAAAAAATATGAAATCTTTCATCAATAGTAGGATTTTCTAATGTTACTAACAAGTATGGTTCCCATAGAAGCCCAAAACAGTGCCTAATGAATTTTTAAGAACGACTTTGGGTGGGAACCAAAAACAATCTCGCATTAAATATAAAAGAAAAAATTCCACAACATCCATGGAGACCATCATTTTGCATTTCATAGATATTCTTATCCCATTCAAAAATTTTGATAATAAATGTAGAAATTCCAAAAATAATTAGGCCCAATTAAAAGAAAAATTCCGACAAGCTTTGATATATCCTACATATGAAACACATCTCCGAAATTGTGAATTGCATACTTTAGTATTTTTCATATTCCATTGGCTGCAATATCTTGCTAAGTTCCCACTTATTTCCAACTTAGTTAGAGACAAATTATTTGATAATAGATATATCCACGAACCCTATGACACAAATCGTACACCTAAGAACCTATAGCTTGAAACTCCAATTAAAATTTGAGAAAATGAGATATTAGAACCACGATAAAAACCTTCTCAAGAATCACTTGAGTCCTTATAGTGAAAGGGGCAATTCACTATAATGAAACACCCAGTTCGGGACAACTCAGGTGATTCCCCAGTTTGGGACCATTTGAGGCCAGGGACACATATGGGTCCAATCCGACTTGAGTGACTTTGAGTCGGCTCGGAAAATTGTTAGAAAGCAAAAGATCAGCATGAAATCAGAGCTGTCAGCTCCAAAATTCAAAAACTTTTGAAACTTCCCCTAGGTTCGATATCCCTTCAAACTAGGACACACCCTAAATTTCAATGGGGATGACAATTCTCCTTCAATAGGGATTGAGATCCCTCTTGGTCAGGGATCAAGGTCCCTGACTGGAGGGGAGCAAGCTCCGCAAGAGGCTCCGGTTTTAGGATTGCCAAATGCGACATTCTGGGGGGGATTGCTAACCCTCAACCATTCTCCCACTTCAAGCCTCTCATACCTTGACAGCTATTAATATCCAATACTTCAAAGAAGCACTCTATCTTCAGCTTCATTTGAATACGAAGTATGAGGCAATTATGTCAACCATGCTTTTCCAGAATACTCCTCCAGCACCAGCAGAGCCTCGATTGCCTAAATACTCCCACTGAAATTCACTTCAGCAGCTCCAGTGTTGGATATTTTCTAAGTATACGAGCATGCTCAAATTCAGATTAATGAAAGTATGGTCAACATTTAACAAAAATTATTTTCCATGTCAAATAACACACTTAACAATTACAAATACACCTGTGTATAGCTTTCAAGGGTAAAATACAATTGTGAAATACCTTATAGCCCAGATGGAAATATCAGAACTACATGAGGGCCTGTCTGAAAATTGCACACAAGACTATGCAACCTAAAGCCGAGTTATATGAGGGGTAGGGACTTGCAGGAGAGTTAGCTTGCTCTCTTCCAAACCAGAAGCAAGAATTCCCCTGGAGCTGGAATTTCTAGAATCTGGAAACTGGAAATGTTGATACCTAGAACTGGAAAATACTGTGTTTAGTATCCCATTTGGAATTCTAAAGGATTCTAGAGACTTATTCAATTGAACCTAGAAATTTGGAAACGTGCAGATCTGGAAATAAGCCGGTTTAAATTGTTCATTGAAGTTTCCATCGATGAGAGGGTGATATTTGTTCAATGAAGGAGATTTTCAAATCATAGCTCATCCACAATAGGTTCAACAAAACAAGCAGTTTAGATTTTTAAAAAAAACAAAAACCTACATATATATTTCACGGCATGGTTTCCTAAACAGAGAATTGATTCATTGGAGGTCAGGACATTCATGAAAGTTCATAACTGTTCCAATCTCAGATATCGTGTTAGTATAAAGTAATATCGATGTTTGCAACCTACCCCTTTGAGACACTTAACAGCTTCCAAAAAAAATATTTAAGACTCTAAAATAACCCTAAACAATACTAAATTTCATAAATACCCTTGTAAAGAGTTACACATGAGCAATACTCATGAACAGTAACATCAATGTTTGAAAAGGCGGAGGCCGCCGCCTAGGCGGGCACCCAGACATAACGGCAGCCCTAAGGAAAGGAGTTGGGGTGGGGGCCATATGTTGTTTTGTGTGTATGTTTTGTGAAAGTGTGTGTATGTGTTTAGTGGGTGTGTGTGCATGCGCACGTATGTGTGTGCGTGGATCTTGCATGAAATTGTCAAAGATCTTCTTTTTTTTGTTTGGATCGGTATTTGAGAGAAAGAGGTCTTGAACACTTGGAGGATATGCCGAGAGAGAGAGACAGAGTCTGTGAGAGAGAGGGACCTCGCATTGAACACTTGGAGCCATCTTCTTCTTTTTCTCCTTCTTACATGTAAAGAGGGAGAATATGGGTCCATGTGTATCTTTGTATGTGTATGTGTGCGTGTGTATGAGAGAGAGAGAGAGGCAGCGCATCGAACACTTGGAGCCCTTCTTCTTCTTCTCATATGTAGGGACAGCACATGGACCAAAGAGACAAAGATAGAGAGAACGAGAGAGAGAATCCATCTTTTTTTTATTTATTTCTTTAAGGGATGCCACTAGGTGGGCACCCAGACCGCCTAGGCGCCCGCCTTGACTGCCTAGGCCCCACCTTAAACATCCCCGCCCAAACCCCATAGCCCAGGCAGTTTCTCAGCCAGGCTGCCTAGGTGGCCAAATTTTCGTTCATTGAGTAACATGAACAACACCTGTGAACAGTAAATGAAAAATAAAAATATTAAAAAAACCCTAGAATCCCTAGAAAAAAACTTTAAAATAAATCTTGAAATTAAACAAAAATTAAAAATTGGAATAATTTTGTCCTGCATAAAGACCCCAATTAAAAAAACAAATCGCTGCTTCCAAAATGGTGCGAGGTTATATTGTGGCCTGGGTATACCCATTGACAGTATCAAAACAAGGGATACAAAATGTGCATAGAGAGAGGGTAGAAGTTAAGGTCAAGGTGGACAGAGCAGAGAGAGGTGCTGGTGAGAGTCGCGAGGTTAGGGTGAAGAGAGTAGAGAGAGTTGGTAAGAGCAAGATGGAGAGAGAGAGCACAGAGATAGGTGGTGAGAGGGTGAGGGCAGGCAGAAAAAGAGAGTAGTGATGGAAGCAGAGAGAGATTAGGTCAGTGAGAGTAGAGAGAGCTTAGGGCCAGGAGGGGCTGGTCGTTGGGAGAAACATGTGCTGCAGCTAACATGCACGAATGAAAGGAGCCATGTCTTCCAAATTGTCTGCTTCCATGTGTAGAGGTGAATATCCTAGTCTTTGGAAGGCGGAAGTCCCAAAATGTAATTGTACTGTAGTATTTCCAATTGGCAGGTGTGGAAGTGGTCCAATACAACTTCCAGTTACCAAACATCCCCTTATGATCAGTTCAGCACATCCAACTAGATTACCTATTGGGTTGGCCTTCACCATGCTCATACACTCATCACCAAGCTTAAGACGAAGATTGAAGAAAGCATAATCTAAGAAACTGATAGGGCGACAGTGGGTATATGAATTGTCTCAACCTCCAACCTGAAAGGATGTTCCCCACTGAGCATTGCATATTGCGGGAGTTCTTGGAAGAAATAGAACCAGAATTCAGTAGAGTTCCCCTTAAAGGCAAGCTTCAACAGCATATTTCATAAAACAAAATAACGTTGAATGGTCCTTCAAGCCTTGAAAGATCTGCAACGAAACCATCAACAAAGGCAGTTGTCCTTTGATTTCTAACATGGCACCGCAATGCATCTGGTCTAGGAGTTGAAGACAAACTGCATGACTTAATTACCCCCATTGGTGACGCTCTCCATGACATGCTTGTACAGTTTCCAAATTTACGTTGCTTGGGGAGTGGAAAGGATAGAGGATTAAATTTTGATTTAATTGCCATGTCAAGGGACTCTTTAAAACAAGTTTGGGTGATTTGAGAATCTCTAAGAAACTTCATAGCGGAATGGCTTCAATGGTTTCAAGAGAATAAAGTTCCATCTTATGCTTGATGTGGGTGCCAGCAACAATTTCAAGCGTTTACCCAAAGATTCCGTGCCCACATCATTTTGGTGATCATGTGGTCAATGCTCCCACCTGTAGAGGTCATTTGTGCGTTGGATGAAAACTGGTATTTTCAGTTTTCATCCAACTCATAGCGGCATTTATGGGTGAATGCAGACCTAAATGGAGGTTAAAATGGCATTCTAAGATGCCAATTCAAACCCCATAACCAAAAACAGTAGCAAATCATGGTTCATTTGGACATACAATGAGGCTTTAAAGTAATGAAACAAACACATTCTATGGGAAGCAAGTTGAATGATTAATGTCTTACAAGAATAGATACAAAATTAGAAAAACGTATACTCTTTGTAGACCCGTGATGAATTTTTAAAATAAATAAATTACCCATGATGGAGGGGGGTCAAACTTGAGAAGTTCAGGGGCAGTCAAGAAAAACCAGGACCTTAGATTTCAAGTGTAAACCAAGACCTCAAATGGTTCTCTGCAATTTAGTTTGGTTAAAAGCTTATTTTTCTGGCAGCTTGGAAGGTTAAAAGTTATTCACGTTTTCAAACATCCAAAGAATGCCAGTAGCTACTTCTAAATGACTTCTTGGTGCAGATAACAAAGCAGTTTCATAAGGAATCACATGGCCTGTATGGCAAAGGTCCTAACCAACAGGACTCTTTTGATACCTAGTTACAAAAAGGATACAGAAATCCTCCAAACTTGGAAGTTTTTCTGATTAGAATACCAGAGTTTTCACATTGTCCTTGTGTTCATTTTTTGTTGAATTTTTTTTTTTTTCTTTGAGGATATAACTTTATATGTATAGAATATGCTTCAAAAACCCACAAGATGTGGGTGTTGGCATCCCACAGACCTCGTGCTCAGAATGTACAACCAAAATAAAGTGACCAGACTTAAGACGGGAAAGCAGGGCCAAAAACAAGAGCAGAAAGTTATAGTGAGAGAGAAGAGGAATTGCTAGAGGGTAGTAAGAAGAAGAGAACGGAGAGAGAGTTTAGGTCAAAAGGAGCTGCAAAAATGAGAAACCGTGAGCTAAAGTGGGAGGGAGAGGGAAGAAAAAGGTAAAAAGGACAGTTTGGAGGAGGATTGTGGGAAAAAAAAGACATGGATAGCCAAAAAGTGAGGAAAAATTCGCTTATAAGGAAAGAGCTGGGTTTCCAGGGGGGGGTGTATGAGCGGGCTACCAGGACAGAGCAAGAGAGAGAAGTGATAGAGCAGTTGGGCAACTGGTGATGGGGAAAATAGAGGAGAGTAGTGTCAGGGAAAAAGGAAAAGAGGAAAGAGGTAGAATACAAATGCAATCTCTGATTGTGAGGTAACCAAGAGGATGATAGTTCAAGATATTTTTTAGCAAGTAAGAGTGGGTTGAAGGTGGGGAACACTATGCCTCATTGGTCGACAACACCTTTATTGTCCAACTCTTTAGTTCAAATAATAGTTGTTGGGATCAGGATTGGGGCTGGGAGCACAATTGGGATCCAAAGCGGGGGATTGTCAAATGCTGGAAGATCCCTATAGTTGGGAGCGCCGTCCACACAATGTATATAGAGAATAGACTCTCAAATGTTAGGGATCGAGATTCCAACCTTTAGGGGATCATGATCTTGACCTTTTGGAACCTTGATCAACCTTAAAGAGTATGTATAGTCCAGGATTATAGATACTCTTTATAGTAGGAATCTCTTCATTTAAAGCCAGCAAGCTATCCAAATTATTAAACATATGGTTGTGTTGCTAGCTGGCTATAAATTAAGAAAATCATCAATTTGGTTGTTCTCTTGGTCTTTAAAGTTGGGATCAAGATCCCAAATAGTAGGACTCAAGATCCTTAACAATGGGGATCAAGATACCAAAATTAAATATCGAGATCCTTTCCCCGGAGCAACCAAATTAATTGCCACCTATGTTGGGAGGTCCCAGCATCATGGAAATATTCTGTGTACCTCCAATGGAATGTGCCATTGTAACACAAGAATTAGGAACACCCAAAGACAACATCGCTATGGATTGAGACCTTCAATGGCTAAATTTATTGAAAGTCAAAAAACCATTTCAGAAGAACCCGAGAAACACCAAATACCAAATTTATCCCCAAAAAACAAAAATAAAAATCTAGTGAACAACCACTACACTAATGATAGTGCCATTTCTGTTATGTAGATCTTGGTGTTCCTAAGGTTTTTGGTCACAAGTTTCGAACTTTTAAGTAGATATAGCAGACATTCTTAGAAGGAGATCTGAGATGGGGGAGCTAGATTTTGTCAACCCCAGACCTGCAAAAAAGTCACCATGCCAAAAAACTGAAAGCCATAAAGAAAAAGGTTTTGTTATTAAGCTTGATACAAGCTAGACTAGCTTGATACAAGCTAGAAACTGTGAAAATGCCTCTTTTTGCATGCCAAAAAAGCTTCCTGTAGACTTGCCCCAAGGCCTCCAGTCTGGTGGTGCAACACCTGCTCTACACGAGTAAGGGCAAGGGTTCAAAGTTGAAACCTAGGAGGTAATCCCCCATACAAACCAAGGTAATCTGCCTAAAATTATAAAGGGAGAACATAAATGAAGGACTTCACTCTCCCATTTCTAATGTTTTAACTTGTGAGTAAATTGGCAAAGCATACATAAGCAAGGAACTAAAAACACTAGATGATCCAAATATGAACTGAAGCATTATTTTACTTTTTGTAGGTACTAGTATGCCATTTTACAAGTCAAAGCTCTAATCTTTCTGGGTTTAAAGTTGACTAGGAAAGAGACTCCATCTGAAATTTAATGAATTCTATCATGCAGAATATTTTTTGCCCTACACCAATCCCATGTGTGTGACATGAAACTCTTTTCTAGTGGTATGTAGCACACGAACAACTAAAATTCTGAAAACAACAAAAGACAACCAAAACCATAAAACAGTAAAAGAAATGTTGTGAATTGGGAGGATGTGAGTTCAAAACAATGAGAATATAGATAACCACCTACAACATAGCAGACATTCTAATAAACAAATATCAAGTAAATTACATAAAATTGACAAAAACCTCCTCATAAAATTCTTCCTCTAAACTTTCAGTTGTTTGACCATGTGGCTTGATTCCATAAATAAAAACTAAATCTTCAGAGTTCGATGGAAGAGTAAGCCGTTGATGAGGAGGAAGGATGGCAAGAGCTCGTGCAATAGCAGCAGCTTGTACTGCCCGAACTGGGACCTGCATGGCAATTTCAAAAAGTAAAACTAAAAAACCACATGATTATTATTTATCGAAAATTAACACAACTGCTTCACAAATGAAAAGCATGCATGGGACAGCATGTCTGGATTCTCTATTTCTGTAACAATCCAATAACAAATCCATTCATAAACTAAGTCAAAACACACCCGCATTTGGATCACCATTTAGTAAGTATTCATGCAACTACCTTGCCAATGTCTAGTGTGAATGACAAATGACATTGTGATTATATTAGGAAAAGAAGCTTTGATGAATTAACTGAGGTTTCCTTGGGCATGTAAAATTCAGACATAACCAAAAGTAAAGCTAACATGTAAACATCTACAATAGTTGAAAATAAAAAATTATACGTAACTTCTTATTGAAACTCAGGAAATGTATATATTGAATTGCATCCAAAAATAGTCACAGACAAACACCAAAGTTGTCTTGAGTAATCAAAAGAGTGTAAAGAAGAGGAGAACAATTAGATAGGATCTAGTGAGAAAAAGAGAAAACGAAGAGGAGAGAGAGCGAGATGTGTGAGAGATAGAGAGAAAAAAAAGAGTGGCATGTTATCCTCATGTAACCTCCACCCCTCTTATTTATATTATGTTGTAACCTAATTACAATGTCGAGACAAAAGTGCCCTTACTTAGAGAAATAAGACAAATTGCCCATCAAATACAATAAAGCTTAATTATTTTATTTCCAGCACTCCTTCTCAAGCTGGTGCATAGATATCAATCATGCCCAGCTTGCTTGTGATATCATGTAATATGTCCAATTCAACAACTTTAGTGAAGATACCTGCAACTTGATCTTTAGACTTCACATGGAGTATGAATGTGTTATCCTCATGTCACCTCTTTCCTCTTACTTATATTATGTTATGACCTAATTACAATCTCTAGACAATACTGCCTTTACTTAGAGAAATGAGACAAATAAGTCCTAAACAAAGATAAAAGACAGTTCTGCCCATTAAATACAATAAAGCTTAATTCTTTTATTTCCAACAACCAACACATACAACTAATAGAAAGCAGCGAAAAGAGAAACAGGCAAAAATTGAAAATAAAAAGCATTACTAATTGCCATCTCTCCATCAGGTGGGTCCATCTCTCAAACAAAAAGACTCTACAGCTCCGCCCCATTTTTACTAATCAATTGGCTTCTCATTTGCTTCACCCCAAGGGTCCATTTCACTCCCCAAGAAAAATTTCATGGAGATGATTTAAATCTTGATACTGTTGGAAGATTCAAATCCTTGATTTGAATATACCTTGTTCAGTGAGCATCTCAATGAAATCTTGGAAATATGTTTTCACTATTTGGCTCAACCAGCAAATTTATTTCCAGAGAAGATATACAAAATTACAGAACAGGCTAGAGAGCGAAAAAATGTAGAGTTTTGTGTCCAGTGATAAACCAACTACAAGGAAGTGATTGAGAAGAGCACAATGAAACAGAGCCAGCCCTCTATTTGCTGTATTGATCACCTTGAAATGAAAAAAACCAAATCGTGGTTAGAACCAATAACGGAAATAGAGAATTTGCATCAAAAGAGAGAAGTTGAGAAGGGGGAAATAGGGATCAAGAGAGAGGGGCTTCTAAGGATTGTCAGTAGATAGAGAAAGGAGGAATAAGTTTTTTTGGGTTGAGAGGGAGAGGAGGAAGAAACTAGGTTTGTGGGTATAGAGAAAGAGGAAGGAGATATTGGGTTTGTGGGTTGAGTGACAGAGGTACTGACGATGATGATGATGATCGTTGAGTAACAGAGGTGGGCATGGGAGAATTGGAGTTTGTGGTTCTCGAGTGAGGATGGAGAAGCGGGTTCCATGGAGGGAGAGAGGGATAGAGAGACATGAGGTGGGCTTGGAGATAAGAGGGGAGTAAGGTTTGGGGTGTCAGAAAGTGAAGTGAGAGAGTGGGGATGTTAGGAGAAGAGGGAGGAGCAGGGAAAGCGAGAGGAGAGGAGGGGGAGAGGAGAGAGAGAGGAGCTTTAGAATAGGTCCAATCTCAATTCCTCCCTCTTAAATGGGCTCTATCTCTCTCAAATGGAGAGCTGTAATGGATAGAAGTGCAGAGAGCAGGGGCAGAAGTTGTAATGGGGGAAATTAGCATAGGATGTGGATTGCTGCAAAACCTTGATGGAAGAATGTAGGAAGCCGGTCCAAATAGCTATGAAACCATCAATAGCGAGCACAATCCAAGTGATACCAGAACCTCTAATAGAGAGAAATTACCACACTCTGTAAGTACGCAACAAATGTGTCAAAACCCCTTTTGAGAGAGAGAATAAGATTACCACTCTCTGTAAGTAGGCAACAAAAGCATCGAAACTCTTTACAAGAGAGACTATTACAAAGAGATACAGAGTGAGAGAGAGAATACACTCCCATATAGTGGTGAAAGAGGGAAGGAGAGAGAGAGACTAGGGCCCCCTTACATAGAGAGATACCAATTAGGGGGAAGTCGGAAGTGGGTAACCAAGCTTTAGTCAGAAAAAATGGAGGGTGAAAGAGAGATGGAACAGAGGGAGGAAGAAAGAAGGAAATTCTTAGGTTTGCTGAGGATAGGGTTTCGGCCTTCTTCGTTTAGGGATGGAGAAGATTTACTTCAAGGGAAGTTTTCTTCCCACCTAAAAGTTGAAGATTTATTTCCAAATAATGTGGAAAAAACAGCATTCACAAGAAGATTATTTGTTTGAGTTTTCTCTAGCATTTTTAGCCTCAGATATCATAGACAACTCGTTCCAGGGAATGAATTTTTCCAAAAATAAATCATGAGGACCCAAACAGGCCCTAAATGTGGTCAGATGATATACCTCCTGCTACCATAGGCAATGATCTACTCTAACTACTCCACTGCTCTTCATGGGACCTCACTTTCTTGAATACATTAAAAGAATCTCCCACCACATGTGTGCCAAAGAAGAACAAAACTAAGATTCGCAAGCCATTCGCTAGTGGTATTGCTTCTCCTCTTATTGCATCACCAACCCCACCGAACATGCATACACGATGCATATGTTTACGACCAAATCTCTAATTATACTCCCAACCATAGTTACTGGGATCGCTCAAAAGCACTCGCTCTAGCTCTAAAAGCTCGATCCTATGCTCTGGGACACGGGATCTCGATTCCAGATGATTTTTGAATTTTTTGAATTGAAGATCTAGATCCCTAGTTAATGGGTCCAGATACCTCTCATCCAAATCATGGATCAATGATTAAGTGCAATCGAACCTCCACCAAGGTGGAATGAGTATCTTTTACATAACCATAAAGATCATATTTCTCTAAAAATTCTAAAATTTGAATTGGCTTAGAGATCTTTTGGGCAAAGGAAAAGACCTTGACATGGTCTTTATTGAACCAGAGAAAGCTTATCATAGAGTACCTAGAGATTTGATTTGATGGCTGTTAGAAAAGAAATGTATCTCAAGACACTACATCGACTTGGTGAGAGATTTGTGAGTGCCAACTAATGTATGAACAACTAGTGGAGAGACGAGTGAGTTTCCAGTAACAATAGGTCTACATCAAGGGTCAGCATTGAGCCCATAACTCTTTGTCATAGTTATGGAAGACTCATCTAGACACCTACATTGATTGATGAGACCTAAAACGACATCAGCACAAAGTTAGAAGTTTGGAGAGATGCTCTAGAATCTAAAGGTTTTAAACTTAACCAGACTAAGGCATAGTATAGGAATGCAAATTTAGTAATAATTGGAGTAGAGACGAGGAAGTAGTTAAGATTGATGGCTAAGAAATACCAAAAAGAGGGCACTTTCGATATCTTGGGTCAATAATCCAGGAAAATAGCAATATTGAGGAACATGTCGCATATAGAATTAGAGCTGGGTGGGCGATGTGGAGATGTGCGACCGGAGTTTTATGTGATCACCATATACTCATGAAGTTGAAGGGCAAGTTCTATAGGATAGCTGTGAGACCAGCTTTACTTTATGGGGCAGAATGTTGGGCAGTCAAAAAACAACATACCCATAAAATGAGTATAGCTGAAATGAGGATATTGAGATGAATAAGTAGAAAGATAAGAAGGCATAAAATTAAAAATGAATACATCCAAAGAGTTTAAGTGTGGCATCAATAGGCAATAAAATGATAGAAAGTAGACTTAGGTGTGCTAGCCATGTGTAGAGTGGGCCCAATACAGCACTTGTTAGAAGGTACGAGTTAGTTCAAGTAGAATGTTCAAATAGGGCAAGGGGTAGACCGAAAATGACATGGTTGGAAGTAGTGAAAAAAGATATGGGGACTTATGGCCCCACTGAAGGTATGGCACTTGATAAAGCAAAATGGCGGACCAGAATTTGTGTAGCCAACCCTAATTAGTTGAGAAAAGGCTTCAATGATGATGATGATGATCGACCAGTTAAGAAACAATCACAATGCCCACAATGGCAAGCAGGGTTTGAAGCTTAAGTTTGAATTTTAAACTTGTAAGTCACGAAATAAACACTATAACATACAAGTGGCTATCATATTATGTTGTGGAACCGTAGAACCGTAGATAAAGGAGAGCAACTGCAAAGCTAAAGCTTTGTTATGTCCTACCCAAAATCATTTTTATTTCAATTACTGGAAGGACAATAAGCTTTATATAATTAATCTTTCTTTCTAATGCCCTCACGTTGACCATATCCACCATTACAAAGATCATTGCAGACCGATACTCCCTTTGCCTTTCCCACCCTATTTTCTTCCTCGGAATCGAGAGAATGTTTGACCAGTTGCATGCCCAATTTCTTTAAATGGAAGGACCCACATGAGGGAAAACAAGGACACCGATTTCCATTAAACTCTAGAGCTTCTTTCCTGCCTAGGGACTGAAATTTGAATCCTCATTTTGTGTTTTCAGTTTCACTTCTTACTTATGAAACACACTCTAATGATAACAAAAATTTAAAAAAATATTTCAAAAACAGGAGTCTTTGTATTTAATAATACTTTTATTTTCAACTCAAAAAAATATTAATCATATTGTTCAACGAACTTTTGTTCCAGAGTTCGAGTGTCCTAGTTAAGTGCTCTTGGGAAGCATCAACTTCTAGCTGGATGGACCTCGATCCCCTATGCTTTGTCATTCAATCAGAAACAAATTTGAATTGCACTCCCTTCATGTTGGGATCATGATCCCTTAAACTCACGATGTACAGATCTCAATCCTTATCCCACAAATCTTTGTGCATCTCTTGATCCCGCGAGCCGGATCTTGATCAGGGATCTAACCTCTCTCCCCATCCCATAACATGCTCCCAATCCAGAGGGGCCCAGAATACCCATTTCAATTTGTTGTATAACACTCAGCTCTACTAGTTGATGGGAGAGCCAAAGTTCAAGCACTTGCCCAAATTCTCACTCCAGCACCTTAAATCTTCTCTAGTAGAACCACCCAAGACCTCATGTCATAGCCAATACCTACCGTCAAAAATAATTTGATTTCTTTATTTTCATATGACCCATATTAACACAGAGCAGCATGGCCTCCACAAAGTCCTCCCTGTATGAAAGGCACTACAAAGCCTCCATCCTGTACATATGAACTACAATTTAGTCTATCCTATTTTTTTGTTATGAACTACAAATAGTCATCAAATCATATATGAATAACTATCTCAATGCAAAGGATAGCACTTTTCCTTTCAAGATAGGAGGCATCATTGGCTTCCTTCCTACTTGCAACATATCCCCTAGTCTTGTCTGAGGTGCCATCATTTGCTCTTCAAACTAAAGCTAGGGTATGTGTGACTGTTTTACCGAAACAAAAGATCCCATCTTCCAAGAAGAATAACATTTGTAAAATCTTTCAATTGATAACTACATGGGTAAATGCGTTGTCTGTTTTTATACTAAGAAGATATGATCTGATTCTTTTTCTTTAATAAGAACCATATCATTCAGTCTCAAAAAAAACATGTGAATGTTCAAAGATCTTTTTCAGCTGACTTCTAGGAGCCCGCCCAGGCGGTCAAGGCATCACCTAAGCGCTATTGTCTGGGCACCCACCAAGGTGCCGCCCCGTGATAACTTGCAGGCGAGCAGAAAAAAACCCTCGATAAGTGTAAAAACTGTAATGTTTTCCCCCTAAAAAAGGGGGGAAGAGGGTTTTAAGGGGTATTCTAAACCCTCAATAGAAAATCCGTGGCCTTTTGGGCGAGAAAAACCCCTCAAAAACCACTCATTCATCGAAAGATTGATAAATATTTTATTTTTTCAATTTCTTACCAAAACGAAGCCAATAGTTCCTTGGTGGATTTGGAGCTCCTAGTAGTTGATTTTGGGAACTTTTGGCGAATAGACGAGATTTGCATCGACATCAATTTGATTTTGATCTTTTTAAAGTATTATCATATTTGAAAGAGGGTTTTGATTTTATTTTGCTACAACATGTTATGAATCATGTATTTTTTCTTTCACTTTTTTTTTCTTTTACGATATATTTACATGTTTGTAGTTAAAAGGTTGATTTTTTTGGCGATTTATTGATTTTTTTCTCACTTGGAAGATGAAATTGAGCATATATCGTTTTCTTTTATGAATAATTGATTCCTTTTTTGTACAATGTGTCTTATTTTGATATTCTATGTTTTTTGTTTAGTTTTTTGATAAATAATTGATTATGTGATATTTTAATGGGTTAAGTTTCATGTGGAAGTGAAACTAAAGTCTTAAAATGCCTTATTCATGTTATTCATTTAAGAACTCCCTTGTTTTTTATGTTTGGGGGGGGGGTGGGGGTGGGGTGGCGTGGGTTGGCGTGGGGTTGGGCGGAGGGGGGGGGGGGGGTGGGGTGGTGGAGTGGGGTGGGTTGGGGTGGGGTTGGGCGGGGGGGGGGGGGGGGGGGGGGGGGGGGGGGGGGGGGGGTGGTGTTTATTTTGGTGAGGGCACCCTATCCCTTGGCGCCCGCCCGACCACCTAGGCGGCCAGGCACCCAAACCGCCTAGGCGCCCAAATCCGCTTTTTTTTAACATTGGGATGAGTCAGTGATATTTTTCTGTTCTATGTTGATATGTGATAAAAAGCATATTGTGCTCTTGGGATTCTAATGGACATATTAGGTGAAATCCTTTTGCAATAAAAGGATGTTGGTAAAGGAGACATCCCCTCTTGACCCATCTGAAGCATTCACACGCCACCGAGGATTTTGTTTTTTAGATTGGTTGTTGCAAAAGCCAAAACCTTAACAGGGGATCCCAGACAAAATCATGGTATATCTTTCCCCAATGTCTTGAATGTGTAGAGGGGCAAGGGAAAGGGTGGCTCATCTTATCATGCGTTGTAAATTTGCAAGGAGAATATGGGACCTTTTTTTTTTCTTTCTTTTTTTTATATTTTTTATATGTGGGTATTATGAGGGCAACGTTGGGCACTTTAGAGCAGTATCTTCTACTAGAGCCCAAATATCATGGAAACGTTGTTCTTCTGCTACTATGGAGTATTCAAAAAGAACGTAATGATCGTATTTTGAACTACGTGGCAAAGACGATTAATGACGCAATCATAACATGGGCTTTATGTACAAGTTGATAATTGCATCCCATTTTGAGGATTCATCATACCAAATCTTTAGTGAGATTGGGAGTGAGTTATCAACAGAGTTCATCCAATTGTCATGTGGAGATTGAGTGGGAACCCCAATTGAGGGAACTCTTAAAATTAACTTCGAAAGGAGCTCCACGGGAAACCAAGTCTAAGAGAGGTGGAACGTGTTCTCAAGAAGTATTTGAGGAATGTGAAATAACCTTCTCCAGAACCCGAAACCAAGTCCATTGGAAACCAAGTCCAAGACATGTGTGGCACGCAAGGTAGGCTTAAAAAAATTTAGTACAACAGGGTTTTGGAAGTATTGAGGTCTCCTAGTTCAAATAAAATTTGGTAATGGTTGAACAGTAAAATGATAAAGGTTAAATAAGATTAGGACCAATTGGTATTAGACCAATTGGTGTTAGATTTAGAGGTGTTATAGGGGTTGAAGTTGTTGATAAATTGCAGGTCCAGCAAAGGAAGTTAATTAATTTGACGGTAATGAGGTGGAATCAGGGCTACTTTAGGAAACTAACTTAAATTGTGAAACAAGGAAAAAAACAAACTAACTAAAAAGAAAGAATACTACTAAATTTCGAAGGCTTTCAATTTTCTGATGTATGGACCAATTAATCTTCTGGAAGAATTACCTGTCAAGAAGATTACCTAGGTTCCCTACCTTAGGGTATCTAGGACTCTATAGTGATTTAAAAATCGTCAATCCAAATAGCAAGCAACAGATTCGGATAGGATATGGGGGGTGGGAGATCCAGGTCTATAGAACCCCATTAACCACCTAATTTTCACTGATTTTATTTCTTAATATTTTCTAGGGTCCTATGTTATATAAACCTTAGAGAATAGGTAGATACAGATCGGAACCGCCAAACTAGATTGGCCCCTGCGAGTGACTGGGTCAGCCATTTGATCCAGGATTTAAAACACTGGTGGAAACAATGCACCCCAACACACATAAGAATATAAAATTCATCCCTAATTTTTTCATTCAATGATCAGAGTGAGCTAGTATAATTCCGTTTTTAACATATGGAAATCCCAGTAATGAAACTGAAATAATAAGGGCAAATTACAGAAGGTACAAGAATGGTATGACCCATATGAATGCACATTGATCATCATTTGCGTGTGTAATCAAAAGCCCTACCACCAAACCCATTCATTCATAAAAAGGAATCCGCAAATAGATGGATGGCAAATCCAGCCAGGATAGGGTAAATGCAACACGCCTTCCTAGCCTTAATGCAAGACTTGTCCACCATCACAACACCCAAAAATCTTTAAAAAGGGCATACAATACAGAGATTCAAATTGATAACTAATTCCATTTAGATTCAGAGAGAAAAACAGGTTCCATTTGGAATTCTTGCTATACAATCAACTGTGGCATAATTTGCACAACTGTGGCACAATCAATCAGCACTTGATCTCCGCAAACAAAAAGTTCATTGACCATATGGATTGTATTCGGGAATTGCAATTGGAAGAGAACGATAGAGATATAAACAAGGGAAGAAGGCATCGGAGATAAATAAGAATAGAGAGTGGTGTACCTCAGGGCGATCCGCTGAGATGGAAGGGAGAAGGCCCAAGGATCTAGCAGATCTCACAGAATTGAGAAGCTTCTCTCCAACCTTAGACAGATCCATTCCTGAACAGAAAATAGCAGGAGATGATCCTCGTTCAAAGGGGAAGAGAATAATAATGCAGAAGAATTGGCCCTCTGATAAAGCAGCATGATAGGAGGCGAAGCATGATCTGATGATATGGTGGATTGGAAGGCATCAGAGAGAGAAAGCACAAAGCTCAACCCCCTCTCTCTCCACTGATAGAACCAAGCTTCTTCCTTTCCTGAATCAGAGCGAAATGTGGAGCATTTCCACGATCACGTCAAAACTAGTGCTACTTGTAATCTACGAGAAGATTGATTTAAATTCAAGTACTTTAAGCTTTATCTCTCTAGCAAACACAACTCCCCAGAAGTAATTCTTTGATCATGTGATGTCTCTGTCTCCGACAAGCTATTCTCCCTCTTCCTCTTATTTCTTCTGCCCTACTGGCGCGCTGGCTGGCTGTTGCAATCGAAGACTTGAGGAGAATGCAGGAAAAGTCGTGCACCGCTCTTCCAACTATTATGCACCACGGGTAAGCTTTCAATAACTCACCTAGTTGTATGCCTCACCTAGGTGTGGTTTGCATGAGGTCGCAACCTTAAACCATCTAATTATGGCGCACATTTAATTTTTATCATAACATGTCATTTTGGCGTAAAAAAAATTGAATATCATCTTGAAATTTATTTTCATACTTAATTATAAAATTTAAAAGGAAAAATTACATATAGCTGTTATATTTTGAATTATTACGGATGTACCGAATAGTTTCCGTTATTACATGTCTATCCGTTTTTTACTTTTCATAACGTAAATTTAAAAAAAAACAACTTTACCCTTTTTCGGGTATTGAACAACAGAATTGAAAGATTTTTTGGATGTTCAACATTCGAATTAAATGTATTTTTGGTTGTTGAACAACCAAAAAGATGTTGAATTTGGTTGTTTAACAACCAAAATTTATCAATTTTAGGTTTTTCTTTTTATATATAAAGTTGGGAGAAAACGAACAAAATACAGAATTATACGTGCATCCTACCCCTTTTATTGTCTCCCCAATACAGTACCCCATAAAATTGAAGAGATTGACTCACTATTTGATCGTGATTGGTACTGTTCTTACTCTTGCCTTAGACTGTCAACTAATTTATGTTTATTTTGTCACAATTAATATAATATTATATTTTTTTATTAGTATTTATTGTGTGTTGTTGATTAATAAATAAAATTTGTTAAATATTGTTGAAGTTGTTTGTTTGTATAATTATTTGTTGTTTGTATTAAAATTTATTGTTTGTATTATGTTGATAAATTGTATTCCTTGTTTTGGCTAAATATTGTTCAACTTGTTTATTTGTATTAATATTTATTGCTTATTTTGTGTTTATTTGAGTATTTGTTGTTGTTTTTTGTTTATTATTTACTTGACTTTTTTTAGTAATACACTATTTCAATCTATTATGTAATACTCACATTTTATCAACCCTAAAGTTGTTAGAAATATTCAAATTTTTTGTATTCCCTATTGTATTGATTTTTTGTAACACATAATTTGTTATTCATTTAATACAATAGCATTGGCGATGGTTACCAAGGGAGTGCAACTGGTATTCCGATTTGGGGGTTCATTTGAGATAAATACAGATAATGGACGTGTTATATATAAAGTGGAAAAATTGAAGGTCACAAAGTATAATAGAAATAGTTCCTTGGAGGAACTAAAAAGTCATTTTGGTAATTTAACCATGTGTGATTCAAGCAAATTAGCTATTATGTACCACAACACAAGTCTATCTAGTGGGCTTGATTTGATTGATGTAAGTGATGATATAGATGTATCTTTTATGTTGGGAGGGGAATCTTCGAGAATTGTTGTATATATTGCCGCTACAATGGAGCCAAAACGGGAATTGTTATTGATGACCCATCTTCAAGGAATAGGTATATCTACAATTTACTTTTTCATCTGTAACTTGTTTTATGTCAATCTTTTATGTGCATAAATTGTTGCTTCATCTTACACTCTATCTTTTGTCAACAGTCGGTGTAACACTTTACCTGATCAAGATCAAAACATTCAAGTGGCGCTTGACCCTGAGCTTGCACCCAAGCGTGATATGGAAGATATTGAACTACTAAAGAGCTCATGTAGAGGAGTTGATAACAAGGTTCAATTGAGTATTGGGCAATTTTTTGAAAATGTCAATGAATACTAGCATCATGTAGTTGATTTTGCAATCCACAATAATTTTGTTATGAAGTGAATTGGGACGGGTGTGGGCAAATTGTAAGGCAAAGGGATGCACATGGCAAGAGCGATGCTTACGAGTTAGCAGTACTGCATACTTTAAAGTAAAGTCTATGATTAAGGAGCACACATGTAGTGGTCCAATGGGGAGGATCAATTAGCCACTAACTCGTAGTGATTGGGTGGCAAAAAAGATTAAAGGCCGTTTTATTGAGCAACCAAAAATTAGAGCGAAAGACATGTAAATGATGTCCAACGTGATCCCAGTGTCAAGCTTTCCTACATACAAGCTTGGCTGGGAAAAGAGGTTGCTAGAGAGATGATAAATGGATCACATGAACAACAATACCATGACCTCCCCCTATATATGGAGAAGATATGAAGAACCAACCCAGGAACCGAAGTTCGCAACCACATAGATGAAGGCAAGTTCAAACGATTATTTATTGCTTACCGTCCATGCATTATGGGTTTTGTTAATGGATGCAGGCCACTGGGACATTCTTAAAAGGAAAGTATCTAGGCATATTATTATGCGTCATCGCCTTAGATGAAAATAATGGGCTCTTCCTATTGGCATTTGTAGTGGTCGAGAAGAAGAATTACCAGAGTTGGTATTGTTTATTAAGTATATTGAGTGAGCTATTGAATTAGTATCCTAATCTGCTTGCCAGATCAACAGAAATGCCTGCCATAAGCAATAGAGAAATGTTTTCCCACATGTTTTCCATTATTCTGCAAGTGACATATGGGACAGAACTTCAAGGGTTTTATAAAGAAGTCAGCAAATACTGAAGTATTGCTGATTCTATTTTGGAAGGATGCCCATAAAGCGACCATTAGTGGGTTTGAAAAAATAATATTTGATATACAGTGTGCCGACCCAAAAGCATATGAGTGGATTAAGAATATCCCTCCCAAACTTTGGGCAGATGCCTATTTTCTAAGGTCAAGATACAATCATCTTACCTCTAACATGGTCGAGTCTTTCAATGCTTGAATTTTATCTATTCGAGAGAAGTCGATCATTACAATGTGTAAAGAAATAAAGGTACAATTGATGACTAGGTTTGAAGAGAAGAGGAAGTTAGGTAATACTTGGAGTGGCATGCTAGTACCGAAAGCCCAAAAATTACTCCTTGTGAAAGATGAATGCTATATTTCTTCACACAATTTTATCTGTCATGGACACGTAGTTTGAGATACACTATCTTGAGAAGAAGTACGCTATTGATTTAACGCATTAGATGTGCAGTTGTAGAAAATAGCAACTCAGTGGCATTCCGTGTGATTATGCCATTGCGGCTATTAACCATATGCATTTGGATCCCACTGCGTATTGCCTTCAATATTGCACAGTGGAATACTTTAAAAGGGCCTTTCAAACTCCCTATGGGCCTGTCTCTGATGATATTGAGTTGACAGGTATGTTCAACTAGACAGTGTTGCCACCAAGGACTACACGCTTTCTCGGTAGGTTGAAAAAACAACAAAGGATATCTGAGACCGAACAGCCCATCACCAGGCCTTTGAAGTGCAAACAATGCGGCATAGTGGGTCCTAATAGGATGACATGCAAAGAATGAATAGAGTGAATTGCATGTTGTCAATCTTGTGTTTTTGTATTGAATTATCAATTTCATGAATTAATGAATAGAATGAATTCGATGTTGTCAATATTGTGTTGTTGTACTTGGTGTTAGTGTGATTGGAATTCAGTGTTGTAAAAATCTTCAAATTGATCATCTCGACAATATTAAAAAAAGCATATTGCAAAATGTTTTTAGATGATATGTTGTTAGGAAGCATACTTTAATACCATAAAGATCTACCAGTCTACTTTACCATAGCACAGAGCAGTTTACAGAAGTAAGAACAAAATTTTACTTAAATTAAGAACAACTTACAAAAGTAAGAACAAAATTACAAAAGCATAATTTAATACCACAAAGATCTATCAGCATGATTCACAATATCGATCACATTTCAAAAAGCTTGCATTGCCAACGTCAAAAAATGTGACATTTTCAAATGTCCTACATCCGAAACCATTTTCGGATGTTCAACATCTGAAAATGTGACATTTTTGGACGTCCAACATCCGAATCCATTTTTGGATGTTCAATATTCGAAAATGTGATATTTTCGGATGTTCAACACCCGAAAATATGATTGCGAAATTCCAGAAACCTTCTAGAATTTCGCAGTCACATATTCGGATATCGATAGTATCTTCTTCAATATCATACATCATGCGATTGTGGTGAGTCAATCAGTGTTGGATTTGTTCTGCAATCTCGCCGTCCACCTTGTCTGCTAGACCTCTTATCAACAGACAAGGGATTTCTTGGAATGCCCTGTTTAGCTCCAAATTGCGGGCGAACGCGATCTGGCATGTACGGCTCAACAATGTCATCAAATATGAGCGTTTTTATGCACATTGCAGTTTCAAATGTCTGCTGCCAATCATTTGAAATGATCTCATCAGGCTTGAAATACAAATTCCATATTACCTGTTATATGATATGCACTCAGTCAATAAAAAAAAATTACAAATACTTAAATACATTTGAAACTAATCAATATCAAAGTACACATTGACCTCATTAGGTTGGAGGTTATCCAATTCTTGACTATACCTAAATTGTCTTCTATATACTTTCGCAAGTCACGGATAGGACGACATGTAACTCGCTCTCCATCCACAACTAGTCTTAATATCTCATACACAACAAATAGAGTTGGTGTCATCTCACCAATTTGAATGTTGTAATAGAATGTATTGGTCTCAGAATGCCACCTCTCTGCATTGGCTGAGATCAAAGGATGATCAATTCGGTCTAGCCGAATAATAGATAGCACACCCAACTCAGACGCGTTCACTAATTGAACTTGCTTGTTTGTTAGATGCCAATTGTTTAATTGGCAGGCCTTCTCATCAATTCTAATTTATTGTTTCTCCTAGAATACAACAAATAGACAACATATTAGTCCCAATATATATACATGTACTTCTCATATATTGTTTAAAATTGACTACAATTTATTGAAAAATAACAAACTAATAGAAAAGGGCAGATGAATATATGCATATACCTATCATTCCCATACAAAATATGATGCATGTTCTGGATGAAGTTGCAACAAAGTATAGTCCTGAGGACCTCCTTTGTATCTTCTATCAGGTTGTAC
This sequence comes from Amborella trichopoda, assembly GCF_054954075.1. Taxonomy (NCBI): domain Eukaryota; kingdom Viridiplantae; phylum Streptophyta; class Magnoliopsida; order Amborellales; family Amborellaceae; genus Amborella; species Amborella trichopoda. The sequence goes on from NC_142342.1 coordinate 25,677,119, forward strand.
ACCATTCATATTCACTGAAAACCCATATAGTCAACATGTTAATCATAAGGTTACATATGCAAAACTTAAATGAATAACAAAAAAACAATAATGACATGCTATTATTAAACGGAAAAATTGATCAATTTTATACCATAACCTGGTGTTATGGACCTAAACAAACCGGTACTACTATATCAAAAGAGCCTCGTGTTATTAAAACTAGTGTTATAGAAGATAACCTAATATTACTCTATCAAAAGAATATGATAATACAGTGGAATGAATATCGAGACAACAATAACTCATAATGCATTTGCGTAAAGAATCAATGAAACAATGCTAAGTCATAAATCAAATAAGCTCTCAAATAAATCTAATCACGAATTATTCTATCCAAAATATAATTCACATAAATCACATATAATGTTCAAATGTTCAAAGTAAATATGTACTTGAATCATAAATCTAGTCACGAATTGCTTTGCAAAATCTAGTCATTGCTACTTGATCATAAATCATAAATCAAATAAATCTACTCACAAATTACTTTGCAAAATGCTCAAAGTAAATATGTACTTGAATCATAAATCACATACAATGTTTAAATGTTCAAAGTAAATATGTACTTGAATCATAAATCTAGTCACAAATTACTTTGCAAAATGTAGTCATTGTTACTTGAATCATAAATCATAATTCAAATAAATCTACTCACGAATTACGTTGCAAAATGTCCAAAGTAAATATGTACTTGAATCATAAATCACATACAAATTGTCATTGTTAAGCTACTCAATCTATCAACAACAAAAATCAACCGTTTACAAAGATATCACTAAATCTAATACAAATCTGTACTTAAAACTATCTAAGGGTATAAACCCCCAAATTTTTAAATTTAGAGTTCTACATAGACCACAAAATTCAAAGTTCTCAAAACCCTCAAATTTTAAAAATCTTATAAAATCAAAATGGTGCCACAAATTAATTGAAACTAAATGAATTTCACAAGAAAAAACTAGTATGCTCGAGTATAAACCCTAAATAAAAATCAGGTGGTAATCTAAATCTCTAAAATTGACCCACATACCTTTACTCTGTGAAATGCCTTCAAAATCCGAGAAATGTTGTCAAAGACGCGCACTATTGGAAATCCGATAAGTATGTAAACTAGCTACTTTTCTTTAGCATTGAGAGAGAAAATACGCGCACTCACGCACTCACAGAGCAAAGACAAAGAAGCACGAAACAAAACGCAGAGAACATAGAAGATGAAGTGATAAAAAGCTATTGGGCTGTTGAACAACCAAATTAGATCTATATTCGGTTGTTCAACAATCGAAAATAGAAATGTGAATGTTAAACTTTCGGACTATTTTCGGATGTTGAACATCCGAAAAACCCTTCAATTCGGTTGCTCAACACCCGAAAAAAGGTAAAAACGTTTTTTTAAAAAAATTGCATTATAAAAGGTAAAAAACGGACATACATGTAATAACTGAAACTATTTGGTACATCCGTGATAACACAAAATATAATGGATATATGTGTAATTTTTCCAATTTAAAACTTCAAAAATAGTTATAATCAAGTAAGTCTATAAACATATGAAAATATTGAAAATTGACGGTTTAGATAATGTGCTGCAAGATGCATTATTTCTAAGATTCAAAATCTTCTTCTTCTTTTTTTTCTTTTTTTTTTCCTATTTATACATCTCAATGCCGGGTAGATCAGTTAGGGGGTTTTTAACATTAAAACAATATTTTCCAATGGATATTTGAAGTACATATTTAATTCTACATTTTAAAGCTGCAACCTTATGTAAACTTTTTTCATACTCTGATTTCAATAGAAGTTAGTATGGACCTAATCTCAATGTCACGTCTCTAAATTGTTTTATTTTATACTTTGGGCATCCACTCCTTTCTTGAACCGCACTTGTAAAAATTATAACAAATAAATATTATCAATAAAATAAAATAACCAAAATACCCTTAAAAATGTTAAGGGTATTTTAGTTATTTATTTTATTAATATTTTTTAATAATTTTTTTTGGTACGTCCTATTGAGAAGATGTCACCTACCAAATTTCGTATTCTTATAATTTGTGGAAAAAAATGAAAATGAAATACTCTAGCGATATTGATAAAAATTTAGTTTAACAAAAAAATTAAAAATTTCATATTGATATGATTTAGTCATGTTTCGACGTTGCGTCTTGTTTGTGGTTACAATACCACTACCACACAAAAGTATTTTTGCATTAGAGATGAGTAGTGTCTCGGAGTTGCGTTATTTATGGGTGTGGCATTTCACCGTGAATCCCCAAAGCTATGGGGGCAAAAAAATAACTTGATAGGATAGAAATTACATACTTTTCTACATTCGGTTTTTTTCTTGCCATTGACACGATTTTTCCCACTTCCGTCCTCAGTCTGCGTCCTCCAGTTTAAGAATTTGATGTCCACATCCATAAGCCAACTTTTGATTGCCAAAACCACAAGTATAGTATACAAAATGCAAATCTCAAGCATTTGATGTAAGGCTCGAAAGGTATTGAATCACATATATGCATTTCTCAGAGAGGGAGGCTTTTGATGGAATAATAAAATTCCTTTTGAAAGGCATGTAAATCTTAAAGAATTATCTACTTTTTCTCTCTCTTAAGCCCCTTTATATAGGAATATCACGTGAAGGATTATATTAAAAAAGTTGAGTTATCTTTCTGTATTGGATAATATTTCCTAAATTTACCATAATCCCAATTGAAAATTCCAAAATCCCATAGGATTTTCTTTTCTTTTATCTCTACCAATAACAAGTCAGAAAATATCATTGATGTCCTCTTCTCCACTAAGAAAATATCATTGAGGTCCTTACACCCACAAGGGACGAACTTAAAATCCAACATCTCCCATTCGTCCCACAATGGGAGTACAAAAAGATGGTTGGTGATACATCACAACACACTCTCATACTCGATCTTGTGAAACGTTATGGAGCAATACATCCATGCAGAGAGAACTACAATTTGTCTCCATCAAACTAACATTGAACACCTCCTCTCTATCTATTAAAAAATGTTGCAGCCTGCCCTAGACATACTTGGTCACACCAGATTGAGTATCTCAATTTATCCCTCATAAGCTTTCTACGCTCAAGAGACTACTCAACCCCTTCGAGTACTTCTACTCAACTCATCATTAAAACATCATTCTTATGCAAGCTAAGAAATTCAGTTGCAAAAATATTGTATTCTATTATAAAACCTTTTAGAAATATCTTATAAAAGAACACTCAAGATAAAAACAATATTGTATTCTATTATAAAAACTTTTTAGAAATATCTTATAAAAGAACACTCAAGATAAAAACTCTTGTTGATCAACTAATGATAATATTTGGAGTATACTTACCAATCGACGTGTGATGCCAATAGTCTTCTCCTTTCTCTATTACTGCTCTGTTTTGACTCTGCTGCTTTTGTAGCTCTGCCTCCAATCTAGTTGTATCATGCCTGACGTAACAGAATACAATATTCAAATATTCACATTGTACATCTCTACACATATTGCATGACTTGCACTTGCAATTCCTCATTATATTAAAATTATATGATAATTTCATCTTCATTCTTCATCCTCATCATATATTATAATATCTCATACATATTATACATTTGATCATAATAATTCAATAATATTTCAATTCGTATAAACAATAATGCATAACTTTAAAGCTCATACCGCAAGATTAAAAAACAATCTCAATATTCACACAACATACTCAATATAACCAATCCTGAATCTATTTAATAACTGTAAATAAATCAAATTAACATGCAAATATACATGGGGAAACCATGGTTCGAACCCCTTGTGCCCGGGCTATGAAAAGGCCCTTTGAGGACTTAATTTTGTCCCATTGTCTAAGGTACGGGTGATAATAATAACTCAATGAGATCAATTCAATGGGAAGCACATGATCACATTTATTTCACTTAATGGAGATCAAATCATGATAGAGACATGTATCAAAATAGCCCTTCAAAGTTTGAGAGAGATACTACACAAAATAAAGAAGTTATGGTGAAACTACACCATGTGGTTCATAAGGGACCACACAACTTTTCAACATTAACAAGAGAACCCAATGGACTATTTCTTATGCTCAAATATGATGAAATAAACCCTCAATAGTTGTATATTTTTAGTAAAAATTTCAGAAAAATAAGATCAAGAAATCAAGTTGAATCTACTCAAGATCATGGAGTAAGCAAGCTAGTCTACACATACTATGTATATGAACTACACTATTGCTTTGGGAATCTTCAAATATTAAGTTTTTATGATCAAAAATGAAGAAGGCTACTGTAAATTAAGAATTACAGCAAGCTTTGATAATGAAAATGAAGTAGGAATTAAAAATATGAGAAGCAAAATCAATACCTTAATGAAGCAATAGTATAAGCTTGATTACATAAATAATAGACCACTCTATGGAAGGGTTTCAAATGAAAGCTCAAGAATGAAGATAGTTTCATGGGTGACCACATTTTTGTCAAGGGCTCTCTCTCTCTCTCTCTTTGAAGTGAATACTTAAGTTAGGGTTATAATTGATCCCATAAGTTACTTTTATACTTAGATCATAAAGATGGATTTGATCTTGATCCTTGATGCCTTAGATCAACGGCACATGAGAGGCTTTTATCCAAGCCACTCAACCATATCTTATCATCAAGTTCAATGGATGAGCTTTTGATACATTTCACTCCTTAAAACCTAGGTTTATAGGCATTTTACCTTGAAGCCATTAGCTCCATGTTTTATTTCCCATTAAGTTCGAATTCATGTTTACACCTATGCCCATGGTTTTTGAATAATTTCTAAGAGTCAATAAAATACAAGGACATAGACATAAAGGTTATATGAGACATCCACACATGTGAATAAAATATCTTATGACACTACCAATAGGATTTTAACAACACTAAAGTTTCATATGGGTCAAGCCCATAAGGTGGTGCCACATAAGATATACTCATATGCTATAAAATCATATGTGGATAATAGTATGAATTAAATTAATTTTAAAAATTCCATGACTTCACACATGTCAAAAATAGCACATATGAGTAAAAAAAAAACATGGGACTTAAATCAAACTTAAGTCATAACAATATATAGCACTTTAAATAACAAGATAACATGTTACAACATAATACCAATAAAAGAATTAATGACAAATAGGTCCTCACATAGATATGACGTCATCATGATATCATCCATGAGTGGGGAGGTGAGAATGCGACGTGGCATCCCTATGGCCACTTGGGATCCATGTGGCATCCCCATAGAATGTCTTTATTTGGAATTTATGTCAGACAAATTTGAAAATCATGTTTTATTGTTTAAAAAAAACTGAAAAAATCTCCAAAAATTCCAAAAATTCTCTAAATATTTTAAAAATTCTCTAAATATTTTCTCAATATTATTACATAATTTTTCATCAATATAAAATAATTTTTTATCAATTTTAGATTAATATGGGCCAAAGGTAAATGGGATCTCTAAACTTATAACACTAGTCGGAGTCTTTCATTGGGCTAACTTGAATAACATTCCACCGGTGTCTCAAGCCGACCCAATGGACCTATGCTCCATAGTCTACGGCAGGGACACATAATTGGTCACTTCAAAGTTGCTGAGCCAGAGCTTCACGTCACTAGGGTTCAATGGATTACTGGTGCACCCCTATGGGACATGTTCCTACTAAAATACAGGGGTCCTCTCAAAGTACATGCACACTAGCTCTTCTAAGTCAGATAATACTATAGAAGAGTGGCTTCCCCATACAACTGTGGGTGCACATGCTATGGAACGGTCTCGTGTCAGGATACGGGCTCCTGTCTCATGAGCTGACCATTCCATACAGGGTGAATACTCCTTTAAATACTCGGGTTCTATTATTCTCAATTGGATTCTCCAAGCTCTGGCTTATCGCATCAACTATGAGGCATTCTAATCAATATAGTCTTGACTATGAGGTAACCCTCACACCTCCTTGAGAGTTCACACTCTCAAAACGTATACTCTCAATGCCTCAAATACTCAGGGTATATGAATCTTGGCCCCAGTGCGCCAAGCACCCAGATTCAGTCTCTCTCTAACTCCCACTAAGCGTAAGACTATTGTCTTTAAGGCCGTGAAAGGCCACATAGCTAACAATACTCACACACACGACCCCCAACGTGCATTGGGGGTTCGATAGACACTTACCTTGCAAGGCGTCAGTCACTAGTCTCATCTCAGCAATTCTCGGGGGTTGTGACCCTCCCATTTCACTTTTCCCCCTAAATGTGTTCTATCATTCAACAATTTAGGGGATATTGCCGACATTACTTTCCTTAGTACATCAGCCCTCACTACCGAGGGTGCCCCCTTGCATAGCGAGTAGTATCAGTGGCACATTGGCCAGTATCACAGTATTATCATAAAGCAGTGCCCACTACCAATGGGTGTCCCATTGCATAGTATTCATCATTATCACGACATCATATCATGCTCAAACATTTAATTCATTCATACTAAATCAGTGCCTTATGACAAATAATTCCAAGTTTCATCATGCAAAGTTTGCATCTTACTCCGAACTATCCAGCAGTCACATAATGTCATGACACTTAGCATAAAACACCCATTATATGAGAGCTATCACATGTGTTTACGCTTAACATTAGTATTAGTATTACGACACTTGTCATGTAACATTCATCATGGAACTATCACAGTGGCATGACATTTATCAGTTTTCAGATAACATGTAGCTGTATAGCATCGTTCACACAATACTGTCGCATTTAGTATTCATCACATGAATATTATCACATAACACTCATGCTTATCACTTATCAAAGATAACACGGACGACGTTACACAAACGACTTTACACAGGCGGTGCTACACGCACGATGCTACATGCACAACATTACATGCACGGCGTTACACGCATGACATTGCGTGCACGTCGCTACATGCACGGTGTTACACGCACGGTGCTACATGCGCGGCGTTACACGCACAACGCTACATGCACGGCGTTCCACGCACGACGCTAAGTTTTTTGCTACTGTGAACAGTGACATATCGTCATATTTCAGAGTATAACTCTCAGTCTATGGGGAATTTCAAAATGAGTTCAACCTACAACTTTAAGTTCATTCATAGATCTTTCAAATGGTGTTTGGGCATCATTTGATAGGTTGAAAGCTCCGTGAAAAATAGGTGACAGTTGCAGAAATTTCCTATAACTGTAAGCAGTGACATACCCCCATATTTTGGGGCATATCTGTTAACCCATACGAACTTTGGTCATGGTGCAAAAAGAAAAATTGAAGTAGATGGGCATATCTTTCATTCAAAACCAGTTTGGCCCCATTTGTACACCATTTTACTACTGAAACATTTGATGCAAGAACAGTCACAGTTTTGGAAATTATCATTCTCGAGTTTATATGCTTTAAAGAACACTTAATGTTTCACAAAACCAATACAAACCTTGATACAAACCCTTGTTCATATTAAACTAGTCTTACAAGTAATTTATTTCACAACTAACAAGATCATTTACATTGCTCAAACAATCATGGCATGAAGAGGCATAAATCTGGAATTTTAAGCTCATTTAAGCCCATTCACATTTATGTCTCTCCCTACCCTTTTTCCCATTTTTAAGACATAAATCTGATTACTTCTAAATCAAGTGATGCATGGGAACTAAACTTACTTACCTGGTGTTCACAGTGTCTTCAAACCTACCACTGGCAGGCGACACTCCAGTTCAAGCGTGACGACAGTCCAATTCACGCACGACGATGCCCCAAATGACGCACACTCGCGGTGATGCTCAACTATTCATTCGTGGCGATGCTCAACTATTCATTCGTGCCGATGCCTCTTGCACGTGGCGTTGTTCTTCCATCTCTCTCTTCACAGCCGGCGTTAGGCCTCTTCCACAGACGGCGATGCTCATCCTTATCTCCACGCGCGACGCTGACTTTTCACGCACAACACTGACTCTCTCTCTCTTCTCTTCAATTCTCAGACAACGCTGGGTCTCCTTACACAAACGGCGATAGTCCTTACGCACGTGACATTACCACCAGTACGTGCGACGATGCGCAAATGGCACTGCCCACATTCATGCACGGTGGTGCCCCTTCGCTTGCGGTGCTACCCTTCACATGCGTTGCGATTGTGTACTCTTTCTCTCTCTTCTGACTCTACAACATAGACGACGCTAAGCTCTTATTCACGCGTGGCGATGCTCCAAATAGTGCTAGCCCTCTGTTTCACCCTTCATCGCCATGCACATCTCTAGACTGAGAGAAAATTGTGGTCCTTACATCCCCCCCATAAAAAGGATTTTTTCCCCAAAATCACATTCGTGTCAACCAAAAAAGTGGGGGTATTTCTCAAGAATTTCGTCCTTCCGTTCCCATGTTGATTCATCTCTTGAGTGATACTGCCATTGCACTCGGACCAGGGGAATATCTTTATTGCGTAAAACCTGTACCCTCTTGTCTAGCATCCCAATAGGTCATTCGACATAGATCAAGTCTTCTCTGATTGAGATCAGTCCGTACCCCAAAACATGGGACAAGTCGGGTTGATACTTTCTCAGCAGTGATACATGAAAAACATTGTGAACGTTGGTCGGTTCAGGTGGCAGGGCAAGCCGATACGCCATGTTTCCAACTCTTTCTAAGATTTCAAAAGGTCTAATGAATCATGGGCTCAATTTTCTTTTTCTGCTGAATCTCGTAATGCCCGTGGTTGGCGACACCTTCAGGAAGACTCGATCACCTACTTCAAATTCGAGGTCTTTCCTGCGATTATCGGCATAACGTTTTTCCCGACTTTGGACTATCTTGAGCCGCTCTAGAATTAAAGTAATCTTTTCAGAAGTCATTTGAAAGATTTTGGGCCCTAATAATTTTCTTTCACCCACCTCATCCCAACAGATGGGCGACCGACACTTTCTTCCATATAGGGCCTCATACCTCATCGGTGGTGCTAACCATAATGGGAGTTCAGGGCGAGGTAATCTCACAGGACGTCTGTGGAAGGCCAAGCTACTCGACCAGGGAAAGTGGGCATCACCAGAAACATGTATATCAGGTGAACCGTCGTTCTGAAAGCTAGAGAAGAAGACGCGTAAACAACAGGGACGGGCTCAACTCTCATGGGAGTCCAGTTGATCTGGAAATAAAAAAAGGATATGTCAAAGTCAAATAAAGAAGGAGAAAGGGGGGAAGAAGAAGAAGAAAACAAAAAAAGAACAGATAAAGCACATAACTCACCTGCCCTACGACCTGAGTGTCCAAAAACAGCGAGTAATACAACGGGGAAGGGATCCTCTCAGAATCCCACACTTCATATGACCAGCAATGAGCTTGAACTCTATTTTTCAGAGGTAATTTTGAATGGTTGTGTCTGACCCCAGAAACTAGGGATAGTAGAATGACCATACTGCCCTTTTGGGTGTAAAATACTCCCGAGTGCAGAATGACTAGAATACCCTTATAGTGAGGTGATTATTTTTTATTTTATTTTTATCATTATTATTATTTTTGTTTATGAAGCTTGAGAACTTGATGGCTCAAGCTTGATGACTCCTCCCCCTTCTCTCTCTCTTATTTTTTTTTTTTATACATATATATATATTTGTAGGGGTTCTTTGTTGACTGTAGATCCCATCTATTTGCTATTCGCAAATGGGCGACATTGTTGACTCTTGGGTAGAGGCAGGCTCTTGCCTGGATTGGTTTATGGGAGGTTTGCTGGATCAGGCCCTTTAGCTTAGAGCGTGCTTTGATTACAGAGTTATGTCTTCGATATAGACTGGAGGCATGTTCCATTCCACTGCGATGTGGCGAGCCTTTATTGAGTATTCCCCCAGGGATGTCTACCAGTTATGCCTCTGACTGCAAGGAGTTACTAGGTATTCCTTTTGAAAAGGTTAGGGGAAGGCATGATTCAGAGATCCACCTTGGGAAGCTAAGGTGGGAATTTACTGGAGTACCCCATTGTGCAAAGAGGATGATGGGTGGTCGTGCTCCCCAGGATTCAGTTTCTGTGGGTAGGAGACCTTCCCGTAAGGGGAAGGCCCCTGTGGCATAGGAGGGTGCTGGGGCGAGTGAGTCAGTGCAGGGTGAATCTAGTTACCGTTTGTCCAGACGTGTTGCTTGATCATCAGGGGACACAGAAGGAGTTGGGCGCGATACTCCCGATCTTGGAGATGGGAGCACATTTTTTGACGAGAATACGGTGCCTCCTTAGGTGTCGCTTACTGATGAGGAGTGGCGAGAGCAGGAGAGAGAGAGGATCCGGGATGCGCATGAGCAGGCTATGATTGAGGACAAGCCAGAGGTGTTTCGAGAGGAGGTGGATCTGATCATTGATCATGGTCCTCTTTCAAATAGTGAGATATACTCCCTGCGGGCCTTCCTTGCATACTCGTTCGAGGAGTTTCTATTTGTGGATCGATCCAAGGGTCGAGCCCATTTGTCAGTGGTTTTGATGACTAGGCGGCTAAATTACTTGGAGCGAGTGGCATGGGGTTCAACGATCGTGGCCTGGCTGCATCATCACCTTTGTAGTGTGGCAGAGGAGTCCATTACTTGGAGGGTTGTTTGATCTTCCTCAAGGTCTGGGCATGGGAGCACATCACAATTCCTCGCCCTCTTCCCGGTCGACTGGTTTGGAAGAGAGAGAACATCTACCTCAAGCTTAGGGGTATCGATCAAAAGTTTCTCTCACCATGATCCCTCTCTCCAAACATAACCCAACAATGGTAAGAAAGAGAAACTGTATTAAGTAAAAACTCTCTCTTTTGTCAAGGATTGAGTCTTGTCTTTTCTTTTACTTTCAATGATGTTATGTATATATAGAATTTACCCCAAACATGAGTGGATGATCAAAAGTAACCCTAATTGCTGAAAATTAAGATTAAAATGATTTAAAAGAAATTAGAAAACATGTTGTAAAATGATAGATTTGCCCCTTCCTAAGAATTTTTAGAATTCTAGAACAGTCCCGGTTGATTGAAAGATGATTATTTTCTTATAGGGCTCGACATGACGATCGGTTGGATACCAACTTCGAGCCATGGATCGTGTTTTTAGTGCACTATCATGTAACTTGAAATTTGAATGGATCTTGAAACTTCAGATCTATAGTGTGTTCGTTCCTTGAAGTTTTTTTATGATTTCTTCGCTAGATCACATTGAGAATGCCATTACGATTGTGGGGCAACAAACACAGCTCAATTCCATGCCGGAATGAAGATTTTGTAACTTTAGAATTTTGGTCAGAATCTGGATTTCCGGTGACAGAATTTGCAGCCCCTTCATCAGCTTCGTGTGTGGAATCTGACCATTCATCATGTACGGGGTTCAGGTCAGAGATGGCCCGAGACCTTACACATGTTATGGAATTGGTCTCGCGTCGATTGGGCTCACGAGCGACATGATTTGACCGCTCGAGCGAGGCAAGATGCTGCTGAATTTCCTACACTTTCTTCACTGATTAGCAACTTCTCTCTAGCTTTTCTTCACATTCTGGTATCGTCACAGGGTGTGCCACATATCGAATCGCTTGTCTTGATGTGATGAACATGCTCAAAAAATTTGTGCACGACTCGACTTGGGACGAGTCAGATATGAGCATCGAAAGTCACTGCTCGTGACTGTTCCTTCAATGGTATAGAGTTGCAGGGTGGCCGCATGGGAATAGCGCGCGACACCTCCTGTTTTAATCTTTTTCCTATAGTTTCTTCCAAGAGTATCCGTTCGAGCTGAAATTTGAGCCCTGGGCGTTTCCAACTGTGTCGGATCTAATGAAAGTGGTCCCAAGGCAAATTGAGACAATGAGAATGTAGCTCTAGTTATAGGGTCTGTTTCAGGTTGCTAGATGCCGATTTTACAAGAACTATTTCTCAGTCTGCACTTCCTTAAACGTGCCAGAATGTGACGAAACTTGGCAGAAGACTTTTGACAGTCCTCATGAAGATCTTGGCATGTTCTGGGGCTATTATGAGATTGTCGGGATTTCCACTGTTTGCTAGGCTTTATTGAGTGGGGGCCATATGACGATGAAAAATATTTTCCAACAGTGTCACCCAAATTTGTACCCTTTTTTTTGATATGTTTGACTTGAAATTTGTTGGTTATGGATGTATATCCTTTCCAAAAGGTCCTGGTCCCTTGTATATCCCTTTTTCATCACTACTTAAGGACAAATGAAGTTAGAAACAGAATAATAGACAGACTTTTCCTGAAAAGGCTCAAAACCCTAAGAACGAGTTAGCTTCAAAAACCCTAGCCTCCTGAAACCTTAACCTTAAGACAAAAGCCTAGATCTCTAGGGCAGAACTAACCTAGTTCTAAAACCATTTTCTAGGGCACAACAACACTTCTACACCAGAGATGTGCTAGTCAACATCCGAATAAAAGAGGCAAAGAGGACTCGGTAGCTGATACGGGGCGAGCCCTAGAAGGCTCGGGAGTCCTAGGCCATCTGGCCCTATTTGATATTGTTTGTTCTTCTTTCTTTTTTTCTTCTTTTACTATTTTGATTATGTTTTTTTTATTTTGGTCTATTAATTTGGTTTAAAAATCGTATTTTGTAATGTCTTGGATCATGCTGGCTCTGCCACAGATCTGAGAGTGGATCTGCTCGTTCCTGGGTAGATCCGGCCTCAAATCTGAATTCGATTTGTCCACTTCTCTACCACAACTTTTTCATTAATTTAAGGTGTCAAGATCCAAGAAATCTTCATTGGAAGATCAGTTAAATTTTGCATCGTAAACAGTTTGGTGCCTACCGGACAACTGAGAAGACTCCTACTGGCATGACCCCATATTCATTGGTGTATGGTATGGAAGCAGTTCTACCCATTGAAGTTGAGATACCGTCTCTTCGAGTGCTTATCCACAAAAATTCAGATGAGGAACAAAAAATCGATAAACGAATTGCTGCCCTCGTTACTTTGGATGAAAAACGACTACGAGCAACGCAAAATATCGTTTATTACCAGTGTAGAATCGAGAGGGCATACCAAAGAAAACTTGTTCCTCGGACATGGTACTCAAGAAAATCTTCCACACTCCTACTAATCCACACACTTTAGGAAAGTTCAAACCTAATTGGGAGGGGCCATTCGTGGTTACCCGAGTGCACGCAGGCAATTCTTACAAGCTAGAAAATCAGGAGGGGTACGAGCTTAATGACCCCATTAATGCGATGTATCTCAGAAAATACTATCCGTAATGGGCTCAAAAGAGTGGTAAAAGCCTGAAAAGCCACCATAAAGAAAAAAAATGGAAAAAATGAAAACAAAAAATGGACGTGGTGAAAACCTGAAAAGGCATCTTGAGTAAAAAAAAAAAAAATTGAAGAATAAAAAAAAATTCTCCTAGAAGGAGCTTCCGATTCAAAACACTCAAATACAAACAAGTACTTGCAAATTCCAACAATACTGTACGAGCTGACCCTAAGGACGAAGACTCCTTTTATACCCTGCAGGTTCCCAACAGAACCAACTCAAAAAGATATGAGAGGGCGACATGAATGGAAAACTGAAGTGACTTCGATGGACCCTAAAGAACGTCGAGATTTCTCCAAGATGGAAGCCCAAAAAGAATCCAGAGAACTCTTCATGGACCCGCGAAGCATAGGATGAAAGCTTCAAAGGTAAATGACAACTTTGAGACTTTGAATTCTCACGATCCCACAAAGAAATCCTTTCATCATCTTTGGGTAAAGCATTATAAAGAAAATGACCACCAAAGGAGCCATACGTGGCAAAACTGTAGGGCCCGTACCTTTTGGAAATGCTTTTCAAATTAACTATTAAATCATCCATTTTAAAAAACAAAACCATTTTAGAAAGGACTTCCTCCATCACTACAAGATGTTAAACTATTAGTCAATCTGGCCTCGTTCTCGAAGCCAACAACTTTCTACGCCTATTATAAAGGCTTGAAATTAGCCAGGCGGGCCATGGTTGTATGAGTATAACTACTAAATACCACATATCAGAGATGGGTGAACCTCGCCAATGACAAATCTGGCTAGTCCAAGAGCTTTTTTCTCTCGACTGAATCCACTGAGGTAGAGGCAAGCTCATCCCTGTGTGCGTGTATGATGACCCAATAACCAAAAATTAGAGACGACTGAATGTGTAGAAATTTAGTTTGAAAAGTAGTGAAAAGAAAGTGTTCCACTATGCTTCGAAAAATAAAATCGCACACTTCTGATGAACAAGAACCCCCCAATAGGAGGAAGAAAAGCAAAGATCCCCAATAGAGGCAATAACATTTTTTTTTTTTTTTTTCAAACTCCCCATCATAGGGGAAAAGTTAAAAAATACCACACAACAAGGGTAGCAACATTTAAAATTAATAATAATAATTAAATTAAAAAAAATTATTTGGGCGACACGCTTTGTGTTGCCCAGCCTGTGGGGCCACACCACTTTTGCCTGGGCATTACTCGTGTCGCCCAATTCTTTTCTTTACAAAACCTTTTTTTTTTTTTAAACACTTGATTAAAAATTTTGTTTTTTTTTGGGGTGGGCGACACCAGCCGTGTCGCCCTCTGGTGTCGCCCAAATATTTTTGTCAAAATACATTTTTTTTATTCCTAGCATTTCCAGCAAAATACATAAAGTTTTTATTTTTTTTAAGGTGGGCGACACCTGCCGTGTCGCCCAGACCTGGGCAACACGCCTAGTGTCGCCCAAAACGTTTTTCTCAAAAAAATGCACCCACTTGTTTTTAGGGACTTCCAGGAACCAAATTTTGTTTTTTCATGTGTTTGTACAACTATTTTCAAATATTTTAATTAATTTTAATTAATTTTCAAAAATTTAAATCGCTCTATGGTGGCATGAGACTAAACTAACTACCAATCAATTTTCCAAAATATTAAAAAAAAAATAAAAAGCTCCTTGCTGGCATGAGCCTATACTGCCAACCAAAGCCAATTAAGTTCAACGTCAAACTTGTGCAACATAAATGAGCCGAGACAGGAAAACTGTCAAACTCGTGCATCGTAAAAGAGCCGAGACAGGTACCGTCTAGCCACGTATGACGCAAAAGGTTGGGTGTATCCAGGGCACAACCACCCTGTTCAATGAAAAAATGTTAAAGTAGGTCCCGTCTAGCCCCATAGGACATAAAAGGTCGAGTATCCAGGGCACAACCACCCTGTTCAATGAAAAAATGTTAAAATCGTGCGACGTAAAAGAGCTTAGACAGGTACCGTCTTGCCCCATATGATGCCAAAGGTCAGATGTATTCAGGGCACAACCACCCTATTCAATATAAAAATGTGAAAATCGTGTGATGTAAAAGAGTCGATACAGGTACTGTCTAGCCCCGTATGACGTACAAGGTTGGGTGTATCCAGGGCACAACCATCCTGTTCGATAGAAAAATGTCGAACTCGTGCAAGGTGAAAGAGCTAAGGCAAGTACCATCTAGCCTCGTATGACGTAAAAGGTCGGGTGTATCTAGGGCACAACCACCCTAATCAATGAAAGACATCAAACTTGTGTGGTGTAAAAGAGCCATGGCTGGTACCGTCTAGCCCCGTATGATGCAAAGGTCGGGTGTATCCAGGGCACAACCACCTTGTTCAATGGAAAAACGTCAAACTTGTGCTACGTAAAAGAGCCAAGGAAGGTGCCATCTATCCCCGTATGACGTAAAAGGGTTGGGTGTATTTTGTCTATCCCCGTATGATGTAAAAGGGTTGGGTGTATTTCGTCTATCCCTGTATTAAAGTAAAAGGGTCGGGTGTATGGTCCATCGCTACATGACACTAAACTTCTTAAAGGGCTCTATGGTTGCAGGACTTAAAACTGCGAACCAACCCTGTTTTTCGAAATATCTTTCTCTTTTCAAAATTTTCACTATATTTCTTGTGTTTTTAAAAACTTTAATTTCTTTGTTAAAATCCCAACCTGCCCTTGCTCAGGGTTCTATTTCAAATCTCCCTCTACTTTCAAATTTTCTAAAAACGAATTTTTAAAAAAAAGGAGCTTGGACACCCATATATGATGATTACCGCGTTGCTGCTTCGTCTTTCTCTTTAGAAACGACCAGACAAGTCTCTTCTCATAGAAAGCCTTTTCCTATAGACAACCTTAGGAAACCCTAAGGAAATCAAAGAAGATGACATGGTTAAAAATTTCAAACTGCAAAACCGCTGAAGTTAAGTGGCATGGCCAGAAAATCCAACTCGAGTTTCAAGCTTGCGTAACTCACCGACATCTCACGCCGAAAACCTTAAGAGGAAAAATGCCCTAGGTGGGTAATCTTTGATAGCGTAATGATTTGGAGGGATTAGTTGGTGTGCCCTCTGACCACATAACATTAGGATGAATTATCTTTGACGTTCACCTGCCCATTGAAGGATAGGGAATGCCTGAATGCCTACTTCTTTGCCACTCACCAATCCCTTGAAGGACAGGGAGTGCCAAAGAGGGGCAACTATAGACACCCCATTTTAAATCTGGTAAATTCTATGGTTTCTTGAACCCTTAGGACCACACTTATCTTAGTAAACCCAAATCCATAGTTCACACAACCTACCCTGTGACCCCGAACCAGTTTTCCTGCCAGGAACCTAGTAGAAACCCTGTTTTGATCCAGAATCCTGTAAACGCCCTGTTTTACCAAAACATTCATTAAAATTAGTAAAAGAATCTGTTTTGAACTGAATTTTCTTTGAGAGCTTCATAAGAGGTTGAGGAACGTACTTGAAATGAAAAATCTCAATTTGGAGGACTTTTGATTTGGGCTACACTACTATACTGGGTGAAGCGCCTGATGTCGCCCAGATTTGGGCGACACTACCAGTGTCGCTCAAATCCGTACCTTTTTTTTGATATGTTTTACTCGAGATTTGTTGGTTATGGATATATATCCTTTCCAAAAGGTCCTGGGCCCCTGGATATCCCTTTTTCGTGGCTACTTAAGGGCAGATGAAGTTAGAAACATAATAATAGACAGACTTCTCCTGAAAAGGCTGAAAACCCTAGGAAAGAGTTAGCTTCAGAAACCCTAGCCGCTTGAAAGCCTAACCTTAAGCCAAAAGCCTAGATCTCTAGGGCACAATGACCCTTGTTCTAAAACCATTTTTTAGGGCACAACAACCCTTCTACACTAGAGATTTGCTGGTCAACATTCGAATCGGAGAGGCAAAGAGGACGCTGGTGCTGATATGGGCGAGCCCTAGAAGGCTCGGGAGTTTCGAGCCATCCGACCAGGTTTGGTATGGTTTCTTATTATTTCTTTTTTTCTTATTTTACTGTTTTGATTCTATTTTATTTAGTTTGATCTATTAATTTTCTTTAAAAATTGTATTTGTAATTTCTTGGATCATGCTGACTCTGCCACAAATCTGAGAGTGGATTTGCGCGTTCTCGAGTAGATCTAGCCTCAGATCTGAATTCGATTTTTCCCACTTATTTACCACTTCTTTTACCACATCTTTTTCATTAGTTTAATGTGTCAAGATCCGAGGGATCTTCATTGTAAAATCAGTTAGATTTTGCCTCGTAAACAAGACCGTCTGAAGAGAGTGACTCCTTTAAGGAGGGTATACTTGTTAGACATTCAACGTACACTATTGCGTTCGGCCCGATCTTCAGGCAGTCTACCATGCTTTATGAAGTTAATAATGGGCTCTCTCCAATCTTCCACTTGCTTGACTTTCACACATATCGGGTCGAAGAAATCTGGTTTCTATTTTTTAATATCAGCTCCTTGACTTTGTGCCATTTCCTGTTCAGCTTTAATAACCTATTTGGTTGATAAACGTGCCCCAAATGGGTAAGGTGGGCACTCGAGAAAAAGGATTCTCTCATCATTCGCATCAACTTTGGTGCTCAGTTCAATGTGTCTCCACTCTGCCACCCAGATAGGCATGGGCCCTGATGAGGACAAGTGAATTGTAGCCCCAAGCTTTGCGAGTGCATTAGCTTGCGAGTTTAACCTCCTGGGGATGTGACTCAAGGATACATCATCAAACTGAGCCATATACGATTTTGTAGTATCGTGATAAGGCTTGAAAGTATCATTTCTCACGTCATAGATCCCCTTAAGCTGCCGAATAACCAACTCAGAATCACCATAGATATTTAGCTGCTCCAATTCTAGATCAAAGGCTATCTCCAACCCAATTATAAGAGCTTGATATTCTGCTTCTTTATGGAAACCGGCCGGCTTCGGTGAGAGCATTTCTTGGATCGCCTTGATCTTGAAATTGGCAATAAAGCTCTCCTTCTCTTCTAGAGACATATTTGCTGAGATGAAAGTGGGTCTAGGGTCGTTTTCATCCCCTAGATTTGTCTCCTTGAGTTCAACAATAGTGGCTTGGCTGCCTTCTTCCCATTCTTCTGGGCTTCCTATAACTCCTCATTATTGGCTTCAAAGGACTTCTCGTCAATCTCTAGTGAGGTTACCCATACTCCCAGCATTTCTTCTTCTAGTCAGGCTTTGCTATGGGACATGGTTCTTGCATCTTCATCTTGCTTGCCGACGAAAGGATCAATTTCGAGCTGAGCTGATGTATCTCGCCGAGGGATTCCATTCTAAGGTACCTGGGATGACTGTGACTCAGTGATTGTACAAACAACCAGTGCTTCATCAAGAGTTTCTTGATGTTCCCCTATGTCCTCCATGGGTCTAGGTACTGTGGTAAGTCGAGGGTCAGGTTTAAGTGGAGGACGTTTATTTTGGCCCATTGGCTGACTTGGTTGTGGAGTCATCTCGGTTTGAGTTGTCTAGGTGGCAGGGATTTGTTTTAGTGAAGTGGAGGTTTGAGGTTGAGGCGTAGGAGGTGGTTGGGTATAGGGGACCAGAGGCATCCCAGGGAGGTGGAGGATTGGTGAATTGTCAAGGGTATTTGAGCGAGGAAGGAGCTTAGGGAGCTTGAGGATGGGTAAATTATTTGGGGAATTCAGGCGAGGGAGAAGTGGTGAACTAGGAAACTTTAAGATGCCTAGCTTATGAGGTGGAGGTCGCATCATTTTCCTCGATCTCAGGCTCATTTTCCCCGTGCTGGGTGACGCTTATGAGATTTGCACCATGTGATAGACTTCCTAAGAATAGAAGCTCTGCCCTCTTGATTCTCTCAGCCTCTGCTCAAAGTCGAGCTCAGGAGGCCATTAGGGTTTTTTCGGCTTTGACTTCTTGCGCTTCCCAGTAGAAGAGGATGGCTCTGACTTGGCTCGCCCCACCAAGGCATCAACGACTGTTAAGAATGCAACTGCTCGAGCTAGCATCTTTCTTAGCCACCTCCGATGTGTCCTACTTATATTGGTTCCTTCGAGTTCTCTATCGAGGGCTTCAAAGTCTGGACATTCTCGAGTTGTACCTACAGAAGACATGGAAGATGAGGAGGGAGAAGAAGAAGAAGAAGAAGAGAAAGAAGGGTTAGTACGTGAGGGACCTTTAAGGTCATTCTCCTCATCAGACCGATTTGGCCAGCTTTTTATGTCATCACCGGAGTTGGACGTGTGCAAGGGGTCTTTTGGGTCTTTCCCCTCCTTAAACCGTTGGCCGGTTCTTTAAATGTTGTCACCCTCATTGGACGTGCCCCGAGTAAAGGATGGCCCAAGGATGTCCTCTTGGTGAGGTGAGGGAGTAGGGATAATTGCGCTGGGGATGAAGTCCTGTAAGGTCGGCAATGGGGGAAGAGGCTTGAGAAATTCTTGATCGACCAGTGGTTGAGGAATCTGGTTCCTTCGAGGAGGAGCCCTTGATGCTCGTCTCCTCCTGGTCTCCTTGGGAGGTGCTTGATACGTCTTGCTAGGTTCGTGAGCAGCCCTAGCTTGACGAACTGCCTCTCCTTTCAAGGACTTGAGTCTGCTTCACCCTTGGTAAACTCTCCATGAATGGGAAGTCGAGAGTTTAGCAGGATCAGGGACATCAACACGAGATTCTTGTACTGAAGCATTCTCGTGGGTGGGGATGCTATCTTGTGGATGATCTTCTGCGACGACGTAATGTGACGTCTTTGCACCTTCCTTGCGACAATGGCTTCGAACCCATAGCATTTGCTTGGCTTGTGGCCCCATATCTGGTGATACAGGCACCAATGATTCTCGGTTCCCTGAGAAAGGCGCTTGGGCTGCCTTGATGGATTTGGTGTGACGAGTCCCTGTTGGAGCATCATACAGAACAAAGCCTGAAGGAGATCCGATGGCAGCTCACCAGAAGAGTGCGAGCCTTCTCTTTCCGCCTGTACTGTCACCACGTGGGCAGCCTCAATTGCCCCGAATGCTCTCAGAAGCTCTTCAAGCTTTATCTAACCCTTCTAGATTAGAGTATCGATGATGTCTTTAAGTGTGTAGCATTCCTATGTAGGGTGGGTGGCTTATCCTCCGACGATAAGCACAGTAGTTTGCATGGGTTTCGAGACCAGCTTGATCAGGAAACTTGCTTTTAGGAAGCTCAATCATATTCTGTTCTAGTAATTACCGGAGTAGTGCGGGGAACCCATTCCTTTTAAAAAGGATAGACCTTATTCTTATGCCTGGCATAATCATCTTGATTAAGGTTTGCAGGTGGGGGTCCTCGGTTATATGATTGCTGCTGCTTACCTCCCTGAGGAGCTGTCTTTGTTGAGCCTACCACGTTGGAGAGGTCCAAAGTCTGAGAGGTAGCCTTCTTTGGATCTCTTACGGTGACATCCGCACTGATTACTCCTTTTTGCTGGTTACGCCGGGCATTGGTCCAAGAATTGCCATTGCCCTGGTTGTTTCATGAGCTCGCAGATTATTGTCGTGACCTGCTATGGTGACATGACAAACTCTCTATGTGAACTGACTTAAAGATTAGCTCAGACATGGAGGTCAGATTGGAGGCCTCAACATGTAGAGCGATCTTAGGTCGCATGTTTCGCACACAGGTTTGGACTACTTCCTTCTCAAGCATGGGATTAGGATGGTGAGTAGTCAGATCTCTCCACCTTGCTATGAATTGATCGACGAGTTCGTCTGGTTCCTGGGTCAAGGTGAGAAGCTCAATGGTTTGGACTTCTCTCTCGACCTCATAGAAGGATTGGTGGAATAATTTCTCCATTGAACTGACGGAGGAGGAGTATCCCATCAGCCGCTGTCTCTTGACATGTTGCCTAAAAATGCGTGATATGCTGGTGTGGGGATGTTGTACTATTGAACAGGGGAAACTTTCCTTTTTTGTAGTCTGAGGTAAACGTGACCTGATCAATGTAAGAGAGGTATGGCTTTTGGTAGAGCGTTGTACCCTGTATATTAGGGATCTGCCTGTTCTTCAGGCTATGGGTCACCATAATGCCGATGTCTGCCTATGAGATGGAGTGAGGGAGGGAATTGTCCTGTGAGCCAGGAGGAGGAGGCTGCCTTAGGGTTGCATCATCCGATTGATGGGAGTGGGCCCCATGATGGGATGCATTGACTGGGGACAACATGCTTTTCATGCGATCAATCTTCTCCATCATTGCACGCACCATCTGTTCGAATCTATCCATGCATTCTTCTTGAGAGTCGCTAGGTTCATTCACAACCATAACGCTAACCGTTTCTCTAGGGAGGTCAGCCTTAGATGCGGCTGAGGGCTTCTGAGCTTGGCGGGCTGCACGCGGCAGATTGGTCAGCAGGGGCTCAACATGCCCCGACTGAACTCGAGTCTTATATGCGGACCATGTGAGGACCGGTTCTCGATGGTCTTGGGACCGTAATTACTGGGTGGTCAAGTCATATTCTATGACGCTGACCATGGTGCAGGATTCACACACCTCTTCTTCAAGCCTTGTCATCTGGAGAGGGTAGAAGGGGTACTGGTGAAGAGGGTTATCGAGGCTGGCTGCCCTGACTGTTTTAATGGCTTTCTTGGTCAGGATTTGTAGACCCCTATCGTGCTTGGCTTTGAGACTTTGATGGTCCTCGTGCCAGAACTGCGATAAAAAATGCAGCTGATCGACCTTTCTTGCACAGGAGAGAGCCGTCTCCATTAGGTGAAGCAATGGGTGTGGGCCATGAACTGGGGTCAACCTGGGCCATAGAGGACGAAAGACTTGATCTCCCATCAAGTCTTTGCCCCGAGCTCTCTTATGGGCTCCAGAGGCATGACCGAGATGATGGGGCTGGTTCAAGATGGCACTCTGAGGGAAGGTCTTCGAGTACCAGTGCTTGAGATGTCCGCTGGGACGAGAAACAGTGGAGGGAGAAGGAATTGGCTCGCGATGATATCTGAGTAGGGAGCGAGAAGCGGTTCATGCACGCAACGCGTTGTGCCCCTTGAAGAAGGATGACGGGTGATTTTGGGGTCAGCCCGGGCTCGAACAAGTGGTCTGACCTTAGGAGGCCGAGGAATGCGAGCAGGTGTCTGTAAGAGAATAGGTGGAAGCCTGTGCCTCACAGGGTGTACTAGAGTGTGCTGAGAGAGAGGACGAGAAGGTCGTCTTCCATGTACTCGGGTTAGCGTAGTGATAGCGTTGCCTCGAGTGGTGGGATGCACATGCATGTGCACAGGTTTAGCCCGAAGGGGGCCTGATCCTGGACACTGACTCGAGGTAACATAAGGGCTGCCCCGAGGTGTGGGTCGAGTGGATGACCCACGAGCCTTTATGTGTGTGCGAGAGGTGGAGGCCCCATGATCACCACCGCGATGTGTCAAGTCTCTAAGCATAAAGACTCGAGGTGGTAGAGCAATGTGGGGGGTAGCCTTGCGGCGACCCACAGGAGCAACGACAACTTCCTTGCCTTTTACAGAAAGGGATTGGGCAGCTTTTTGGTGTGCCTCAGCAATACGACTGGCAAGTGACTTTTTGGTGACAGGGTGCATGCTGTGAGTGATAGCAGATGTGCTACTAATGCAGAGTGCTTTAGTGGGGGTTCCACCAGTGCTAGGAGTTGGGGAGTTAGGGACCTTTAAGTTCGTCCTCACACCTATTCAGATTAAGACTTCGTAGCTAGACACTGGATCTTTGCTCAAAAGGAAAGTTGGGAACAAAGTTCGAGGAACTTGTTCCCAAGGGAAGCTCATGAATGTGGGGATGAGAAAATCCTCGATCCGGATGAATGGGTTAAGAAACCCAGAATACATGTGTGTGAAATACATAAAACAAAGGAGAGACTAGCCAAACAAGGTCGATCTGACAAAGGGGTAGTAAGTCCCCAGTAGAGTCGTCAAGCTGGTTAGGTGCCTCTATCTCGCCCTTCGTGTCGGGATGACCTGGTGGCACGTGCCTCGGCTTTCAAGGGAACTCGCGACTTGAAATCGCTCTCTCGGGAACCTCGCTAAGGAGCAAGGGCAGGTATACCAACCAGTGAGAGAGGAATTTAACGTGAGGCGGGACACACCTCACCTGGGTCTGTGACTCACTTGGGCTAACTCGCGTGGGTGCCCTCTTAGATCACGACAGAAAGCCCCCCAGTCCTTCAACTGGTTCAAAATCGCCTCTCATGATCTGTACTCTCCTGTTTCTACGATCACACACATGGTTAGTTTTACAAGGCAGGTGGGCCAACATGCCTCACCTTGTCTTTGGGCGAATGCACACAGGCATGCGCATTCAAAGGAAGAAGGAAATAATACGAGGATAGAGATTGTGGTGATGAAAGGAGAAGAAAGAGGTAGAATAGAGGAAAGAGAAGAGAAGAATTTGACGAAGTGGCTAGACTGACATAGTGGATAGACCAATAAGTGGATAGACCAATAAGTGGATAGACCTATAGTGGTAGCAAGATGGTTACGGTAACTCAGACCGGCATGACAGTAATACTGCTCCACGACAATACTATCATGATAGTGCTAGACATAGCCTCCCTTGGTCAAACGAGAGAAAAAGAGAGTATGAGAAGAAAAGAGAAGAGAAAGAAAGGAGAGATAAGAGAGGAGAAAGAAAGAGAAAAAAAGAGGAAAAAGAACAATAGAGGAGAAGAGAGAGAAAAAGATGAGAGATTAAGAGAGAAGACATAATAGCGAGAAGAAGAAAAGAAGAAGGGAATAGAAGAGAGGAGAAGAGAGAAGAAGAAAAAGAAAGGAAGAGCAGAGAAGAAAGAAAGAAGAGCGAAGAAGAAGAAAGGAAGAAAAGAGAAGACAGAAAGAAAAGAAAGGAGAGGGAAGGAGAGTGAGAGAAGAAGAGTGAGAAAGAAGAAGAGAAGAGCCAAGAAAGATGAGAGAGAAGGAAAGAAGAGAGTTGAAGGAAGAGAGAGAAAGAAGAGAGGGAAGGGAAAAAACATGGACATTGATGAGGTCCTGCTGTTCATGATCGAGGAAAGAGTAGAAATCAGAAGCATGGACATCTATAGGGTTCCGCCATCCATGATAGGAGAGAGAACGAGAAAGAAGCATGAACGATGATGGGGTTCTACCATCCATGATTGAGAAGAGAGAAGACAGTCAAAAGCATGGACAGCGATGGGGTTCCACCGTCCATGACAAAAGAGAAAAAGGAAAAAGAAGCATGGACAACGATTGGGTTCCGCTGTCCATGACTGAGTTGAGAGAAGAAAGTCAAAAGCATAGACGACAATGGGGTTTTGCCGTCGATGACTAAGGAGAGAGAAAGAGAAAGAAGCATGGACGGCGATGGTGTTCCACCGTCCATGACAGAAGAGAGAGGGAAAAAGAGAACATGGACGACGATGGGGTTCCATCGTCCATAATAGAGGAGAGAGAGGAAAAAGAAACATGGACGATAATGGGGTTCCACTGTCCATGACAAAGGAGCGAGAAAAAGAGAACAAAAAAGGCACGATCAGCAATACGCATCGCTGTGTGTGTTGAAAGGGACTCAGACACGACTTGACCTGCCACTTTGGGAAATGGTCCCCTTCAATATCTTTGTTAGAAAACAGAGGAAGAAATGTGGTGTGCGGCGATGAGCATCGCCGTGCATGGCATGGAGAAAGAGGATGTCATGCTTGACGCTAGACACCACCATGCATGATTGGAGAGAAGAGAGAAGGAAAGAACATAGAGAATAAGAAAGAGAAGAGAGATTAGGAAAGAGAGGAGCGAGAAAGGAAGAAAAAGGGAATGAGAGAGGAAAGAGGAAGAAGGAAAGAGAAGAGAGGAGAGAGAAGAGAGACACGTGCGATAATGGTTACTACCTTACGCGTTTGAGGTAGAGAGGAAGAAAGAAGAGGAAGAGAGAAGAAAAGAGAGAGGAGAGAGGAGAGAGAAAGAAGAAGAGAGGAGAGAGGAGAGAGAAGGAAGAAGAGAAAGAGAGAGAAGAGAGGAGAGAGAAAGAGAAGGAGAGAGAAAGATGAGGAGATAGAAAGTTACCTTCATCGAGGGGTAACTGACGTTTTCTTCTCTCTCCTCTTTCTCTCTCTCTTGGACATGCCCACAATTTTAATGTAAAACTCTCAAATTTTATTCATGAGATTGAAGCATGAGGGAAGCCCATTACAATTAGTTTTAGCACGTATTTATAGAATTAGGCCCAAACATAGGTGGATGCCCAAAATCTAGCCTAATTTATGATAATTACAATTTAATTGAATTAAAGAAAAATCTAAAAATTGGTGTAAAATGACGGTTTTGTCCCTACCCAAACAATACACGAAATTCCAAAACAGTTCTTGCTGCTACCCCAGAGCATGTGTGATCTTCCATGAATGATTCGGGGTTACCCAAGCGCCCATTTGGCCGAAAGATGGTTACTTTCTTGTTGGGCTCGGCATGACGATTGATTTGGTACCAACTTCGAATCACGCATCGTGTTTTTAGGTCACGATCATACAACTTGAAATTTGTATGAATCTTGGAAACTTACGATCGATAGTCTGCTCTTTTCTTGATGGATTTCTTTGATTCCTTCGCTGAATCAAACTGAGTATGTTGTCATGATCGCATTACAATAAACGCAGCTCGATTTCCTGCCCGAATGAAGATTTGCCATCTTCGGTTTTTTGTAGGAATCTGTAGCATATTCGACGCCTTTGTGTGCCGAATCCAACTGTTCATCACACACAAGGTTTAGACCAAACATAGCCTCGGACATTATGGATGCGATGAAACTGGTTTCGCGCGGATCAAGTACACGAGCGCCAAGATACAGCCGCTTGAGTGGGTCGTGCTACTGCTGATTTTCCTGCAACTTTTATCTTGAACTGCCAACTTCTCTCTAGCCTTTCTCCCTGCTCGAACATCGTCACTGGGCGTTCCACATATCAAAAATTTTGCCTTGATGAGACGAACATGCTCACAAAATTTGAGCACGATCTGGCTCGTAACAAGGGAGAAATGTGTCACCGAAGTTGCTGCTCGTGACTATGCAATCCCATCTCCTTTAATGGAGAGTGGTGCAGGGAGGCCTCATGGGAATGGCGTGCAGCCTACCCCTTTTTATTGTTTCACTCATAACTTTGTCCTAAAGCGTATGTTTAAATTCAAAACTTGACCCTTGGGGGTTTTCCATCGTGTTGGATCCAATGACAGTGCTCCCATAGCCATTTGACTGACCAAAAATAGAGTTCTATTTACAGGGTCCATTTCAGGGTGCTAGAGCTTGATTTTTCCAAAACTGTTTCTTTGTCTACACTGCCTTAGACATGTCGGATTGGGACGAGACTTGGCAGGTGGCCGTTTGGAGTCCTTACGAAGATTCTATTCCGTTCTGGGGCAATTCTAAGACTGTAAAAAATTACATTGTATGTCAGGGCCTTATTGACCGACTTTTCTTTTATTCTACATCGAGGACCCAAGGTGCCGAAAAATGTCTTCAAACACCTATCACCATCTATGTTCTCTCTTCTCCTCTTTCCTGTCATGGACGGTGGAACCTATCACTACCCATGTTTTCTTTTTCTCTTTTTCTCTCATCATGGATGGCGTGACCTATCACTGTCCATATTCTCTCGTTCTCTCTTTCCCTTGTCATGAACGACTAGTCAAATCACGTCCATGTTTCTTTTTCCCTCTTTCTCTCTCTTCTGTCATGGATGATAAAACCCCATCGCCATCCATGCTTCTTCCCTTTTTCTCTCTCCATTGTCGTGGACGGTGAAACCCCATCGCCGTCCATGTTTATCTTCTTTCCTATCTCTCATATTTCTCTTTTCCTTTTCTCTTTCTTTCTCCTTTTCTGTCCATCCATGCTTCTTTCCTCTTTCTCTCTCCTCTGTCATGGATGGTGGAACCCCATCGCCATCCATGCTTCTTCTTCTTCCTGCTCCTCTATCATGGACGGTGAAACCCCATCACCGTCCATGTTTCTCTTCTTTTCTCTCTCTCATCTTTCTCTTTTCCTTTCCTCTCTCTTCTTTCTCCTTTTCTCTCTCTTCTTTCTTCTTTTTTCTCTCTCGTCTCTGTTCTATTATCTCTCTCCTTTCCTCTTTATTCTCTTTCTTCGTTCTTCTCTCTTCTCTCTCTTCTCTCTTCTCTCTTCTTTCTACCTTCTCTCTCTTCTTTCTTCTCTTTCGCCCCCTCTTTTATCTTTTCTCTTTCTTTCTTCTCTCTCTTCTTTCTTCTCTTTTTCCCTCTATTCTCACTTTTCCCTTTTTTTCTTCTCTCTTCCTTCTTTCCCTCTCGTTTGACCAAAAGACAGGCTAAGTCTAGCACTACCATGGTAGTCTTGTCATCGAGCAGTATTGCCGCCGTGCTGGTCTGAGTTACCATGCCCATCTTGCTCCCACGATAGACTCACCATCGTGCCAGGTCGGTTGGTGTTGGTTCTATTGTCGAGTTGTATTGCCGCCATGTCGGTCTGAGTTATCGTACTTGTCTTGCTACCACGACGGGTCAATCACTGTACTGGTCTAGCTACTGTGTCAGTCTAGCCACTTGATCAAATTCTTCTCTTCTCTTTCTTCTATTTTATCTCTCTCTTCTCCTTTCATCACCCCAATCTCTATCCTCTTATTCTTCCCTTCTTCTTGTGAATGTGCACGCCGATGTGCATTCGCTCAAAGACAAGGTGGGATCCCGTGGCCCACTTGTATAATTAACCATGTGTGTATGATCACAGAAATAAGAGAGTACAAGTCAAGGGAGGCGATTTCGAACTAGTTCAAGGACTGAGGGGCTTTCCGTCGTGATCTAAGAGGGCACCCACATGAGGCAACTCGAGTGAGTCATGGACCTAAGTGAGGTGTGTCCCGCCTCACATTAAATTCCTCTCTCACCGGTTGGTGTACCTGCCATTTTTTTCTAACAAGGTTTCCAAGAGAGCGGTCTCAAGTCCCGGTATCTAGCTCCCAGGTCTTAACCTGGATACGTGTGAGAAGGGACTTAAAGGTCCCTAACTCCCCATCTCCTAGCTCGGGTGAACCCCCACCAAAGCACTTTCCATTGGTAGCACATTTGCTACCACTCACAACACTCACCCTGTTACCGGTACATCACTTGCCGGTCGTATTGCTGAGGTACGCCGAAAGGCTACCCAATCCCTTTCTACAAAAGGCAAGGAAATTACAGTTGCTTCTGTGGGTCGCCGCAAGGCTACCCCCCACATTCCTCCACCACCTCGAGTCTTTATGCTTAGAGGCTCAACTCATCGAGGTGGAGACGCTGGAGCCTCCACCTCACGCACACACCCTAAGGCTCGTGGGTCATACACTCGAGCCACACCACAACCCTTGTGTTACCTCAAGTAAGTGTCTAGGATCAAGCCTCCTTGGGTCAAAACCTGTACATGTGCATGTGCATCACACCACTCGAGGCAACGATGTCGCTACGCCAACCCGAGTACTTGGAAGATGACCCCCTCGTCCTCCCTCTCAGCACACACTAGTGCACCCTATGAGGGACATGCTTCCACCTGTTCTCTTACAGACACTTACTCGCAGTTCTCGGCTTCCTAAGGCCGGA
The DNA here is from genome assembly GCF_054954075.1 of Amborella trichopoda. NCBI lineage: Eukaryota > Viridiplantae > Streptophyta > Magnoliopsida > Amborellales > Amborellaceae > Amborella > Amborella trichopoda. The sequence continues at coordinate 25,705,981 of NC_142342.1, forward strand.
CCAACTATTCGAGCCCGGGCTGACCGCCAAGTCACCTGTAATCCTTCTCCAAGGGGTGCACATGAGCTGCCTTCACAGACCACTCCTCTCTTCTGACTCAGGCGCCGTCATGAGTCGATCCTTACCTCGCTTGCCCCATCCCTTTTGGGCAAGAACCTCGAGCCATGGCACTCGAAGACTTTCCCCAAGAGTACCATCTTGAGCCAACCCCATCAGCTCAATCCTGTCTTTGGAGCCCATAAGGGAGCTCAGGGCAAAGACCTGATGGGAGATCAAGTCCTTCGTCCTCCCTGGCCCAGGTTGACCCCAGTTCCTGGCCCACACCCATTACTTCATCTGATGGAGACGGCTCTTTCTTGCACAACAAAAGGCGACCAGCCACAATCCCAATCGTAGTTCTGTCATGAGGTCCATCAAAGCCTCAATGCGAAGCGCGACAGGGGTCTGCAAATCCTCACTAAAGAAGCCACTAAAACAGTTGGAGCACCCAGCTCCGATGACCCTCTTCACCAGAAGCCCTTCTACCTTCTTCAGATGACAGAGCTCGAAGAAGAGGTTCGAGTATCCTGCATGATGGTTAGTGTCGTAGAAGATGACCTAAACACCCAGCAGCCACGGTCCCAAGACCGTCGAGAACCGGTCATCTCGTGGTCGACATATAAGACTCGAGTTTAGTCGGGCATGCTGAGCCCTTGCTAACCGATCTACACACGACCTGCCAAGCTCGGAAGCCTTCAACTGCACCTAAGGCTGACCTCCCTGAAGAAATGGTCAGCGTTATGGTTGTGAATGAACCAAAATGACTACCAAGAGGAGTGTATGGATAAGTTCGAACACATGGTGCATGCCATGATGGAGAAGATTGACCGCATGGAAAACATGCGATCTGTAGCTAATTCGCCCCACCATGAGGCAAATTCCCAACCCCTGGCAAATGCGGCTCCAAAGTAGACTTCCCCACGGGCTTCGCAAGACAGCTCTGCCCCTCGAATGTTTCTATAGGTAGACATCGACGCTATGGTAGCCCACATCTTAAAGCATAGATAGATCCCAGGAATGCAGGGGACAACGCTTTACCAAAATCCATACCCCTCCTAAATTGATAAGGTTATGTTTCCCTCGAATTACCAAAAGGGGAAGCTTCCCCTGTTCAGTGGTACAACATCCCCGCACCAGCATATCAAACATTTCCAAGCGGCATGTCGAGAGACAGCGGCTGATGGGAGACTCCTCCTCCTTCAGTTTGTTGAAACTCTTGATGGCTCAGCCTTTCAGTGGTATGCTCAACTTCCCCAAAATTCAGTACATACTTGGGAAGAAATGGATCGATTGTTCTACCAGTGCTTTTATGAGGTTGAAAGAGAAGTTCAAACCATCGAGCTTCTTGGTTAGGTGTCTCGATCTCACCCTCCGAGTCAGGATGATCGAGTGGCACTCATCTCGGGTTTCAGGGAAACCCGAGACTTTTTGAGATCGCTGTCTCAGGAACCTCATTTGAGAACAAGGGTAGGTATTACCAACCGATGAGAGAGAAATTTAAGGTGGGTTCGGGACTTACTCAGACTAGCATGTGTGGGTGACCTCTTAGATCACGAAGAAAGCCCTTCAGCAGTAAAACTGGTTCGAAATCGCCTCCCTTGGCTTGTATTCTCCTATTTTCTCAATCACACATATATGACAAATGTTACAAGACAGGTGGGTCAAGGGACCACACCTTCCCTTCAGGTGAGTGTACACAGGTGTGCACATTCAAAGGATGAGAAGAATGGGAAAATGAAGATTGGGGTAAGAAGAATTCGATCGAGTGGTGAGACCGACTCAATGACCTGACTAGTTGGTAATTGACCTGTCATGATAGTAAAACGGGCTCGGTAGCTTAGACTGGCTCAATAGAGTTACTATTAGAAAACTATAGCAATGCCGACTAACTAGACACAATGACTTGTCTGTCATGACGATAAAGCGGACACTATAACTATGATCGGCACAATCAACATTACAGTTAAGTGACAAAACTACCATTGAAGGCCAATCTCAATCATTCTTGATCAAAGGAGAGAGTAAAAGAAAGAAGAGAGATCAGAGAGAGAAATAAAAGAAGAGAGAGAGACAAGGAGAGATAAAAGAACAAGATAAAGGAGAAGAAGAAACAGAGTAGGATAGAAAACCATGAGAGAAGAAGAAGAGTGAAAGGGAAGGAAAGGAGGAGGAGGAAGCAAACGAGAATGAGATGAGAGGGAAAACTCAAACAACGATGGCTTCTACTGACAATGAAAGAAGAAAAGAAAGAGGGAGAAAACCAGCCGACAATAGGCTTGCGCAGGCTGTGACAAAGGAGAAGAAAAAGAGAGGAACCCAACTAGCGCTAGACTTACGCTGGTTGTGACAGAAGAAAAGAAAGAGAGAAAACCCAGTCGGCGCTAAGTTTGTGCCGGTTATGACTGAATAAAAGAAAAGAGAAAGAAAACCTAGCCGGGGTTAGGCTTGCACCGGTTGTGACAGAAGAGAAGAAAGAGAGAGAAAACCTAGCTAGTGCTAGGCTTGTGCCAGTTGTAATAGAAGAGAAGAAAGAGAGAGAAAACCCAGTCAATGTTAAGCTTGCACAGGTTGTGATAGAGCAGAAGAGAAGAGAAAGAAAGAGAGAAACTCGGCCGGTGCTAGGCTTGCGTCGGTTGGGCTATGACCTAGCTCACTGTTCATGTCTCAGGAGCAGGAAGGCATCACAACAGGTGATAGGTCCGCCATGCATGAATGGAGAAAGAGAAGTAGGGAATGATGGACATGATATACCAGAGGAGGAAGAGAGAGAAAGAGATAAATATGAAAAGAATAGAGAGATGAGAAAAGAGGGGAGAGAGAAAGATAGAGATGAGAAAAGAGAGGAGAGAGAAAGATAGAGATGAGAAAAGAGAGGAGAGAGAAAGATAGAGATGAGAAAAGAGGAGAGAGAATAGAGTGAAAAGATGAGGAGAGAGAAAAGAGTGAAAAGAGGAGGAGAGAGAAAGAGGGGGGAGAGAGAAAGAGGGGAGGAGAGAGAAAAGAGGGGAGGAGAGAGAAAGAGGGGAGGAGAGAGAAAAAAGGAGGAGAGAGAAAATTACCTTATCGAAGGGTACCGACCCTTTTCTTCTCTCTCCTCTCTCTCTCTCTCCAAGATGCACCCACGAACTCAAGCAATAAGCAAAATTTTATTGAATCCTTAAAAGACTCTGATTAGTCAAGGGGTCCCAGCTGGAATCACCTTGTAAGGGGTCTTAGGAAACCAAACTGGGAGTCGAGTGAGGGAAGAAATCCATGCAGCATCTAATACCAATTCCCACAACTTGAATTGAGATAACCCTGAGGTCCAACAATCTCAAGACCAAGACCCACCTAGTCTAGGGGATCCAACCCTACCTCGAGTCACTGCGGTACAGCTCATGATGTCCTGAAAGAGGAAGAGGTGTCGACCCAAACCGACCCTTAGGTGAGATAGGTGTCCAAGCTACTCTCAAAAGTCTAGTTGACCTATGTTACACTATTCACGCCCCAGCTCACGGGACAATGCCAAACCAACTAAGTGGTATAGTTCAACCCTTAGCACAACCGAGTCAGTTCATTCTTCAATTGGTCCCCCTAGTTCATCCGGTCCAACAAACCGTGCAATTTCTGCAATCGGTAGTGATGCCTATGGGTTAGTACCCCTAGTGATCGAGATTCATCAATCTCAGGCCCATGCAAGCCAACATATACCCCAAATCTCGAATCATCATCCACACTTGGGAACCCACCAACTAGTGGGCCTACAGTCATGACAAACACCCAATAAGAAGGCACTTTAAAAATGATGCAGGATATGCTCGTAAGAATGGGAATGCATGTTATTCTACCCCAAAGGCTTATGCCTTGAAGGCATGGAGGACCTTCCCTTGGGATTTGTTATCCCAGAATTTAGAAACAAGTTTAACGAGAAGAGCGATCTAGATGCTCACGTCAACCCGTATCTCCTCTCCGTGAGAGCTTTGTGAGACAGACCTAACCAATCGAAGGCCATATTTTCACAAACATTGACTAGGGAGGCCTTGAACTGGTATCAAAGAATAATGTCCACTCAATAACACATCACTCTAGACTAAATGTTCACCTTATTCGTTTCTCACTATTGCGGATCGACACCAAGATCTATCTCCCTTGGGCGAGCTCAGTGCAACGAAGCAAAATCCAGAAGAGACCTTCGAGGATTTCATCCGTTGATTCTGTTAGGCGGCAATTCGGGTCATATACTGCCCACTGACAAACCCAGCCAAAATCTCTATGGCCTTGGAAAATGCTGCTCCTGAATACAGGACCTTTTCCAGCCAAGGTCTTATCCCCCACTCTTTCTACTCCATGATCGAGCAGGTGGCATGAAATGAAAGGGCGAGAGGGACACCCCTCAGTACTAAGCCCGATAACAAACCCATCACAACTCCCTAGAATAAAAATAAGAGAAACGGTAAGGGGAAAGCTTCCGGTCAAGTTAATGAAATTGTCATCAACGGACCGGCTCAAGGTTCAGCCACCCAGCACAACAATAGGAACCAAAATCGAAGGGGTTAGCCTAGACCTAACGCTGAAAGTAACATTCGAAGGTGAGGACCACTTCACCCCTCTCAAAGACCCGTTAGAAAAGGTGCAAGAGCTGTTGCTGGTAAGAAACATGGTTCATCTCCCTCCACCATTTGAACCAACATTTGAAGTTAAGGATAAGACCAGATGGTGCAAGTGGCATTGGAACAATGCCCATGATACTCAAAACTGTTCTACTTGAAGTGGGTGATTCAAGGGTTGATTGATAGGGGCGACATCACTGTCAAACCTAGAAATCAACCTGCTGAAGAACCTAATCAAAAGATGGGTATCATCACAAACCCTCTCCCAAAAATACGGCCACAACGACCGAAGAAATGGGAGCTCCGAGTATCTCAAAGGAGGATGTTATCATTCACATGATTGAAAACAGAGACGAAGAAGATGATCCTAGCCAATTCATATTTGCTTGTGACCTTCATCTCCATGAAGTTGAAGAAAATCTTTTGAGTCTTCTTGGAGGAAACTCTTCATCCCCGAACTTTGATGATCCTTCTAAGTGGGACCAGTATGACGAAGATGATGCCCTCGAGATTAACATGGTCAAATTTGAAGAAAAGGGATCATCTTCTAAACAAAGGGCCAACACCCCAAGGTCTCCCATTACTCTCTCTAGGGCTGACCCTATCCAGCTTCAGGTTGGCGAAGTTGATTCCTTAACCTGAAGAGGTCGAGTGTTCAAACCCATCCAATTAATGGTGGACACACTTGATGAAAGAATGGGAGCCACTTCAATATCCAAACCACCAGCAGGAGTTGCAGATCATGAACCTAATAAAAGAACTCAAGGATCTGCAACCCCCTATGATCTACCGACTCATCTTGAGAAGATCCAGGCTCAAATCTCCATGTTGGAGCTACTCGTCAACTCACCAGCACATAGAGCGCAAGTTGAAAAGGTTCTTATTAAGACCCACATCCCAAGCAACACACAACCGGATGAGTTGTGCAGTGTGATCAACAAACTAATGGCACCAACGCCAATTGTGTTCACGGACGATGACATCTGGGTCAGCTTCAACCGTTTTCATGTCCAACTTTTGCACATCACTGTTTTCATGTAAGGATATGAAATACGGAGAGTGCTTGTTGATAATGGGGCATCCCTAAACATATGCCCTATGAAAACGGTGAAGCAGATAGGCAAAAGCCCGGATGATTTAAAGTCGTGACAACTAACTATCGCTGTGTACAATGGGACCAAGAGACAAGATGAAGGCTTACTGCCTCTCACACCTAAGATCGGCCCTGTCGTCCAAGTGATAAAGTTTTATTTCTTAGACATGAAACCTTCATTCAACATGTTGCTAGGAAGACCATGGTTGCAGGAAATCCTCGTGATCGCCTCTATGCTCCATCAATGCATTAAATTTCTGATGAGAAATGGCGTCGTGAAAGTATTCATTGAACCCCCTGCTTTCCACAATCTTAGCATACATAACGGGAAGCTAGCCATAGGGGTCGAGCTTGGAGAAATCCCACTCGCTTCCTTTGAGCAAGCTGATTGTGCCACCTTATGCCTAGAGGCCGGTGACCTGATCCTCAAATTTTGTAAACTTCAGCATTGATGGAGGACATCATCGAATGCCAACATCGATATGGTTTTGGGTCCCTCGAAGCTTGGCACATGCTCCTCTCCCAAGGCTTCCAACTAGGCCAAGGCTTGGGGAGTCAAGAGCAAGGTGTAACAGAGGCGATTTCTGAATCACCCCAAACCAAAACTGAAAATGGGGATCAAAGTGGACTCAGGTGTCCTCTCACTTTATTTTAGAGCTGAATGAAGCCTTCTAGCTATCCAGGCTTCGTAACTGGAGGCATTCAAAGCCTCGATCCTCTCGATGCCTGTCTTTCAAAACGGCCAAAGGTGATCCTTGATTCTCCATCAGGGAATAATTCTTCTTCCACATCTCAGCACACAAGAACCGGGAATGGAAGACCTTTTCGCTGATATGGATTTGAACATATGCACGATCAGCTCTAACATAGCCAAGCGTACTCATCCCCTTATCCAAACATAGGAACGAAATTGGTCGATCACTCCTCTATCTCGAGAATCGCTGGAAGCATACCAGCGGCAACTTCAAGTCCCGATGCTAAAAAACGGATAGGCGCAAGGTGGCCATCTAATCACCCTACGCATCCGGTCCCCAAACTTTCTCTTGAACACCGCTTGTGACATTTCAAATACTGTGGAAACTTCAAAACGTGATAAAACTGATAATAATGAAAAAGAATTTTAAAAAATGGTGCTCACTCAAGATAGCCTAATAATGATGCATAATACCCAAGACGATGGATTTGACGACCAAGATGAAGATCAAGAGAGCCAAGAGTCTGAAGAAATCTCTCAACATGAGGAACTTACTTCTCATGTTGAGCAATTCAAGAAGAGGTTTGATGGTGACCCAACGGCTATCATCGAAGAGACGATTGACGTGAAGCTAGGAACTGAGAACGACCCAAGGTTAACCAAGATTGGAGCCTCCTTATCTTTTGAGGAGCAGGAAAATATGATTTCCTTTCTCAAGGAATTTCGTGATGTCTTCACCTGGTCATACAACGATATGCCAGGGTTAGATCCCACTTTGGTGCAACATCACCTAATATTCAACGAAGTAGCAAAGCCTGTAAGACAAAAAATCCGACGTTAAAAGACCCTACTTGAGATCAAAATCAAAGAAGAAATCGACAAGCTGCTCAAGGCAAGATTCATTACTCCCGTTGATTGCTCAGAATAGTTGGCCAGCATAGTGGTCGTACCTAAGAAAGACGGGAGGATCCAAGTGTGTGTCGATTACAGAGACCTCAACAGGGCATGTCCCAAAGACAATTTTCCATTACCAAACATAGATGTCTTGCACGACAACATTGCGGGTCACGAGATGTTGTCATTCATGGACGACTTCTCGGGTTACAACCAAATCCTCATGGCAGAAGAAAACCAAGCCAAGACATCATTCATAACGAAATGGGGAACCTACTGCTACAAAGTCATGCCCTTTAACCTAAAAAACCCAGGAGTAACTTATCAATAGGCAATGACTAGCATCTTCCACGACCTAATGCATACCATTATGGAAGATTATGTCAACGACATCCTGGTCAAGTCGAAGACCAGGTCTGATCATCTCACCAGCCTGAGAACCATTTTTGAAAGACTCCGGAAACATCAAATCAAACTCAATCCACAGAAATGTGCCTTTGGAGTTGAATCCAGCAAATTACTAGGATTTATAGTAAGCCCGTCCAAAATTCGAGGAATCACTGAAATGCCTCCTCCCTGAAATATCAGAGAAATCTGTGGGCTTCAAGGTCGCATACAAGCCATAAGGAATTTTATTTCCCAACTGGCAGACAAGTGCAAACCATTTAATAGACTCCTTAAGAAAGATACCCCATTGATATGGGATAATAAATGCAGAGAGGCATTCGACTAAATTAAGGAGTACCTCACTAAACCTCCCATCCTTAGCCCTCCTTGTTCAGACAAACCCTTATTCCTATACATGTCAGTGAAAGACAAAACCATGGGGGCAATGTTAAGACAATATAATGACCATGGAAAAGAACAAACGATATATTATATCAGCAAAACCAAGTTCAACTATGAGACAAGATACACGGATGTGGAGAAGCTCTACATAACACTTGTGTGGGCCAAGCAGAAACTAAGACATTATGTCTTATCTCATTCAGTCAAGCTCATATAAAAAATTGACCCACTCAAGTACCTATTGGAGAGGCCAGTCCTCAACGGACGCTTGGCGAAGTGGAGAATGATATTGAGCGAGTTCGAGATCGAGTATGTCACTCAAAAATCTGTCAAAGGACAAGTCATTGCTGACCACTTAGCCGAACACGCACTGCCAGACAACATTCTCTTCAACACGGATCTCCCTGATGAGAACCTCTTCACAATTGAGGACAAAATTTGGGAACTATACTTCGACAGTGCAAAAAACAAATACGGGTCAGGTATAGGAGTCATACTATGCTCACTCGAGAAGATTTTAATTCCAATATCCATCAGATTGAATTTCTCATGTACTAATAACATCGCTGAATACGAAGCCTTGATAGCTGGGCTGGAGAATGCCATGGGAATGAAAATCCAGCACATACGAGTGATTGGTGACTCCTTACTCGTAATAAACCAAGTTCAAGGGATTTGTAAAGTGAAAGAAGAGAAGTTAAAACCCTATTAAGAAGAGGGGAAAAGATGATTCCATTCTTTAAGAAAATCACCTTTCAGCATGTAACTAGGGAAATTGATTCACCGACATCCTTGCAATCCTTGCTTCAATAGTCGATATTCCTCCAAAAATCACAACGCTGCCATTCTACATCAAAAACAAACATGACCCTTCCCCACCAAAGATTGGAAAAGAAATAGATCAAGAAAATGAGAATGATGGGGAAGTGTCATTCATGGCTTCACATGCACTAGTCAAAGCGAAACAGTGGTTCCATGTTGTTCTGTCCCTGCTAAAGGATGGTTTATACCCCAAAGGAGTCACCAAAAAGGATAAAGAAGCCCTTCGAACATTTTCTATGGGATTCTTAGTAAGAAGTGATCTCCTATTCAAAAGGTCCTTCGATGGCATCATTCTACGATGTCTCGATCAGCCAGAAATTGACCAAGTGCTGACAGAGTTGCACAATGAAGGAGGTCATTCTAAAGTAGTTGCCTTAGCTCAGAAAATCAGGCGTCAAGGCTATTACTGGACCACCATGGCTGAAGACTGCTGAAAGTTCGTTAAGAGGTGTCCCAAATGTCAACTCTATGAAGACCTCATTCATGCATCGTCTGTATCAATCAATTCAACACCGCCCTTATGGCCCTTCGCCATGTGGGGACTTCATATCATTGGAATGATATCACCAAAAGCCTCAAATGGCCACCGTTTTATATTAACAGCTACATAATACTTTACTAAATGGGTCGAGGCCGCGTCATTTGTTAAAATCGAAGGCCAACATGTTGCCTGTTTCATATAGAATATCATCGTATTCAAATTTGGAGTTCCTGAGTCAATCATCACTGACAACAGATCCAATCTCAAAAATGGGAAGGCCGCTAAGGTGTACAAAAAATTTGGGATAACACAGAAATTCTCCACACCTTACTACCGTCAAGGAAACGGACAAGTAGAGGCCACAAATATGGGACTTCTCAAAATCATAGGCACAATAATAGAAGGTGCGAAAGATTGGCACGAAAAGTTAAATGACGCGCTATGGGCTTCCCGGGCAATTGAGAAGACTCCTACTGACATGAACCCATACTCATTGGCGTATGATATGGAAGCAGTGCTACCTATCTAAGTTGAGATACCATCTCTCGGAGTCCTTATTCATAAAAATTCAGATGAGAAACAAAAGATCGAAGCACAAATCGCCGCCCTCATTAACTTGGATGAAAAACGACTGCAAGCAACATAGAATATCATTGCTTACCAGCGTAGAACCGAGAGGGCATACCAAAGAAGAGACAATTCAGAGAAGGAACATGGTAATTAAGAATATCTTCCACACTCTTGCAAATCCACACCATTTAAGCAAATTCAAACCTAATTGGGAGGGGCCATTCGTGGTTACCCGAGTGCATGAAAACAATTCTTATAAGATAAAAAATCAGGACAGGTACGAACTCAATGACCTCATTAATGCAATGTATCTCAGAAAATACTACTCGTAATGGGCTAAAAAATGTAGTGAAAACCTGAAAAGGCATCACAAAGAAAAATAAAAAAATATAAAATAAAAAAATATATATATAAAAAAATAGATGTGGTGAAAACTTTAAAAGGCATCACGGGTAAAATGAATAAAAATATCTCCAAGAAGTAGCTTTCGATGCAAAACACTCAAGTACAAACAAATACTTGCAAGTTCCAATAATACTGCACAAACAGACCCTGAGGATGAAGACTCCGCCTAAAATCTGCAGGTTCCCAACAGAACCAACTCAGAAAGATGTACGAGGGTGACATGAATGAAAAACCAAAGTGATTTCAACGAACCCTAGAAAACGTAGAGACCCTCCAAGATGGATTCCCGACAAGAATTCTGAGGACTCTTCATGGATCCGTGAAGTAGAGGAGCAAAGCTCCAAAGGTAAAAGACAACTTCGTGATTCCGAGATCTGTGGGAATCCTTTCATCATCTTTGAGTAGAGAATAATAAAGAAAAGTACCACCAAAGGGGCCACGAGTGGTGAAACTGTAAGGCCCGTCCCTTTTGAGAATACTCATCAAATTGACTTTTAAATCATTCATTTAAAAAAAACAAAACCCTTTTAGAAAGGACTTCCTCCATCACTACAAGAGGCTAAATTGTTAGTGAATCTGATCTCATTCTCGAAGCCAACTTCCTACGCCTGTTATGAAGGCTTAAAACTAGTCAGACACTCCATGGTTGTATGAGTATAACTATCAACTACCACATATCGGAGATGGATCAACCTCGCCAATGACAATATTGGCTAGTTTGGGAGTGTTTTCTTCTTGATTCGATCCCGTGAAGCAAACTGAAGCAAGCTCATCCCCGTGTGTGCGTACGATGACCTAGTAGCCGAAAAATCAGACAAAAGCCCCACAACTAGGGGGCTGAGTTTGTAAATATTGAGTTTGAAAAGTGTGTGCAAAGAAAGTGTTTTACTATGCTTCGATGAATAAAATTTCACACTTACAGGGGCAAGCCTAGTAAAGACTCCCCAACAAGGGAAATAAAAAAAAATTTCACTCCCCATAACAGGTGCAAAAGTTGAGAAAGACCTCACAACTTGGGCAGCAATACTTAATAAAAAAAAAAATAGAAATTTTTTTTATGGGTGACACACTTGGTGTTGCCCAGCCAAAACATAATAATAATAAAATAAAAATAAAAGAACAATTATTTTTTTTGAAATGGGCGACATGCCTGGTGTCACCCTGCCTGTGAGGGAGACATGCCTGGTGTAACTCAGCATATGAGGGTGACATGCCTCTTGTCGCCCAAAAATGCTTTCCCGAAATTTTCCCCACTCAATTTTGGGGGTCTTTCCAGGGATCAAATTTGGTTTTGTCATGTGTTTTTACTAGTGCTTTTGAACATTTTAATTAATGTTCAAAAATTTCAATCGCCCCTCGGTGGCATGAGCCTAAACTGCCAACCAGTTTTTAAGAAAAATAAAAATTTCAAAACAAATTCAATAAAAAAATAATAATTTGCACCATGGTGGCACGAGCCTAAATTGCCAACCAAATTTCCAAAAAATGTTCTTCGGTGGCATAAACCTAAATTGCCAACCAACTTTCCAAAAAATTTCAAAAAATTCAAAAAAATAAAAACGCGCCTCGGTGGTATGAGCCTAAATTGCCAACCGATTTCAAAATATTTTGCTCCTCGGTGACATGAGTCTAAACTACCAACCAATTTCAGAAAAATATTTTGCTCCATGGTGGCATGATCCTAAACTGCCAACCATGATTTAGATCGTCAAACTCATGTGACGTTAAAAAACCGAGCTAACACGTCAAACTCGTGCGACGTTAAAAACCTGAGCTAAAATAACAAACTCGTGTGATGTTAACGAGGCGAAATCGGAAAAACGTCAAACTCATGCGACGTTAAAGAGACGAGATCGGAAAAAACATCAAACTCATGCGAAGTTAAAGAGCCGAGACAGGTAACGTCTAGCCCCGTATGACATATAATTCTGAATGTGTTCAGGGCACAACCACCCTGTTCACATGTCTAACCCTATATGATGCTAAAGGTAAGGTATATCCAGTTCAATGTCAAACTCGTGTGACGTAAAAGTGCCGAGGCAGGTAATGTTTAGCCCCGTACAACGTAAAATTTTAGATGTGTTAAGAGTACAACTACCCTGTTCAATATGTTCCGGGCACAACCGCCCAGTGCACACGTCTAGCCCCGTACGCCATAAAATTTTTGGATGAGTTCAGGGCACAACCACCCTGTTCAATTTGTTCAGGGCACAACCACCTTGTTCAACGTGTTCAAGGCACAACCACCTTGTTAAAATGTCTATCCCTGTATGACGTAAATGGCTCGGGTGTCTGGTCCATCACTGCATGATGTTAAAGTGCTTAGAGGGCTCTATGGTTGCAGGAGTTAAAACTGCTAACCAACTTTTTTTTAAAAAATATCTTTCTCTCTTCAAAATTTTCACAATGTGTGATTTAAAAAAACTTTAGTTTCCTTGTTAAAATCGTAACCTGTCCCTGCTCTGGGGTCTATTTCAAATCTCTTCCTACTTTCAAAATTTCTAAAAACATTTTCTAAAATGATGGATCTTAGACACCTGTACATGATGAATACCACGTTTTCCATGTTTACTGTGTTGCTGCCTCTTCTCTCTCTTCGAATTCAGCTAGACAAGTCTCTTCTTATAGAAAGATTTTTCCTATAGACAACCTTAGGAAGATCAAAGAAATGTCAAGATTAAAAATTTCAAATTGCAAATCTCTAAAGTTAAATGGCATGGCTATAAAATCCAATTCGTGTTTCAAGCTTACGAACTCGCCGTCGTCTCATGCTGAAAACCCTAGGATGAAAATGCCCTAGGTGGGTGAGCTTGGGAGCGCAATGACTTGGAGGGATAGTTGGTGTGCCTTTTGCCCAGTGACGTCAGGACAAAATTTAAAATGTTTACTTTATCTTTAACGTCCTGCCCCTCGAAGGACAGCGAATGCCAGAGTGTCTACTTCTTTACCACTAGCATGTCCCTCGAAGGACAGGGAGTGCTAAAGAGGGGCAACTGTAGACACCCCATTTTAAATCTGGCAAATTCTTTGATTTTCTTGGACCCTTAGGATCACATTGACTTAGTAAACCCAAAATCCATAAGTCACACAACTTACTTTTGGACCCAGAACTATTCTGCCAGCCCAGAAACCTTGTTACACCCTGTTTGAGCTCAGATTCTTGTAAATTCCCTGTTTTACCAAAACAATCATTACAAATAGGAAAAAATTTGTTTTGACCCAAATTTTCTCTGAGAGCTTCATGAGAGGCTGAGGAACACATTAGAAGTGAAAATTTTCAATTTTGAAAAAATTTGGTTTGTGCAGAATGACTTGTGCTGCTTGTGCGACACGACTTGTGCAGCCTAGGTGACATGACTTGTGCTGCCCATGCGACACCACTTGTGCCACCCAAGCGACATGACTCGGGTCACCTAGGCAACATGACTTGTGCCGCCCAAGCGGCACGACTTGTGTCACCCAAATCCGTGAGCCTCCAAAACACGTTTTGACTTGGTGAATACGTTGGTTGCGGGAGATATTCTCCCCAAGATAATTTCCTGCTTTTTAGGATATCTTGGGGGACCATTTAGGGGGGACATTGGAGAGAGAAAGGTGGGATGGACTACAGGAGAGAAAAAGAAAAGAGAAAGAAAACCCTTGGGAAGAGACCTGAGAAATTTTAGAGATTTGGGGGCTGACAGAGAGAACACCTGAGATAGAGATAGAAACCTGAGAGAAAGAAAAAGAGAATACAGAGAGAGCAAAACCTTAGAATTTACATGAGGAAAACTTAGCCTCCTGAGAACCCTAGTTCTAAACCAGATCCAGGGCACAGCCACACTATCCAATCAAGACTGGCTGGCTAATATCTTGATCAGAGAGACTTAAGAGGAACCGGTACTGATACGGGCGAACCCTCAGGGGCTCGGGAGTCCAGGGCTATCCAGCCCGGTCAGGTACTCATGCTCCCTTCATTTCTTCTTCATTTTATTTTATTTATTTGTTTTGATACGATTTTTATGTGTTTCGATTAAAAAATCGTATTTTAATTTGCCTTAGATCATGTTGGCTCCGCCGCTGATCTGAGAGCGGATCTGCTCTTTCTGGTTAGATCTCAAATCTAAATTCGATTGTTTCCACTTTCTCTACAATTTCTTTATATTTCATATTTATCAAATTAAAGTGTTAGATTTTAGCGATCTTCATTGATAGATCACTTTGATTTTGCATTGTAAACAAACTTTTTGAGGGATTTATTGTTCATTGCACCCTCAGGGACTCTTTTTGATTGTAGTATTTAATTTTGGGAGATCTTGTGAGGATCTCACTCCCAGGTGAGCCATTTTGTGTTGTGAATGAATCCTGACAGCTGAGGATTTTGCATGGACCTTGCTTATCAAAGTTATGTCTGTTTGGCAATTGGGTGTTGGTTGAGGCTCTGATGCTGCGTTAACTTGCTTTATTGGTCCAAGCGCCCTTTGCGGGTTTTCACCTGGACTGGGGAAGTGGCACCGTAAAGACGGTTTTCACCAACCTCCTTTATTTTTGGGCTCTTTTACCTATGACCTTGTGGTTATGTCCACCCTTTTTCATCCGTTTTTACTCATGATGCCATTTCAGCTTTTCACCGTGCTCGGGTTTTTGTTTTCATGGAATGCTTTTACTCATGGTTTCATGGCGATGCCCATCAGTCATTTTTACTCATGGCGTTCCCTTGTCCAAGAATGCACCATGCCTCTCATTTTTTTTATCCTTATTTTTTTTTGTGAAGGCGTGGTCAAGGTCATTCCTTTGGAAGCTGTGCGAAGCCTTTTAATGTCATGTGGCCAGGACACTCACTACAGTTTAAGGTCATACAGCTGGACCGTGGTGGTGATTAATGACAGTCTGTGGAGGCCATGATGTGAGTATGGTGGTGGTTTTGACTCACTTTGGGGCGATGGCACAAGGCTACCAATGAAGGATGGATGATATATGAATGGTGGGTGAAAAGTGGTGACCCACTAAATGACGGTGAGTATGAATGGTGGAATGGTTCTCCTTTTTGTGAGCATGATGAATGGTAGTAACGAAGTGAATGGACTCACTGGAGAAGTAATGAAGGTGGTGCTCACACACGATCGGGTCGATTAGCGAAGGTGTGCATGAAAGTGCATGCAAAAGGCCTGTGGGCGTGTGTGGGGGCATATTTTAAGGTCATGCCTCCGAGACCTGTGCAAAGCAGTTTAACGTCAGGCGGCCATGATGTGCACTAGAAGGTAATATAGCTTGGACCATGGCTATGTAGTTTAAAGTCATGCAGCTAGGACCATGCAGTTTAAGGTCATGCAACTAAACCTCCGCTACAGTTTAAGGTCATATAGTTTGGACCATGCAGCTCAGGGTCGTCCACTTAGATCATTTAGGTGGGTTGCCCTGTACGTGAATCTCAATGGGGAATAGGTCCATGGATAGTAATTCGACTCCTTGGGGATTAGGGGACAAGTATGACTCCTGGGGGTAGGATAGCTTGGTGCGCGACTGACCCACACGGGATTAAAGGGGTAAGCATGACTCCACAGAGATAATGACTAATGATATGTAACTCCTCTGAGAATGATAGGCCGGAGCACAGATGCAACCTCATGGGGATTGAAAAGGTAAGAATGACACTAAGTCCTTGCTGTACTATGGATGTGACTCCTAGAGGGGATGAGAGACAGTGGCTTGCATGTAGCTCCACTGAAATGATAGTCTGGAATATAGATGTAACCCCATTGGGGATGGTGGTAAGATACACCCGGTGAAGAGGTGTGCACATTTCACAATATAAAGTCTTGTGCATGGACTATTTGTCGCGTGGTTTAACGTCTTGCTATGGGGACATGTGTAAAGGTTTTAAGGTCTTGTAGCTTGGACAATGGCTATGCAGTTTAAAGTCCTACATCTATGACCATGCAGTTTAACGTCGTGCAACTAGACCTCCGCTACAGTTTAAGGTCATATAGTTTGTACCATGGTGCTAAGCCTTTTAACGTCATGCAGCAAGGACATGCGCTACAATTTAAGGTCATACAGCTGGACCATGGTTATGCATTTTAAAGTCATGCAATGAGGACTGTGCAATTTAAGGTCGTGCAACTAGACCTCCGCTTCAGTTTAAAGTTATATAGTTTGGACTATGATGCTAAGCCTTTTAACATCATGTGGTCAGGACATGCACTACAGTTTAAGGTCATACAGCTGGACCATGGTTATGCAGTTTAGAGTCATGCACCTAGACCGTTGTGGTGGCAAGGGAATGTGAGTCCATGGGGAATAGAGCCATAATTGGAGACTCGACTCCCTGAGGAGTGAGGACTATGGTGCAGGAAATGAACTCCCTGGGGATGCAGAATGATGGTTCAGATGGAAATGCCATAGCATGCACATGACACTAAATTTTGGATGACACACGTGGCGTTAAGCCTAGATGATGCGCGCAAGACGTTAGGCCTTAGTGAAGCGCGCAACGATAGCCTCTTGTGAAGCTCGCAGCGATAGCTTCTGGTGAGGCGTGCGACATTAGCTCCTTGGTGAAGGTCGTGGCGATAGCTTTTGGTGAATTGCATGGCATTAGCTCCTTGGTGAAGCACACAACATTAGCTCCTTGTTGAAGCACATGGCAATAAGGCATAGCGATAGCAACTGATGGCGTAGGTTCATGAGGCACAGGTGGCAGCGACTCGTATTTGGGCCTTAGGCTTGACCGGCCCCGGCCTAGACCTATCGTCGTCTAAGGAAGTGAACTAAGGCATCATTTTGAACTTGTGAGGTGTACTTTGTGGCACTACAGACTATAAAAGGGGGTAAAACCTTATTTTCCTATTTTACCAAAAGGTAAAACAGTGAAGTGAGTTTCAGGTAGAGACAGTCGAAATTTCTGTCAAGAGACCTTCGGCAATAGTTTCTCGGCCAAAACTCGCAGTATACAGGCCTTCAAGAGCTTTTTAGTGAACTTGAGCAGGTCGCTAATCTTTGCAATGTGCTTGCAGATGTTTTCTAAGAGTGTTAAGGCTTTTTCAAGTAAGGAACAAGGACTTCTAGGAGCTTTTACCGAGACTCTGGAGAAACTGCGAGAGTCGCAAGGGTACTCTGCCAGAGTTGCAGTGATTTTTTGGTAGTTCTGTGGTTACCGACAAGTTGCAGAGAGGTTAGAAGACTTTGGCGGACATGTGTTCAGCGACAGGGAAGGAGAAGGATTTTCGGCGAGGAGAGGAAACATTGGTATGGGAAAGAACAAGGTTAGACAAGGGTTCCCGACTGATGGAGGTGAGTTTTCGACGAAACCCGAAGGACTGCGGTGGAGGCGAAAGGTCACGAGCAGGTTGACCATCACCGAGGGGCAATAGTTCGGGAAACCGAAGAGGCTTGAGGGTTAATTCCCCCTGGGAATTGGGGACGGTGGGAACCAGAGCACGACAAGGGAATATGCGGCATTAAGTCATATGCAGTGCTGCCTTCGCACGGCGTTAAGCTTCTTGCAGCGACAACCATGCTCGGTAGCATGCTGCTCGCAGCAATGGTCGTGGGTGGTGTTGGCCTTCCCATGGTAATGGTAGAATGCGGCATTGAGTTGCACACGACGATGGTTGTGCATGACGTTAGGTTGAACACGGCGATGGTTACGCATGGTTTTGGGTTGCACGAGGTGATTGTTGTGCACAACGTTGGGTTGTGTGGGTGATGACCATGGATGACGATGTCTCGTGGGGGCTAAGAGTGATGGCAAACGAGAAGGCCTGGTCATTGTGTTCTATTGGAAGCCAAGTCCTCTAGCGCAACAATGAAGTCCATGTTGTTTTGGAGGAAGGGAATCAATCATAGGCCAGCTCCTTACTAGGGAAGTCAGCTTTGTATGTCTTATAGAATCTATTAGAGTACTTCTTCCCTCTCCTGAAAACCGATCATACTTCGTCAGATGAATGGAATATGACTCGAAAATAGTCGGTCCTCCTTAGAAGCAAGAGTAACACTTTAGCATGAACATCGTCTTTTTCTCTGAACCAAGAGCAATTGTTGATACTATATCTATAACCTCCCTGATAATGGATGTCTGCAATGAAAGAAATGAAGGGCATTGCCTCTTACTCATCAGAGTTTGCCAGTATATGGGCCCCGTTTGGCGTGACCTTTTTTTTATATGAAGGGACCTTCCCACTTAGGTTCAAACTTTCCTTTGCGGTGTCCATGCATGATAATCAGTCTCTTGAATCCCCATGAGCGAATGAGCGAATCTTGATAGATTTTTCAAAGGCTGTCTTCATTCTCCCTTTATTGAACTCAAGGTTTTTTTGGGCATCTAGCGTCTTTCCATCAAGAGCATCCAACTTCTGATAACGGAGCTTGACCCTCTCATCTTCAGTCAGTCCCTGTATAGCGACACAGAGTGAGGATATTTGAACCTCGAGGGCTAAAACTGCCTCACCTCCATAAACTAGGGAATAAGGAGTAGAGTTTGTAACATTCTGAGTGGTGGTGTGATAGGCCCACAGAGCTTTAGGTAGCCTTTCATGCCAATTCTTCTTTGACTTCGAAACTGACTTCTGGAGCACCCAGCATAGGGCTTTATTGCACACCTCAGTTAAACCAATTCCTTGAGGGTGGTACATGGTCGAGTACTTCCACTCAAAGCCGAACTAGTTAACTAGGCGATCAACATGATGGCTTCTGAATTTAGGGCAGAGATTATTGGGTCCGGAACCCCAAACCTACATATGATGTGGTGACTCACGAAGTTGACCACAATGGCCCCTGGAACTTGTTTGAGAGGGCCGCTCCAGACCATTTACAAAAGTAATCTGTCGCTGCTAGGATGAAGGCATGACCCAAGGTAGAAGGAGGGTTGATGAGTTCTACAATGTCCATACCCCACTGGGAAAAGGGCCATGTTGTCACTGTAGGATGGAGAGGCTCTGAGGGTTGATGAATGAGGCTTGAGTGCATTTGGCACACCAGACATATATTAGCATAGTTTTGGACATCAGCCACCATTGAAGGCCAGTAATTGCCGTGTCTACGTTTGCGTTCATAGAGCTTAGGGTCGGATTGGTGCACCCCGCAGATACCTGAATGCACTTCTTCCGGTACTTTATTTGATTCTGGTGCATCGACACATTTGAGGAGAATTTCGTGAAATGATTAGCGAAAGATAACATTTATGAAGTTCATCGTATACCGTTGCATTCCGCCCAATCCTCGGGCAGCCCTCCATGCTTTATGAAGTTCATGATAGGCTCCCTCCATCTTCCACTTGCTCAACTTCTGCACACATCGGGTCGAGGAATTCAGGCTCCTTCTTCTCAGCCTTCGCTTCTTTACCTCGAGACATTTCCTGCTCTACCTTAATGACATCCTTAGCTGCAAGGAGTGCTCTGAATGGATAAGGTGGGCATTCAGGGAAGACATCTCTTTCATCATCTGCATCAACTTCGGTTCTCAAGTCAACATGTCTCCATTTCTTCACCCAGACAGGCATGGGCCCCAATGAAGATAGTTGAATGATGGCCCTAAGCTATGACATCGCATTGGCCTGCAAATTTAGCCTTCTAAGGATATGACTTGGGTAAAAATCGTCAAACTGGGCCATATAAGATTTAGTCATGTCATGATAAGGCTTGAGAGTATCCTTCCTGACATCACAAATTACCTTAAGCTACCAGATGACGAGCTCAGAGTCACCGAAGATGTTCAGCTGCTCTAGGTCTAGCTCTTGGGTGATCTCCAATCCAATTATGAGGGCTTGATATTCACCATCATTATGAGAACATGCCTCGACGAGCGAGAAGGATAGAGGAATCATTCCACCATGGGGAGTAAGGAACATGACTCTGGCACCCCCTCTATCAGACTGGAATGCTCCGTTGAAACACATCTCCCATGGCCGGGCTAGTGCTGTATATAAAACTTCTTCATTTGGGAGATCACTTGACAGGGGAGATTTCGAAGGAACTGGGTGAGCCACGAGAAAGTATGCTAGGGCTTGACCTTTGATGGCCCTTGGTTAGGTGCCTCGATCTCACCCTCCGGATCCAGATGATCTGGTGGCATGTATCTCAGGTTTATAGTGAACTCAAGACTTGAGATCGCTCTCTCAAAAACCTTGTTCAAGAGCAAGGGCAAGTATACCAATCGATGAGAGAGGGATTTAAGGTTGGTTTGGGACTTACTTGGGCTGACTCGCGTAGACACCCTCTTAGATCACGAAAAGCCCCCCAGCTGCTTTAGTTAGTTCGGAATCACCTCCCTTAACCTTTGATCACCTTGTTTTCTACATAGCACTAACATGGTTAATTTTCAAGACAAGTGGGCCAAAAGGCCCACCCTTGTCTTAGGGAAATCTACGTTCATACGAGAGAGTGATGGAGTGGAAGGAGGAAGCATCCAGACAACAATAAGCCTCAGTATTAGCATCATGAGAAGACATCATGTCCCTTGTAGGCGGCGAGTGCTTCTGGTGAGGCTCACGGTGATAGCTCCCCATGAGGCACACAGTGCTAGATGTGGGACACAAGAGAGACTCATGGACGATAATAAGCATCCCCGTTGGCAGCGCAAGTAGGTCCCTTGCGGATGGTGATAGCTTCTGACAAGCTGCACAACGATAACTTCTCACAAGTCGCAAGAAGATTACCTCTCGTAGAGTGCACGACGATAGGCATGGGACACAAGGGAAGCCTGCGCACAGCGATAAGCGCAGAGAGGCACGAAAGGAGCTTGCACACGATGATGGGCACCTAGCAAGCGAAAGAAGCCTGCGCATGGCGATAGGTGGAGAGAGGCATGAAAGGAGCTTGCACGCGGCGACGAGCACCAAATGAGAAAAAGAAGCCTGCACATGACGATAGCGCAGAAAGGCACGAAAGGAGCCTGCATGCGGGCGATGGGCAAGCATAAAAGAGAAGCTCAACATGGGGGATTGATCAAAATTAAACCTAATTGCTGGAAATTAAGATTTAACTGAAATAGGGTGCAAAATGATAGATTTGCCCCTTCCTAACAAGTTGTGGAATTTCAAGACAGTCCCTGTGTTGCCCTAGAATGTACATGATTTTTCATGGATGATCCAGGGTCGTTCTGATGCCAGTTTGATCGAAAGACGGTTGTTTTCTTATAGGGCTTAGCATGACGATAGATTGGATACAAACTTTGAGCCATGGATCATGTTGTTAAGGCACGATCATGTGACTTGAAATTAAAATGAATCTTGAAACTTTAGATCGATTGTATGCTCGTTCCTTGATGTTTTTATGTGATTTCTTCACTGAAACACACTGACCATACTGTCACGATCGCGGGGCAACAAACGCAACTCGATTCCATGGCCGAATGAAGACTTTGCAACATTGAAAGTTTGGTTGGAATCTGGAATTTCGATGATGGAATTTGCAGTCACTTCGTCAGCTTCGTGTGCGAAATCCGACTGTTTCGAAATAGCCCTAGGCCTTACGCATGAGATGGTTTAACATCGATCGGGCTCACGAGCTGCAAGATTTGGCTGCTCGAGCGAGGCATGATGCTGCTGATTTTCCTGCATGGATTAGCAAATTCTCTCTAGCTTTTCATCGTGCTCTAGTGTCATCGTGGGGTGTGCCACATATCAAAACACTCATCTCGATGAGACAAACACGTTTCATCAAGTTTGAGCATGATCCGATCTCGGACGAGGGAGATATAAGGGCGAAAGTCACTGATTGTGACTACCCCTTTAATGGAGTTGAGATGCAGGGTGAGGGCATGGGAATAGAGTGCAGCTCCTCCTATTTCGCTCTTTCACCTATAATGTCTTCCTGGGATGTCTGTTAAAGTTGAAATTTGACCCAGGGGGTTTTCAACTGTACCAAATCCAATGGCAGTGGTCTCATAGAAAGTAGAGACCTCGAAAATATAACTCTAGTTATATGGTCCGTTTCAAGGTGCTAGAGACTGATTCTATCGAAATTGTTTCTCAGTTTGTGTTGCTTTTGACATATTGAAAGGTGACAAAACTTGGCAGGAGAATTTTGAGAGTCCTTATGAAGATCTTGACCAGTTCAGGGGCTATTCTGATACTGTTGGAATTTCCACTGTTTGTTAGGCTTTATTCACCGGGGACCCAGGATAATGAAAAATGTCTTCCAACAATATGCCCTACCAAATGTTGTACTTCGAGAGAAGCACGAAGTACAATCTTTCGAGAAATTTCCCTTGGTTAGCCACAGGACTACGTGAATGCCAAGGAGATTCACGCAATGCTGTAATTAGGATGCTCAGTTGTTTGGACGCAACGTACAGGTCCACCCGTCGAGACTTTAGGGGGAGAAGAGATTTTTTGAAGGATCTTGTCGAAGTCCTCACCCTTGAGGGACAATTTGTGATTCTGACAACTTTAGGATATTATAGGGACCTCATTGGTCAAAATCGAGCCTATTTGGAGGCCAAGTGCTATGAACCTTTGGTTGGCATTATTTGCTGCTACACTGGGTTTGCTTTTGATGATCAGGGTATCTCTGTAGGTCCCGTCCAGTGGGTCCAGTCGGGGGCTTCTGACCTATCCTGAAAGTTTGGGTCGGTCGGTTAGAAGGAATTTTGGCGAGGCGGCCTCATGGGCCCCATCCTGCTGGGTCCAGTTGGGGGCTTTTTAGCAGCCTGTCCTGAAAATCTGGGCCTGTTAGTTAAGGAAGGTTTTAGGCGAGGCAACCTCATGGCGAGACATTACCCTGAAGTCTCTAGCAGGTTAGGCCCTGGCTTCATCAGTTTCTTGCCTTCGTGGAGATCTTTAGCATTTTGGAGGGATCTTTCAGTCATCATCCTCACCCTCAAGAACTCTTGTTTTTGGAGGTGAAGTGTGGGAGATCTTATGAGGATCTCACTCCTGGATGAGCCATTTTGTGTTTATGATTGGATGCTAGCAGTTGAGGATTTTAGGTAGACCTCGCCAACCAGAATTATGATTGTTTGGCAATTGTGTGTCAGCTGAGGCTGTGGTGCTGTGTCAACCTGTTTTGTTGGTCCAAGCGCCTTTTTGTGGGTTTTCACTTGAACAAGGGAAGTGGCGCCGTGAAGACGGTTTTCACCAACTTCCATTGTTTTTGGGCTCTTTTACCCATGACTCTGCCGCCGTGTCCACCCTTTTCATCCATTTTTACTCACGGTGCCCTTCAGGGTTTTCACCGCGCCTGCTTTTTGTTTTCACGGAACTCTTTTATTCTTGGTTTTGTGACCATGCCCATCCATCATTTTTACTCATGGCGTTCCCTTGTTCAGGTGTACACCATGCCCATTTTGTTTTTGTGCAGCCATGTTTAGGGTCATGCCTTCGAGACCTGTGCAAAGCCTTTTCTCTTCATACTGCCAGGACGTGCACTATAGTTTAAGGTCATATAGTTGGACCATAGTGGTGATGAATGGCAGTCGGTGGAGGCCATAGAGTGAGTATGGGGAGATGGCAGGAGGTTACCTATGAAAGATGGAAGGTGTATGAATTGCAGGTGAAAAATGGTGGCCCACTAGCTAATGATGAGTATGGATGGCGAGATGGTTCACCATTTCGTGAGCATGGGTGAGACTCATGGGGGAATGATGAATAGCGGTAGTGAAGTGAATGGGTTCACTAGGGAAGCAACGAAGGTGGTGCGCGCTCACGAATGGGTCAATTAGGGAAGGGTTCATGAAAATGCACGAAAAAGGGGGTGTGCGTGTATGTGGGGGCAAGTTTAAGGTCATGCCTCCTGGACTTGGGCAAAGAAGTTTAACGTCATACGGCCAGGATGTGCACTATAGTTTAAGGTCACTTAGCTCAGACCATAGTTATGCAGTTTAAAGTCATATACCTAGGACTATGCAGTTTAAGGTTGTGCAACTAGACCTCCGCTACAGTTTAAGGTCATATAGTTTGGACCATGACGCTAAGCCTTTTAATGTCATGAAGCTATGATGTAGTTTATGGTTAATGGTCATATAGTTCGGACCATGGTTATGCAGTATAAAGTCATGCAGCTAGGACTGGGCAGTTTAAGGTCATGCAACTAGACCTCTGCTGTGCAGTTTAAGGTCATGCAACACGGACCACAGTTGTACAATTTAAGGTCATACAGCACGGACCATGATTGTGCAGTTTAAGGTCATGCAGCATAGACCATTGTTTGGGTCTCCATGTAAGTGATGCTGCATGGGGAATAGGTCTATGGATAACAATCTGACTACCTAGGGATAAAGATACTTGAGGCTATACACAGGCAAAGAGATTTAGATGAGGATGGTGGCCCTACGAGGAGTGGCAAGCGGTCACAAGGGATTAAGAGGGTAAGTGTGACTCCCTGGGGCCGATGAATAATGGTGTGCATGTAACTCTGATGAGAATGACATACTAGAGTACAAATGCACTAAGGGTAGTGGGTTGTGATAAGGTGTGACTCCTACTGCACTGTTGGTGTGAAACATACCACTGAGGATCGAAGGGGTAAGCATGACTCCCTTTTTCTTTTGCATACGCCTAACTCCACTGGGGATGTTGATGGAATACACCTAGCAAAGGGGTGCATCCATTTCACAGTTTTAAGACATGCGTGTGGAGTATTTGTTGTGTTGTTTATCGTTTTGCTACAGGGACGTGCGTTACAGTTTAAAGGTCTTATAGCTCGGACCATGGCTACACAGTTTAAAGTCATGCAGCTAGGACCATGTCGTTTTAAGGTCATGCAATTAGACCTTTGCTATAGTTTAAGGTCAAATAGTTTGGACCATGCAGTTTAAGGTGGTGCAGCTAGACCGTGGCTGTGAAGTTTAGGGTCAAGCGGTCAGGACTACAGCTATGCAGTTTACGGTCATGCAGCACGGACCCTTATGTGGGGAGTATGTGACTCCAAGGGAAAAGAGTCGTAATTGGGAACTCGACTCCCAGAGGGGTGTGGCTGGGGTGCAGGGAATGAACTTCTTGGCGTTGCAGGTGGTTAGGTCCCTCGATCTCTCCCTCCGGATCTTGATTATTGGGCGGCACACGTCTCGAGTTTCAGGGAAGAACTAGAACTTTTTGAGATCGCTCTCTCAGGAACCTAGTTCAAGATCAAGGGCAGGTATTACCAACCGATGAGAGAGGAATTTAAGGTGGGTTCAGGACTTACTCGGGCTGGCTCACATGGGCGCCGTCTTAGATCATGAAGAAAGCCCCCCATTAGTAAAAGTGGTTCGGAATCGCTTCCCTTGGCTTGTATTCTCCTCTTTTCTATAATCACATACATATGGTAAAGGTTATAAGATAGGTGGGTGA
Organism: Amborella trichopoda; assembly: GCF_054954075.1. Taxonomy (NCBI): domain Eukaryota; kingdom Viridiplantae; phylum Streptophyta; class Magnoliopsida; order Amborellales; family Amborellaceae; genus Amborella; species Amborella trichopoda. The sequence continues at coordinate 25,731,604 of NC_142342.1, forward strand.
ACAGACCTCACCTTGCCTCTTTGGTGAATGTACACAAGCATGCACATTTATAAGAAGAAGACAAGAATAAGAGAAGGAAGATGGGGGAAAGAAGAATTTGACTAGGTGGGGAGATAAGCACAGTGACTAAGCTGGTAGGTAATTAATCTGACGTGCCAGTAAAACGGACTCGGTAACTCAGACCAGCTAAACAGAGTTACTACTAGATGTCAACACTGATACTGACTAGCTAGACGCGATGGTTAGTTTGTCTTTGAAATAAAGTGGGCACAAAACATTATGGCTAGACGACAGGGCTGCCATAGGAGGCTAATCTCAACCCCTCTTAGTCAAACGAAAGGATAACAGAAGGCATGGAAATCATAAAGAGAGAATAAGAGAAGAAGAGAAAGAAAGAGAGGAAGGAATAAAAAGACAGAGAAGAGTGTGAGAGAAGAGAGAAGGAAGGAGAGAGGAGGGAGAAGGACACAGTCGGCTCCAAGCGTCGCTAGCTGTGTTGGAAGAAGAAGAGAAAGAAGACACAGTTGGTGATGGGCATGACCGGCTGTGTTAAAAGAAGAAGATAGATTGGACATAGTCGGCGCTAGGTATCACTGGCTGTGATAAAGAGAGAGGGGGCAAGAAGGAGAGAGAGAGGACATAATCGGCGTTAGGAATCACCAGCTGTGTTAGAGAGAGAGGGGACAAGAAGGACTTAGTCGGCACTAGGCATCGCTGGCTATGTTTTTTTAAGAAGAGAGGAGAGAGAAAGATACAGTTGGTGCTAGGTATTACTGGCTGTGTTTTAAGGCCATTCACAAGCAGATGGTTGTGGATGACAATTCGACTCCCTAGGGATAAAATTATTAAGGCCATTCACAAGTAGATGGCTCAGATGGAGATGGTGGCCCAACGAGGGATGGCAAATGGAAGCAAAGTTCACTGGGGATTAGGAGAGAAATGTGGATCTTTTATATCCTTGAGGACAGAATAAATAAGTGTGAGGCACCACTAGGGGTTGCAGTAGTAAAAATGACCCAAACTCCACTAGGGATAATAGACATTATAGTACGAGTATGGCTCTCCTATTAAGGATGAGAAGTCATGACCTGATTTTGATCGACCTAGGCTCAATAAGTCAGAGTCAAGGTGCAACCTCACTGAGGATAGCATTAGGACACACACGGCTTCGACCTAGGCTGCTTAAAAAACAGCCTGTGCCAAGTGCAGCAACCATTATTTCTTGTGAGTGCTCAGCCGGCGATGAGACTTCAAAAACGTAACGAGCGCTGAGGACGACCAACACTGCTTCTTAACCACTCAGTTGGTGCTAGATTGCTAAAAACACTGCCGATGCTAGATTGTTAAAAACACAGCCGACACTGAGGACGACACATGCTTTGAAATCAACCAGCACTAAGTTGCTGGCATACAGCCGACGCTGTGGTTGTTGAAACACAGCCGGTGCTAGGTCACTTCGACCGTGTAGCCGACGCTGGGTATGGATTGATATTTAAGCCATGACCCGGTCCTTGTTTGTGTTACATGGCATTTTATGAGGCGGCAAATGAAACTTTACCAAGCCCTTGGGTCAAAGCCCGACCCGGTCCAACCCGTTTATTGGAATTTTACAGGCGACGATGAGAGCTGCCTTGGGCCTCGGGTCAAAGATTGACTCGACTCATTGTTGTTTGGCTTTCCTTGGACATGGCTGGGTATCCCATTTTGTGAGGGCATTTGAGGGTAGTGATGGCTATAGAAGGGGGTCAAACCCCATTTTCCCCACTTCTCACCAAAGGTAAAAACTTAAACAAAATTTTAACAGTGAGCAGAGGGTCTTGGTGGAAGCTCCGGCAAGCAGGGGGATTCTGGCAAGAGATTAAGTGTTCCGACAAGAGATTATGTGTTTTGGCAGCCTCACAGGGAAGGTTTCGACAAGCTTGACAAAAGTTTTTTCCAGGGATTGGTGAAGTTACAGGAAGGGAGAGAGAAAGGAGAGTTCTTCGGGGAGTTTTCCGAGAAACAGGAGAGCTCTGGCCATGATTTTGCAGGTTGGAGAGGCGGGAAGTGCAGCATTGGGCATTTTTGCATGCTTTGAGAGTTTTTCTAGGGGCTTAGGTGGTTTCCCAGTGTCTTTGGTGGCCTTGCAAAGGTTTCCTGGTATGGTTTTGGTGACTTTTCGACTGTGTAGGAGGAATTCTATCAAGAAACCGAAGGATCAGGGTACATAACGGTCATTGAAGGTGGACTGTCGTGGGGAGCGCGAATGGTTGTGCTTGGAAATCGTGCAATCGTTGAGGAGGTGAAAGGATTTAGGCCTTGAAAATGAGGAGTCTTGGGAGGTGAAGAGAAGAGGAAAACAAAGAGTGATCGGGAGGTGAACAGCCACGGTGAAGCACATGGCCGACGCTGACTTAGGACAGGCAGCCGACGCTAACAGAAGTGCAGCCGACACTAACAGAAGCACAGCCGGCACTGACACAGCTGGCATTGACACAGCCGGTGCTGACACAGTCGGCGCTGAAGGTTAGAAGCATAACCAGCATTGAAGGTTAGAAGCATAACCAACACTGACACGATTGACACTGATCCTCAAGAAAGGCACTGGTCTTTAGACGAAACAGCCGGCGACACTGGTCTTTGGAGGAAATAGCTGGCGTTAGCTTCAGACGGCTCTCATCAGCGTATGTGGCACGTGATGATGCGCACAATGTCGTAGCATGTGGCAGTAAGTTACATGCGAGAATTTCTACGCCGATGACATTGACATGGGTAGGTAAAGGGTGGTGACCAGTGGTAAGGCCCGGCTTGTGATGCCTGTTGGAAGCTAAGTGCTCTAGTACAACATTGAAGTCCATGTTGTTCTATGGAAGAGCATCCACTGTGAAAAGGGTATGCTATCCATCGTAGACCAGTTCCTTGCTAGAGAAGCCTACCTTGTATGTTTGATGTACACGTCGAAAGAATTCTTCCTTGTATGTTTGATATGCACGTCAGATGAGATCTAGCTTGTATGTCTGATGTACACGTCAGATGAATTGAAGCTAACTCGGAAATGGTTCGCTTATTCTTTTGGCCTGTAATCGTTCTCTCTGGTGGTACTCGTCTATAATTTCTCCAAGTGGTTTCGCTTCTTCTTCATGAGGAAGGCCTTTCTTTTAGCTTGTAACTGTCCTCTTATCCTCAGATGCAAGAGAAACACTATAGGTTTTGGTTTGTAATCGTCCTCTTATCCTCAAATGCAAGAAACTTGTAACGGTCCTCTTATCATCAGATGCAAGAGGCTTGTAACCTCCCTTGATAAAGGACTTTTTGGCTTGTAAATTGTAACTCGTTTTTACAGCAATAAAGAGTTAGACCTTGTTTGGACTATCTTGGCTGCTTTGCATTGAGTCACTTCCCTTTGAATATCACGGATAATACTTCTTTAGGTATCTCCCATTGATCGGGGGCATCGCCTCTTCTCCATCAGGATGTGCCAGTATGTAGGCTCCATTTAGCGAGACCTTTTTGCCCTTCTTTGAAGAAGGTGGCTCTTCCTTGGCTTTGGCTGCCAGGGCATTAACAACTGTTAAGAATCCTGCTGCCTGTGCCATGGTCTTTCTCAATCGTTTCCATTGCATCTTTCTTATGTTGATTCTTTTGAATTCTCTATCGAGAGACTCGAAGTCCGAACATTTCAAGGTTGTACCTGCAGGAGACATAGGAGAAGAAAGATGAGAAGTAGAAGAAGAAGAAAGATGAGAAGGTTAGAAAGTGGGGGATATTCAAGGTTGTTTCGCTCATCGGACTGATCTGTGTGGTTTTTACATCATCACCAGGGTTGAACTGCTTCCTTCGCAGGCATAGGATTGGGATGGCAAGCGGCCAAATTTCTCAATCTTGATATGAACGGGTCCACGGGCTCGTCGAGATCTTGAGTCCGGGTGAGAAGATTAATAGTTTGGACCTCTCTCTTGACCTCATAGAAGCGTTGATAGAACAATTTATCCTTCTCTTCTCATGTATGTTCTGAGTTTGGGGGAAGTCGAGCATACCACTGAAAGGCTAGTTTCAACAAACTGACAGAGAAGAAGTCTCCCGTAAGCCGCTGTTTCTCGACATGCTGCCTGGAAGTGGGCAATATGCTGGTTTGGGGATGTGGTTTTGTTGATTAGAGGAAACTTCCCTTTCTTGTAATATGAGGGAAACGAGACTTGATTGATGTATCAAGGCTACAGCCTTTGATAAGGCGTGACACCCTGTATGCTTGGGATTTGTCTGTTCTTTAGGTTATGGGTCACCATAGCATCAATGTCTGCCTGAGAGATAGGCTGAGGGACAAAATTATCCTGTGAGGCAGAGGGAGGGGCTACCTTGGAGGTTCACCATTACGATAATTGTTTCTCTATGGAGGTCAACGTCAATTACAGCTGAGGGCTTGCAAACTTGATGGGTCATGCGTAGTAGATCAGTCAGTAGGGGGCTAGCGTGCCTCGATTGGACTCGACTCTTGTATGCTGATCGTGTGAGGATTGATTCTCGAGGGTGCTGAGACTGTGGCTGCTGAGTGGCTGGGTCATCTTCTACGACACTAACCACAGTGCAAGGATCATGGCCTTCTTCTTCAGGCTTGGTCATCTGAAGAGGGTAGAAGGGATTCAGGTGGAGAGGGTTATCAGAGCTGGTTGCCTCGACTGCCTTGGTCACTTCCTTAGTTAGAATTTGCAGGCCTCTATCATACTCTGCTTTGAGGCTTTGAAGGACCTTGGACAAAAACTATGATCGGGACTGTGGCTGGTCAGCTCTTCTTACACAAGAGAGAGCTGTCTCCATCAGGTGCAACAAAGGATGAGGGTCAGGGACTGAGGTCATCTTTGGCTGGGGAGGATGAAGAACTCGATCTTCCATCAGGTCATTGCCTTGAGCTCTCTTGTGGGCTCTAGAGACATGACCAAAATGATAGGGCTGGTTCAAGATGGCACTATTGGGGAATGTTTTCGAATACCAAGGCTGAAGATGCTTGCTCGAAGAAGTAGGAGCAAATAAGACCAGGGTTGACTCATGAGGATGCCTGAGTCTAGGGCGAGGGGATGTCTGTGTCGGCAACGCATGTGCACCCCACGAAGAAGGATCACGGTTGACCTGAGGGTCAGCCTAGGCTCCAACAAGTGATCTGGCCTTAGGAGGCCGAGAACTGTGAGCAGGTGTCTGTAAGAGAACAGGTGGAGACCTGTCCCTTACAGGATACGCATGTGTGTGTTGAGTAGGAGGACGAGGAGGTCGTCTCCTGCATACTCGGGTTGGCGCAATGATGGCGTTGCCTCTAGTGGTGCGATGCATATGCACAGCGGGTGTAGAACCTGGCCTTGAGAGGCCTGATTCTGGGCACGGACCCGAGGTGTGGCTCGGGTGGGTGACCCACGAGCCTTATGGTGTGTGTGAGAGGTGGAGGCCACAGGGCCTCTGCCTCTATGTGTCGAGCCACTAGAAATAGAGACTTGTGGTGGTGCAAAAATGTGGGGGCAGCCTTGCGGCGACCCACAGAAGCAGTGGAAAATTGCTTGCCTTCTACAGAGAGGGACTAGGCAGCCTTCCGGTGTTCCCCGGCAGTACCACCAACAAGTGACTTGTCAGTGGTTGGGTGCATGTTGTGTGTGGCAACAGACGTGCTGCCAATGCAGAGTGCCTTGGCAGAGGTTCCACTAGAGCGAGGAGATGGGGAGTGAGGGACCTTCAAGTCCCTCCTCACATCGATCCAGTCTAAGACTTGGGAGCTAGATAAGGGGTCTTTGCTCAAAAGGATGGTTGGGAACGAAGTTGGAGGAACTTGTTCCCAAGGAACACTCGCGAATGCGGTGATAAGAAAATCCTCGATCTGGATGAATGGGTTACATAACCCAGCAGCCATAAGTGATGTGTGCATACAAAAAATAAAAAAGGAGAAACTAGCTAAACAAGAACGATCCGACTAAGGGGTAGTAAGTCACCAGTGGAGTCGCTAAGCTAGTTAGGTGGGCAGCACAAGTCTCCGGTTTCAGGGGAGACTCGAGAACAAGGCCAGGTATTACCAACCAATGAGAGAGGAATTTAAGGTTGGTTCGGGACTTACTCGAGCTGTCTCGTGCCCTCTTAGATCATGAAGAAATCCCTCCAGTCATAAAATTTGTTCGGAATCACCTCCCTTAGCTTGTATTCTCCTGTTTTCTGCAATCACACACATATGACAGAGGTTATAAGATAGGTGGTTCAACAGATCTCACATTGCCTCTTTAGTGAATGTACACAAGTGTGCACAATCATAAAAAGAACTGAAGAATAAGGGAAGGAAGATGGGGGAGAGAAGAATATGACTAGGCGGGTAGATATACACAGTGACTAAGCTGGTAGGTAATTAGTCTGACGTGGCAGTAAAACGAGCTCAGTAACTCAGACTAGCTCAATAGAGTTACTACTAGACATCAATACCGATACTGACTAGCTAGATGCGATGGTTAGTCGGTTGTGGAACTAAAGTGAGCACAGTAATTCTGACAACAAAATTACGGCTAGACGACAAGGCTACCTTAAGAGGCTAATCTCAACCTCTCTTAGTCAAACGAAAGGATAATAGAAGGCATAGAAATCATAAAGAGAAAATACGAAGTAAGAGAATAAGCGGAGAAGAGAAAGAAAGAGAGGAAGGAGAAGAAAGAAGGAGAAGAGTGTGAGAGAAGAGAGAAGGAAGGAGAGAGGAGGGAGAAGGACATAGTCGGCGTCAGGCGCCACCGGCTGCATTGGAAGAAGAAGAGAAAGAAGAGACAGTCGGTGCTAGGCATTGCCGACTATGTTAGAAGAAGAAAAGCGAAAGGACATAGTCGGCGCTAGGCTTGGACATGCACTATGGTTTAAGGTCACACTGCTGGACGATGGTCGTAAGTTTAAATTCATGTGACAAGGACTTCGCAGTTTGAGGTCGTGCAACTAGACCTCCACTATAGTTTAACGTCATATAGTTTGGACCGTGGTCATACAGTTTTGAGTCGTGAGACAAGGACTATGGCTATGTAATTTAAGGTCATGCAACATGGATCGTGGCGATGCTGTTTAAGGTCATGCAGGGGGATCATGGCAATGCAGTTTAAGGTCATGCGACACAGGCCATGGCGCTGCAGTTTAAGGTCATGCAGCGCGGACCATGGCGATACAGTTTAAGGTCATGCAGCGCGGACCATGGCGATGCGACTCCATGGGGAATACAACCATTATTAAAAGCTGGGCTCACTAAGGGGCGTGGTTGTGGTGTAGGGAATGAACGTCCTGAGGATATGGGCCGATGGTCCGGACGGGCACGTCAGGACCTGTGTATGACTCTAAGTGCAACATTAGATCTAGATGATGGCGTCAGGTCGCTTGGTAAAGCACGCGACAGTATCCCTTGGCCAGATGTAGGGCGATAACTCCTTGACAGGGCGCGTGGCAATAGCCTCATGACGAAGAGCTCGGTGGTAGTCCCTGGACGAGATGCATGACGACAACCTTCTGAACAAAGCCTGCGATGTTAGCCCCCTAGACGAAGTCTTGATGAGGCGCGTAGCGATGCTGCTTTAGTCTTGGGTTTGGTTGCCCCAGCCTGGCCTTATTGCTATCAAGAGCTGAGACGGCAGCATCATTCTGAGTTGGTCAAGGGCAATCTCTAGGGTATAATGGAGGGAGAAACCCACATTACTGTTTTACCGAATGGTAAAATAGTAGAAGGGGTTTTTAGAGAGAGAGAGAGAGCCAAAGCTCCTGGCAAGGGTTTTTCGGCAAACACTTCTCAGCTCGAACTTTTTGAGAAAGGCCTTTACGAATTTTTCTGATTAACTTCAGGAAGTGTGAAGCTTCGCAGCGTGCTTGCGAATAGTGTTCAGCCAGCATCGAAGCTTTCTGAGCAAGGAAGAGGATCTCTTGGGGCCTTGGCAGGAGGTCACAAAGAGTTCAGAGGGCTCTGTCAGCGCTCTGGTTGTCGGAAGAGAGGGAGAAGGGACTGCATTGAGCTCACTAGAAATTTAACGAAATTTTGGTGAGCCTTGGTGGACTGCTGAAGTGGGAAACCAGGGAGAAGGGCAATCCACAGGGTCGTAGGGAAGCTTTCAGGGATTTTCGGTGGTTTTCACCAACTTTAGTAACAAGTAGGAGGAGAGAGAGGGTTTTCCCCTTGTACGGGAGTCGATTCCTGATAGGCAGAAGAAATCTACAGTGGGAAACCGAAGGGTTGGGAGACTGTAACTGTCAAGGAGGTGAGGAGTCCGCACGTGCGGTGACAAGCCACATCGCAAGTGTCAGGAGGAATGTACAGATTTCAAGGGCCGCACATGCAGTGCGTGTTGACGGTTGGAGCGAGACATTAATGTGCCTTGGTTCGTGAGACACCAATGGTCCTTGATTGATTGCGAGACGGCGATCCCCTCCTAGTGACAGACGACGATAGTCCTGCCCTTGTTTTACGAGGCGACGATAGCGTCCTAGTGGGCAGACAACGATAGTCCTGCCTTGGTGAGTGCAATTTCTTCGTGGTCGTCTAGTGCTCTTTTGCTTTTGTTCCGATGGCCCAGTCGTTGGGGGCCATTCCAGACGTGATGAACCTCCTGTGAGAAGGGGAGCTCAGTACTGATGCATTCACCGGCAAGAGCATGGTGAGAGGTGAGCCAATCTGGCTTACTCGAGCCATGTGTGAACTCAGGTGGCCTTTGAGCGTCACCTTTGTGAGCACCCCCGTCAAGTTGTTGACGTTGCCTCTAATGCGTACCTGCCAACTCTAAGCAAGTGAATGGTGGAAACCCCGAGCATGAGATGGTCCTCCTCCGGTTTGCGGGTGCAAGGGGAGCACCAGTACCTAAAGGGCTATTCCTCCTGGACTTCAGGGATATTTTGAGGCTGGCCTCTTTACTGGCTGCCCTCCAGTGCGCGACGGGCTATTACAACTACTATTCAAACATGGTCTTGGAGCCATGCTAGCAACACATGGCTGCTTGGTCACGGAGAGGCAGGGATTCCACTGATGGACCTGCAATTTGTCGGTGGGCTGTCGCTCCTCGATGCCATGTATGACGAGCTTATTTCCCTAAACGCAGTCATTTTTAGAGGGGAGAAAGTGAGTAATGAAGCCCCTCCGGTCGGGCTTCGGGAATTGTTCGAAGTCTATCAGCGGTTCTATGACGAGCCCAAAAAGGGGCGAGCTACCTTAGCCAAGTGGGTAAAATTCTTCTTCACTGTGTAAATGAGGATGGCCCATCGCCGAAGAAGGGGGAGAAGGGAACCCGCCAGTTTTCGAGTTGCAGAGGAAGAATGTGCACGTCTTCCTGACGGCTTACTTGGCACTCTTTCTTTGTAAATTTGCCCTTCTCGGGGGGTCAGACTATATTCGTCACGACACCTTTTATGTGGCCAGCGACATGGTGCAGGGGAGAGAATATGCACTCTCATAGCCTGTATTGTGTAGCATTTGTCATGGCCTGGGGGCCATCTCCAAGGGAAGACCATATAAAGGGGAGGAAGTAGGGAACAATATAAAAGATTGTGAGGCCTTCGCAGGAGATTTCAAGATCGCTTTCCCTGTTCGTTACGTGTACGGCTGGCTTGGAGCATACTTTTAGGATACATACCACAGAACCAGAGAGCTGGAGCACAACATGTGTCCATCTTTGCAGAAGATTGCCAATCAGAAGGTAGTTTTTCATCCCCCTAGCCATGCGCACAGCCTGTTTTTCAATGATCACCTCCATATGACCCAGATGGCATTTCCAGTTGAGAGCCTCACAGACCGCGCATATGTTGACGAGCTACGCCACCACCTAGATGGTGACTTCACCAGCTCGAAAGAATTGATTTATATGTTGATTGCTAGAGGCAACATTCTTGCCTATTGCACTATCCATGGTGCGAAGCATAAGGGTTATTTTCCTGACCGGTTCGCCCAGCTGCATGGGCTGGATCAGGGTTATTCATTCTTGGTGTTCTTCGAGAAACAACATAGCAAGGCTGCCCATTGGAAGACGGATGAGTTGAGGACTCGCAAGGTGATTTGACATTCGAGACATGTCCGTGCTGTTTGGGCCACATGCTTGGAGGTGACCACAGTCAACAAGTATGTGCTGCCCCATTTCGACAGAACGACACGGGTGACCAAGGGCCATAAGAATTGGTGGAGAATTATGAACAGGGGGTGCTGGGACACAGACCACCCTTGGAAAGGGGAGGATAGCCGCTGGAGCCAAGATACCAAGCAGTGGAAATGGGATAAGACCCCACCCTTAGGTGAAATCTTTACCCTGGGCTTCCCTTATGACTGGCACATACTCAAGCGGTCTCGCTGAATTTCCGTGGATTAGTCTTTGCCACGATTTCTCAATATGGAGAAGGGGTAAGAGAGTATTTTTTACCACTTCTCTATTATCGTCAAATAAAAAGAAGACCGTAAAGTCCTAGGGTATGAAAGTCTTCTGCTTCAAGATTTAAATGAACTGATAGGGAGCGACTCTCATAGTAAGCTAGCAGCTAGTTCCTCCAAGTCTGGGATCTCGAATGGGAAGGGGAAGAAGGAAGGGCAGGCTACTGAGTCCAAGCAGGCGAAGGGGGAGAAGGAAAAGTAGGCTTGCCTAGCAACTCCTCGTGCCCCAACCAGAAAGGGGATCAAGTCTTCAGGGCACAAAGGGTGCAGGGTCTCGGTGACTCGTGATTCAGAAGATGGCTCTTCACTTTTGGCTTCTTCAGAGGGCTGTGTCTCCTGACATCTCCCTGTTGCTTTCTGCTCTTGAGGCCTCACCTTCTCCTTCACTTGAATCTTCTCCTGGCTCCTTAGAGACACGAGTTGATGCCTCAAAACCTACTACCCCAATTGAAATTGCTTCAGATCGAGAAGCGACGCCTGAGGCTGAAGGGGGGGCTAAGATGGGGATGGTGGGACTGCTCCTGCTGAGGCAATGGAGGCGGAGAGGGCCCTTAGAGTGCTAACAGTTGTCGAGCCTATTAAGGAAAGGGAAATCTCGATAGAGCTCATGGTAATATAAGAGACCGAAGCCCTAGGAATCGAAGATGGGTCATCCGAGCAGCAAGAGGCAGCTGCCTCGAGCGGTGCATTTGAGGGGGGGGCACAAAAGTAGGTTGCTCTGAGGGGCTAGGCTTGGAGGTTTCAGGGGTGGCACCCATGACCGTAGAGAATGCCAATTCCATGGGGGAGCTTGCCGCTGAAATGATCGCCTCGGAAGACAAGGGTGAGGAAGGATACAAAGAAGGTCTCGAACCTCCCGATGTGGGGACGGTTTGAGAAGTGGGGCCATGGGGAGTGGTCGTCACCTTAGAGGAGGAAGCTATTGTGGGGCATCATGAGATTGAGGTCACGACACTAGGCGAGGAAGCCGACCTCGCGCCGGCTACGGTTGCTAAGCTTGCATAGGTCGAGGTGATAGTGTCTGGCCATGAAAGGATCGAGCCTGACACGATCACGACCAGCGGTCAGAGTGAGGAAGTCGTTGCCGAGGCGCCAGAGCATCATGAGGTTGCTCCTGAATCCGGGGAGCCTGAGGTTTTGGCTAAAGCCGTGATCTCTCCTACTGTGGTTTCCCTTGCCATGCTGCTCAAGCCCACTTTTAGTAGAATGCCGGGTAGCTTCTACGAGATGTTGCAGGCAAGTTTTTAGAAGCTGAAAGAGCTGCCCATTGAAGAGATTGGCACAACGATTTTGGGATTGAGGGGGTTCATCATAGGAAATGTGCATGAGGCAGTCCCCTATTTTGACAACATTGCCAACGAGCTGGAAGGATGGAGGGCGAAGGCCGTGTGAGAAGGAGCGATTGCGCAACGATTGGAAAGCTCGCAATTACCGCATTTGAAGTCTTCCCTTCTATGCTACCATGAATTGGTAAACACTCAATCATAATAGTTGGATTCCGTTGACTCTGGGAGATCAAAACATGTTGTGGGGCCATCCCCCTCCACCATAAGGTGGTGGCTCTGAAGGTGAAGATATTAGAGCTGATGCAGAAGCTTGGCAAGCTGGAGAAGGAGACTGTAGATTGGGAAGTAAAGGAAAAGGTGCTTCTTGATGATGCTTTGACCCTCTAGTGTTCCTCGAAGGAAGTGCCCCCTCTGATAGAGCATGAGGCGGGGCTGGTGGCAGGGTTGAAGGACGAGATTGAGAGGGCGAAGACATCGGTTGCAGCATACAGA